>NW_004567138.1:793961-804987 GCF_000260355.1 Condylura cristata
CCCCCTGGTCCATTATATTCCTGCTATGAGTGAAACCATCTGGTATTTTTCTTTTATCTTTCTGGCTTATTTCACTAAGTGTGATCCCTTCCAGCTCCATCCATGTAGCTCCAAAAAAAAAAAAAAAAAAAAAAAGGACTAGCTCTGCTTACATTAGTTAGGATAGCCCATGAAATCTCCAGCCCCTGACAGAGACTGGGAGCTACCCTCTGGTCTCTATCCCCAGGGTTAGCCCATTTGAAAGCCATATGTCTTTTCACATATGATGAATGGAAGGAGACATGGGAAAGAAATGTGCTCTGTGATCTTGGATAGGAAGTGAGGAACGCTGGTGGAAGAACTTGAAGGAAAGTATTTTTTACAGTTATTTATAATTTTTCCTTTTATTATTATGGGCCAAAGATGAGATATATGAATACAGAGACCATAAAACAAGATTAAAGAAACTTGCTGTTAAAAAAATTTACTAACAATTCCTTAAAGAGACAGAATTGCCTCTAGAAATTCCTATTTGGGGGCAGTAAGGCCCTACAGACATGAATAAGGACTTCCTTGTCCTGAGCAGAGATGAGTGAAGAGGAGGGAAGGAAACCCTGGCAAGATGGTGGCCACTTTCCAGACGTTCCCAACAAGCCCTGCTAGCTGGCTGGTGCTCACACCCCGCATGGCACAATGTGACTGCCTCTGCTGGATCCAGTCAGGCCTGTGTGACTAAAAAGAGTAAGGCAGGAGTGTGGTAGTGTGTTACTTCCAGGAGAAGTTTGTTAAAGACTATTTCTGCCTTGGATTTGGTGTTCTCTCTCTCTCAGAAGCCAGTTACCTGTCAGAAGCTGTGAGCGGCCACGGAGAATTCCATATTCAAGTACCTGAAGACTCCAGCCAACAGTCAGTGAGGCACTGAATGCTGCCCACAACTCCCTGAGTGAGCTTGGAAGCAGAACTATAACCCCAGTGAGTCTTGGGGGTGATGGCAGCTATGGCTGCCATTTTAAATACAACCTTGTGAAAAATCCCAAGCCAAAACCTGCCTGCCGAGTTGCTCTTAGAGTGCACAGGAAAGAAATCTTTGCTACTTAGGTTGTTATGTTTTGGGGCCATTTGTTACACAGCTAGTCTAACTAACACAGCCACAGAGAGGCCAATGTGTCTACTATGCACAGTGATGCCCACTGCTTAATAGAGATGTAGGTGGAGGATGGATTGTTTCATACCTCTTTCTAGACTCTGAGACACAGGTTTTGCATTTGGGCAACAAAGAGAATAGGAGAGGGATCCTTGAGTAACTTAAAGGACTTGGGACTGAGCTTTCCTCCAGGATGAATTAGATGGGCCTGAGGGGAGGTGAGACTAGTATGCTGTAACAGACGCCAGCACCAGTAAGCCTGGCTCAGACTGACAATGTGTCACAGTGTGGGGTGGTATTTCAGTTTGGAGCAAATTTTTTGCCAGCAACAGAAAACATACACAAACTGCTTAGGCATGAAGGGACTGACTAGCTGCTATAACTGAAGGGTGCAGATAGGTGGGCTCCCGTGACACTGGGTCTAGTGGCTCAACTGTCACCTGGTTAACTTTCCTCCTGTCAATGTCAACATGCACCCCCTGCCTCCACCCCCAAAGTCACGATCTCAGACAGCTGACAGCTGCCTACGGAGAGTGTCCAGACAGGGAGTGCTTTTCTCTCCCCAAAGGAGTCATGTGCTCCATGTTGGCTGGACCAGTGAGGTCATTTTTGTCTGGTTTAGAACCTGAGCTCTTTGGCCAGGCTGGCAGCCTCCCCCAGGCTCACTAGGATAGGCCGGGATAGCGAGAGTGGATTAGGACAGGAGCTGCCGGCAGAGTTTAATAATGGAGTAGTGGTGGCATAGAGGCTGGTGTTGACTGGAGGCCAAGGAGCTTGCTCGATGCCAAACAGTGACAGTGTTAGGCCAGGTTGTCACTAAGACTGGCTTCCAACTCATGCTTGGTTCCCATTGCCACGTGAATGACACCCAGCGAATGTTCAGAAACCACAGCGTGTGTGCCTCGCTCTGCATTTGGTGTGCTCACTCGCTCACTTTCCCAGCAGTCATTGGGGTGGGCCTTGCTACTTTTATTTTTCTGAAGCAGAACTGGACTCACAATGTGCAGCCACTTCAAGGGAAACTGGCAGAAACTAGAAGAAGTCTGAGCAGGCAGCTGAGTGGAATTCTCTTTGAAGCATTGGTGCTTCTGGAACAAGAGAGCAGGGGACAATCGGCAAGACTGTTCTTAACAAGGAGAAATCATGCTAAGAAATCAGAGTGGGAGTGTGCAAGGAGTCAGGAGACTAGAGTGTGAGACCTCGAGGAAGAACTGGAAAAGAGACCAGCCGTGGCTGTCACGTGTTAGGTGTGTTATGAGGTGGTAAGAGCCACATTTGGTTTGGAACTTACAAACATTTTGGAAATATTTGAAAGTCATCCCTCAGTCCAGAGTATTTTGAAGTCTCAATTCTTTCTTTTTTTAATTTATTTTTACATACAGAACTGGGGTACAGACTACAGGTACAGGAGCAGTGGCAGATTCACTAGAGACAGAGTGGGGAGCAGAACAGGTGGATGTACAGAAATACACTGCTGAGGGGAGCAGCAGGGGAGACAGCAGAGATTTGCTGTGCCATGTGGGTCAGCTCCCTGGCAGGGATGGAACTCGTGCTGAAGCAGCTGTGGCTAGCTTGCAGGGCTGCGCTTTAACCCGTTGTGCCACCAGGAAGGGCCCTCAATCATTTCTTTTGTAAGCGATAACCCATTGCTCCCTACACCCCCACACAGACACACATATACAGATATAACACACACAGACCTACTGCTCTTCCTTGAGGTCTCACGCTATAGTCTACCAATTCCTTGCTTACTCCCACTCTGATTCCTTAGCATGGTTTTTCCTTGTTAAGAACAGTCTTACCAATTGTCCCCTGCTCTCTTGTCCCAGAATCAATCACTTGCCCTTCCGAACATTTCCCTAGCACTTCACTTTTATCAATAATGAGACACATTCTAGAAGGTTCCTGTGTCACAGAGTATAGAGAAAGTCAGTACTTCAGAAGAACACCCCAGCTTAGTACTTTTCCCTGTGGGTGCTGGCCCCTGATGGAACCAAGTGCTGAGAAATTGAGCCTGGAAACCTGCATGGTATGGGTCAGGATTCCTCTGGAATGGTGTTCCTGCATCTTTCTCTCTTCCCCTCACTCCTCATCTTTATTATGACCTTTCCAGTCCTTACCCCTCCACGATGAAATGAGGCAAGTTCTGTGTGTGGGAAGACTCTGGAGGAGTAGAGACAGCTGTCAGGACAGGAAGAGACAGAGAGGAAGTGATAAGCTAGTCCCATATGCCCTTACTTATGTTTTATATGTAAAGCCTGCTTGGCCATAAAGGACATTCTCATCTCAGCAATATGTCCAAGTACCAATCATCCCACACTGATGTTTCACTCACGTTTAAGGAGACATGGGCCACACCGTACTTGCCTCCTTTCTGTGTTGGGTCCAGTTCCATGAGATGTTCTCTCAGGCCTCTTGTGACCTGTTGGGAAGAGGAGAGCACAGGGCCTAGGATTAGAGGAGCCTCTAATTTTTAGTTTTCTAGTCACTCTGTCTCTAAAGTCGCAGTTTCCACATGTGCAAAATGAAGATAATCGCTCCCCACCTGGTTGTATGGAAGGTGCAGGAGGATGAGTGTGTGCAGATGTGGAGAGTAGAAATGATTGTTGCCTTTGAAGTGTCTTTATTACAAACACAGATTAACACAAAAGCAGCCAGCAGTCACAGGAGAGACAGGCAGCCAGAAACAACCTGAACTGCCCACAACAACGCATTTTCGATACATTTGGACAGTTCTCTTCTCCCTGTGCATCTCAATGAAATATATGGGTTTCCAATGTAGGCATCAAAGGACCACAATGCTGGTTATTTTTAGGATGGTGAAAAGAAAATTTGTTCTAGTCACTATGACTCCAGTTGGAATGGAAAAATCCTCTCTCTGGAATGTTGGAATAAGAGGCAAGGGCCAGAAAGAGAAAGTGTCCCCACAGGCTGGGACAGCAACAGGGAGAGAGGACGAGGGCCACTGCTCCCTGCTAGAGGGACCATGGCTTTGAAGTAGAGAACCCCTTCTCCAGGCCCAGGATCCCAGGGGGAGTCAGGAACACTAGCTGTAGGGCAATGAGAAGGAACATTGGGTGCAAGCCACTCACATGCAGATTCCACGCACCCCTCCCCTCCCCAGCGCCTAGGATCTCTGTTGCTTTGAAATTACAGGTGTTTTTCTGGACTTGGCCTTTCCAGTTGTTGCTTGTAGTGCCGCTGCTGTCTTGCAACGCTGCATGGGCTTTGCTGTCATGGCTGTGGAGATTTACCGCTCCTAACTTGGCCTGTGGGGGCAGCGGCCTCGCACACACCCTCTGTGTGGAGTCCTCCAAGGGTGGTCTTGCTCTTGCTGAGATTTTTTTTTTGCAGGCTCCCTTCTGTCAATGAGAGTGTTCTTGACCAAATCAGAGGACACTAAGTGGGTCTACCCTGTGTTACACTGCACCAATCTGCGCGAGGAAGGCCCCTGGAGACACCTGGGGAATTTCCTGAGGCTAGGCAGCACCTAGCTCACAATGACCCTGCTGCCAGCTCCTGAATCCGGCTCCTCATTCCTCCAGCCCCTTCTTGTCACCCCCCAGCACTGCCCCAACCCTCCTTAAACCCCCCACCCCCCACGCCAGTGTCTTCAGGCAGGAGAGGGTCCGGGTCTCTGTTCTTGTCCAGGAGAGTTAACGAAACACTGAATTTTTGAATTGCAAGGAATTTTAGAAAGAAATCATCTTATTTTGCTTCCTTATTTTACACAGAATTACAGAGGTGAAGTAATTTGTCTGTAAGTTCATGTTTCGTTAGGGGGCAGAGCGAGGATCAATTCTTGGTCTCGCAGCATCCAAGTCAGAGTTCTTCCCCCTGGAATACTCAACTCATTTCTCAAGAGGGAGTTCCCAAATGGTAATTATCACCTCAGGGAGCTGATAGAGGGCTCAAATAATAGTTATGTGGTCAGCAAAATGTGGAGCAGTTTCCGAGCAACTAGAAATAGATTGGAAGAAAAGAGCATCTTTCTCTGTAAAATCGAATTTATTGAAGAGTGTATAATTGATATCCATATACAGATTCAAGACTAATCTAATATAAACAAGTAATAGAGAATGAACTCTACCACTGCTGTTCTTGAGAATATGCATAACTGCTTGCTCTTTCTTGATAATGGATAAAATTATTTTTTATTGTTTCTGACAGCTCCATCTGTGGCTGACATCTCTCAGCTGATTAGTTTCTTTTTAATACAATAAATATATGGCAATAATTTTTGTGCTAAAATATTATATTTGGGGCCCTCCCTGGTGGCACAACGGGTTCGGACGCAACACTGCAAGCTTCAGTGCGATTTCGATCCCTAGCCCCGGAGGTGATCCACATGGCATGGCAGATATTTCCTGACCTGCCCACTGCTCCCCTCAGCAGTGTACTTCGTTGATCTGCCTGTTCTGACCCCACTCTGTTTCTGGTGAAGGCTCTCACCGCCGCTGCACCTCTGGCTTGTGCTCAGTTCTGTATGAATAAATAAATAAATCTTTAAAAAAATATTATATTTATCTCCCCACCCCATGTACCTGTCTTTCTGGTATTAGGATACTCGATTAACCCTAGTGGTCTTAAAGGAAAGGACGACTTGGTGAATCCTATGAAGCAGTGAGCTTTTTTTTTTTTTTTTCTATTTATACATACAGAATGGGGGTACAGCCCAGAGGTACAGGGGTGGTGAGAGAATCCAACCAGAGACAGAGACAGAGTGGGGAGCAGAACAGGCAGATCGATCAAGTACACTGCTGAGGGGAGCCACGAACAAGTCCTTAGCGGTCTGCGGCGCCCGGAGTTCTGCGGCCCCATGTGGGTCAGCTCCCAGGTGAGGGATCAAACTCGCACTGAAGCGGCTGTGTCCAGCTTGCAGTGCTATGTCCTAACTTGATGCGCCACCAGGGAGGGCCCAGCAGTGAGCTTTTCAAGAGCAGGGACTGTGCATTATACCTTCCTATAGAAATAGATATTTTAAAATATTTCACATTGTGAAAACCGAAGTATTCTTGCAGGTCTGTTGCGATTACATTTGTATCAATGGGATCACTTCATTCCAGGAACTCTCTGGGCATTCAGCTTGTGGGTCTTATGCAGTATTTCATCTGATGGTGTGTGTGGCCCCTTTGCAGAACCAGTACCCTGGAAAATAAATTAAGCCACCCCATCACCCATTTGGGACACCACAGCTCCCTGCTATTTCTTAGCTCCTATTAGATACATACATGACATTTTGTTGACTGGACAGTTGTGGGAAGATTTAGAAGCTCGCATTGGCCTGGGGCATTTGGAAGGGGAAGTGACTGGGCATCATCAGCTGCCCCTTGTCCTTCCCACCTCGGTCTGTTCTGGGCAGTAGTTGCCCAGAGTATGAGGCGAGGCGTGGGTCCTGAATACGAGGGTGTGGGCATGAGCAAAATTCTAGCGCCTTACTCACAGGGTGGGACTGTTGTCCCTGAGTACCTGCCCTCTCCAGGCTGCCATCTCCACCCTCTTCTGCCCCAGCATCCAGCAGTGGACAGCCCTCAGGAGAGTAGTGACTGATGCAGGGTCTCCACTCACAGCTCCCAGACTATCTGTGTGAAAGTCTGGCAGAAGTAAAATCATGTTGCTGCCCTTCCTGGTGACCTCTGAGGCATGTCAGTAATGTGAACTAGATCAGTAACTTTGGAGCTGAGGAAATGTAGGTTCAAATGCCAGACTTGCCACTTTCTCCTGGGGTGACTTAGGACAAGTCTCAAAACCTCCCTAAGTCCAGTGTCCTTATCTAAAAATGGAAAGATAATAATGCATTAGAGATGGGATTGTCATAAGGGAGAACGGACCCAGAATGCAAAGCGCTTGTGTCAGTAAACATTAGCCATGACCACAGTGAAGCTCTGTGATGTGAATATCACCCACGTCAGCCCCACTCCTATTGCAGATGTCAGAGGCTCCGAGCTGAAGTTTGTTCTGATTGTCGCACAGCTATGAATAATGATAGTTAAGATGAACTCTTTGCCCTCCTGAAACTTAGTTCAATGCTTTTCTACATTGTGCTCAGACTCAAATTTGCCATGTGACTCCTCCAAGCTCTGAGAAAAAGTCAAGTGGATAAAAACAACAGCTATTTAAAAAATTATTTCTGGTATAATCCTGCTTTATTTGCAGCTTGAAAATTTGAATGATATGCTCTACACAACCAGATTATGGGCATGTATGCTTAATATATAATTGTTGACTAGCAGTAGATAAAAGTTAACCTTAGCATAAGGCACTGTTCTTCCAATGTTCCCAGCCCAAATGGACAGAATCGAGGACAGCCAAGTCTTGAAACTTGATGTTGTGATTTATATCTTAAATATTTCACTGTTCCAAGAACAAGGAGATGAAAAGAAAGTACAGTGAAAAGTCAAACTATACCAGTTTGTTTGGATTGTGGGATTAACCGAGAAGATGTGTCTGCAGATAGGGCTGTGGGATTAGAGGTCAGGAAAGAGGCAGATCACATTTTACCACTTGGGGTAAAACCCCCTCTGCTCCAGCTCTTAAGTGCAGTTTCCTACCAATTACTCAAGTCTAAAGTTTACTTCCGATGATCCCAGCCTTAACAGACAAGTGCTGAGCCCCTCAAGTTTTATTGCAGTCAATGCATCTCCTTCCAGAAGCAACTGGTCACAGCCATTTCCAACACAAAGCTGCTTGGGCCACCTTTTCTTCTTTTTATAGTCTCTTTCCAGACACTCAGTGACCCATAAAGTTAACTTATAACCACTTCACAGCCATGACCAGAGCTGTTGTTCTTGTGTCCACCCTAAAGTTCCCTGCCTTCCCAAGCAGGGCCTGTTGCCTTTCCCAGGATGTGAATGTTTGGAGGCAATGAATCATGCCCTTTGTCCCTTGTGGTCCAACCCCATCCACAACCCAGATTGTTTCCTTCTAACCTCTGCAGCATCTGGGGTTTCTGCTTTGTCCTCACGCATGCCCACATGGTGTTTAATGCCTTGGAGGACCCTTGTTAATGGAGACGTGGCTTCTGCTTGGTGAGTTAGGGTCAAGGCTGGCTCTGGCTTCATCCACCTGTGCAAACAGAATTGTGATTCACATGATCTTTCTACCTCGATACTCTGGTGGTGTCATTTACAAACCAATTTGTCTTCTTCCCCTCCCTTTTCTCTCTAAATAGGGTGGGTATCCAAGAGACTGTTGGCCACTCTTTAGGGTAGAGCTGGGTAGAGTTCTTTAATTTGAAGCAACTCTCCAGGGCCTGGAGTCAGCAATGATCACACACAAGTCTGTGAATACAATCACCGAGACTCCTAATTTTATATGGATTTGGAGAGTTTAGAAAGGTTCCTTAACTTGATCAAGATTGTGGAACTAGTTAAAGGCCTGGACCAGAGTTAGAGCTCATATCTTTTCACTCCGCCAAAATCTAATTTTGCCCAGTGGTGGAAAGATTGACTTTACAAATGGGGAGACAGTAAGGAAATGTACTTTGGTTTTAGCAAAGCTGGAGACTCCTATAACATATTAGTAAGATAAGGGAGAAAATGGGCTAAAACACAACGGTGAAACACAATGGTAGACAACTTTTGAGTTACAGACTTTTAGAATTGGAAGGTGCTTTGAAATAATCACCTAGCACAGCAAGTTTCACCCTGTGACCAGTGGCATCCCAGGGTTCCCCAGGTTCCTCAAGGTCCTTCTAAGGACAGCGGAAGAGAGAATGTAGACACCTTCTCCTTTAGAGTCAGTAGAACAAGTCTGCTTTGGTCTTTTTGATTTGTTGGGCTTTCATGTTAGATCTTTTAAAACAGGAAATCCATTCTAAGGAAAGTTTGCAATCTGAACTTAAGGTTTGCAATTTTCACTTATATCTAGCTCACATCCTTCAATTTACCATGAGAAAACCAAGGCCAGTGACTTTCCCCTGTGGGGTTACAAAGCAAGAATAATCCCATTCTTGGGGTAGGGAGCCAAGATTCAAATCTTAAGAGATTTATAGAAAGTTGTAGATATCTTTAAGTGGCAAAGCCAGAGCAGATGGGTATTTTTAAATTCTGAGCTTTGACTTTTCCCATCAGGGTATATTATTTAATAATCTTATATATGTAGGTAATTCATTGCTTCATGAACAAAGAAGTCCAGAAAGAATGAGGGATTAAAAGGCAGCAGAGCAAGAAACAGCAGTCAGCTGGTGTGCGGGAGGTGAAGTCAGACTCTGGAAGCAGGTCTCACTTCCTGTCTTCATGAATCTACTTCATTATACAAGTTCCCCACAGCAAAGCTCTATCTCCAGTGTCTAAACAAAGGCCAGGCACGTAATTAGAGCTCACTAAATATTTGACTCAGACTAAATGCTCCTCCTAATGACATTTTCTGGTCAAGAACATGAGTAACATACATTTAAAAATCACATATGCTATCAAATTTGCCTAAACGTAAGCATCGGGTCCAGTGTATTTCCACACACAGCAAGTGCACAGCCGGCTCACCGAGTCCATGACTCACCTGGCAATGTTGGAGTAAAGGCAAAAAATGTCACTCAGAAAAGATCACTTTCAAACAGCCATCCTGCCAAACCCCCAAGGTGCCTGGTCACTGGGCAAGATTCCCGGTGGTGGTGGCAGTTTCATAGATACTTGTTCCTGACACAGGGAAGGGCACATCCTGCCAGTTATTCCCACAAGCTGCTGGGCAGAGGTTCAGCGCCCTCTGGGGTGGCCTGACCCTGAATAAACTAAACAGAAACAAACAAGGGACCAGAGAGTTCTTCCCAGGCTTACTCAAGGTGTTTGGCATTTGTAATAGGCAATCAAAGTGCACTGTACAGCATCTTTCCCCAGGGAACTTTAAGAACAGGATGGCTGGGCCCAGCAGGTTGACATACTCTTGTCTATCTAAATAACACGGGTACAGGAGTATCAAGTTCATAGTCTCTTAAAGCACTCTGAGGCAGGGCAATGGATTGGGTGCCCTGTGAGGCCATCTGTTCTCTGGGTTTGTTTCAAAGGGAGAAAACGCAAGGTGAACTCCCAACAAGAACTTAAAGGAGAACATTATAAGGCAGAAGGAGAGGGCCAGGGAGCAAAGGGAGGGAACTGTGAGTGGGTGACAGGGGGGTGGTGGGAGGGAAAGGGAGAGGGAGACCCCATTAAGGGGTTGAAATGTGTGCCTGGTCATGAAAAAGAGAAGTGGGGGTTGAACATCTCATGGAAACCAGGGCGTCCGTCCGGGCCCTGCTTTGGCATGTCCTAGAATACAGCGCTGGCACGGCGCTCAGGGCGGACCCGTTTCTGTCACCACGTGGGATTCCATTAGATGCCCTCTTGGATGTGGCTTTTCCACTTACGGTAATTAAAACCAACCACTACGCTCTTTCCTCAGATCCAAGCCCTGCCTTGCCTCTGCGTGGGTCTCCTGGGGCTACTCCTGGGCAGAGCTCTGGTCCAGCCCGTCTTCCCTCCCTGACCACCGACCGGCCGAACCCTGCCCGAGAAACTGCATTACTCTTGTGTTTTAATCCCCTATGTGGACCCCAAGGGCCGGTTCAGCCCTAGCCGCCCCCCTGCCCCGCAACAAGTGGGTGTGTGCGGGGCGGGGTGTGCGTGGAGCGGGACGAGGGGGGGGGTCTGGGCGGCTCCGGGTCGGACTCCCCGCCCGTCCTGGCTTCCACCCCGCCCGCCCGCCTGCCCGCCAGCAGTTTCCGATCGCGGGGATGGGAATGTCCCCTTTTGCAGCTCTCAGGTATCTTAGGTGTCGTGCGGGACCTAAGTCCCCTGCTGGTGCCGCTTCGCCCGGGCCACACTGGACCCCTCCAGGGGGCCCCGCCTGCCCGCGAGCAGCGGGCGCACGCACCCCCCCAGCCTCGCGCTCCCATTGGCTGCGGCCTGTTGCTAACCCACGTGACCGACG
>NW_004567138.1:806067-818801 GCF_000260355.1 Condylura cristata
CTGCACTTACCTCCATGTGGAACAGGAAAGAAAAACACTTTGGCATCCATTGTCTGCAGGAAGCACAAATTCCATTCCCGGGTAGGCAAGCCCTTGCCCTTGAGCACTCTCAGCTGCCCACAATGGCCGGTCTGTTCCTGTCTCGCCTTCACCCACTGGTGACGGGCCTGGTGACAGGACTGGAAGGGAGTCTCAGCTCCCAGCCCCCAGTCTCAGGGAAGACTCCATGGGATGTGAGATGCAAATGTCCCAGTTGCACCAGGGAGGTCATGAGGCTGCTGAGGGGGAGCACTGTCTGTCAGCTCTAGGCTCAGGACATAGGCGAGGCCAGCAGTGAACTTTTTTATTTTAGTTATTTATGTGTACAAGAGCTGGGATGTAGACCAGAGGTATAGGGTGTGAGGAGGGTTGCGAGGGAGAGAGGATTCACCAGAGACAAGAGTGGGAAACAGAACAGGAGGCTATTGAAAAACACTGCTGACAGTGTGGCAAGACAGGAGAGGTCCGCTCTGCCTGTGGGTTAGCTCCTTGGCAGGGAAAGAGCTCATGCCACACTGGATGCAGAGAGCTTCATGGTGCCAAGACTTAACCCCTTGTGCCACCAAGGATGCCTAAACTTTTTAGGAGGCCCATGTATATGCTTTAAGGCCTGTATCAAGGTAAGTGAGGAAGGCCTGGAGAACCTCTTGCTCTTTCCTGGAGTTTGGGGAATACAGAGACAAAAGTGACTTGAGAGCGGAAATCTGTTTGCAGTGGAGAGAGAACAGTCTCTGCTTCCAAGAGATGGCAAAACAAACATGCCTGGTTTTCCTGGCAGCAAAGTGGACCTACTTGAGGGAGTGGGGGTGAGGGAGAAGGTGAGCAGCACAAACCAGCATCTCTGGGGGAAGAATGAGTAGCCAACCAGCTCAGGCGACTCAGGAAAGGGGGCTTCAATAGTGAGGAAAAGGTATTGAAAAATCCCCAAGAGAGACAGGTAGCATTTGTATATCTGCTACTAACTGCTAATCACAGTTAAACCCCCCTTGAAGAACTTGTACTTCAAACCCTGAGATACCTGAACCTGCAGAAGGTGGAAAATTCCAGAAGGAACAAGCACTGATCATGTCCCTCCTACGTTTCCACACCTAAGCCAGCCACTAGTTGTTGGTGGGAAAAGCATTGATTTAAATGAAGTAGTTAAGTTTTTATTTTGATTTAATTTCTAGAAAAGTTAGGCAATTCATGAATCTCTGCAATGAACCAGGCAACCCCGCCATTTAGTGGTGAGAACCATGGTGCTGGCAACAGCGAACATTTACATCATACTGAATCCGGACCCCAGCAGCAGCCTATTGTGCTGGGACTCATGTCCTGTCACTGTCCTGGGCCCTGGAATTGTCAATCCCAGCCCTGCTGAGGGACACCAGCTACATATGCCTCTGGCCTCACCAAGGTCAGCTCCTTTCATGACTCCAGGGAGCCCACTAGCCTGCCCTGACCTGTGTGCAGGGTAGCTAGGCAGGGGCTGGCCTTTGCCCTTTTGTAACTTGCTTCTGGATAGAGAATGGACCAACCAGATTCAAGTTCAGTAGACCAATCAGGGTTGAGCTCTACAGTTGTCATTCAAACCTTGAGTTAATGAAACATGGAAGCAAACTTAGGTTTGACAAACAGTCCAGTTAGGCTTCTAGGGTGTGGTTTTTGAAGAGGACATAAAGCAGAGAAGGCGCCAGCTTGACTCAGGAGTCAGCCTCTGAAAGGGAACTCAGAAGAAGGCCTGTGGGCCTCAGCAGATCTCCTCAGAACTGGCTCTCTGGCTCTACATGGCCGGTAGGGATCTCTGTTGGCCTCGCCTGGTGTCTCAAAGAGCTGTTGGCTATTGGTCACAGGAGAAGCTCACAAAGAGATGTAACAGTGGTGTCTCTGATACCACCTCCTGGTGACTGGTGCTCACTGGCATTGCTGACCAGTGACTGGCACACTGTCTGGTCACTCTTGAAAATTGTCACCACTTCTGGTTCTCTGGCCCTGTCTGTTGGGCAGACAAATCTGGCCTCTGGTGTGCCCAGCCCGGTCTTCAGACTGTTCTGTGGGCTGCTGTGGTGTCACCTCAGTGGTCCCACCTGCGAGCACCTCCAGCTGCCACTGTGAGTCGGACTCTGGGGCACTGGCCAGCGTGTCACCAGCTCCACTCCTCGTTGGCAGGACATCACTATCACGTACAAGCAGCCGTTGTTTGGGGGGCACTGTGAACATTTTTTGGGGTGAAACAACTGGTCACTTGTGGCTTTAAAAAGTATTTCCTCTGTGGCCCTCCCTGGTGGCACAGCAGGTTAAAGCACAGCACTGAGAAGCTAAAGCCATTTCCGCATGAGTTCGATTCCCGCCTGCCCCGGAGGTGACCACATGGCGTGGCAGACCTCTCCTGACCCACCCGCTGCTCCCCTCAGCAGTGTACTTCATTGATCTGCCTGCTCTGCTCCCCACTCTGTCTCTGATGAAGCCTCTCGCCACCCCTGAGCCTCTGGCCTGTACCCCAGTTCTGTATGTACAAATAAATAAATATTTAAAAAAAAAAAAAGTATTTCCTCTGCAAGGCCCTCCCTGCTGGCGCAATGGGTTAAAGTGCAAAAAAGTGCAGCACTATGAAGCTATCCACGGCCACTGCAGCACAAGTTTGATCCCTGGCCAAGGAAATGACCCGCATGGTGCAGCAGACCGCTCCTGACCTGCCCACTGCTCCCCTCAGCAGTGTACTTCTTTGATCACCTGTTCTGCCCCCTGCTCAGTCTCTGGTGAGTTCTCTCGCCACCCCTGAACCTCTGGCCTGCACCCCAGCTCTGTATGCCCTGTTTGTTAAAGAAGCCCTGTTGTTGTTGGGCCTTGAGCCGGCTGTTGTCTTGAACTTAGGGCCGGCGTGAAAACCCTGCGTGAGAACCCACAGACACCGATGTTCCCTTGACACTGTCCCTCAGCAGTGCCTTTAGCACTGTTTTATTACTGTGTTTTGCTTATGTTCACACCTTTAATCTGTACAACATCCTTGAGAGAGAGAGAGCCATTAGTATTCCCATGTCATAGAGGAGGGTGTTGAGGCCCAGACCACAGGTCCAAGCACATGAAAGGTAAGACCAGGATGTGGATCCAGGTTTCTGAGTCTAGATGTGGAAATCACGTGCTGGTTTCTCCATCTACATCTTTATTCTTTTTTTTTTTTTTTTAAGATTTATTTATTTGTGCATACAGAACTGGGGTACAGGCCAGAGGCTCAGGGGTGGCGAGAGGCTTCACCAGAGATAGAGTGGGGAGCAGAACAGGCAGATCGACGAAGTACACTGCTGAGGGGAGCAGTGGGCAGGTCAGGAGAGGTCTGCCGTGCCATGTGGTCACCTCCGGGGCAGGCAGGAATCGAACTCATGCGGAAGTGGCTTTAGATTCTCAGTGCTGTGCTTTAACCCGCTGCGCCACCAGGGAGGACCTGGATCTTTACTCTTAGGTAAACCTTCTTACATCTATCTACTGTTCCCCTTCAAGAACCTTCCTTGACTGGGCCCAGTGCAGGAAGCCTCTGCTCCACTGTGTTATCTGGAATAGAGTCATAGCTGCAGAGTGACCACAGCCCCTGACAACAGGGGGCATTGCCTCAGGAAAACCCTTCAGATCCTCCGTGTGGCTTAGATATCTTTAATACTGAGCACTCCTCTTTGGAAGGTAAAGGTGATATTTAGATTCATCTAGAAGTCATTTGAAGTCTGGTGAAAAAGCCAGAGAGTAAGCTAAGAGAAACCATTTTGGGCGAATGAAATAGGGAGCACTCAGCTGATTGGAACTAGTTTTCTTTGTGATTTAAAAATTGGATCTAGGCCTTCCCTGGTGGCGCAGTGGGTTAAAGCACAGCACTGAGAAGCTAAAGCCACTTCCGCATGAGTTCGATTCCCGCCTGCCCCGGAGGTGACCACATGGCGCGGCAGACCTCTCCTGACCCGCCCGCTGCTCCTCTCAGCAGTGTACTTCCTCAATCTGCCTTTTCTGCTCCCCACTCTGTCTCTGGTGAAGCCTCTCGCCGCCCCTGAGCCTCTGGCCTGTACCCCAGTTCTGTATGAACAAATAAATAAATCTTTAAAAAAAATTTGGATCTAAATGTAATTCCAGGAGAGGAAATTCCCTCTGAAGGTGAGGTACAGTAGCCTTACTGGAAAGGATATATCCCAAGGGCTGTATGCGGGGTAAAGTTCATTTGAAAGGGTAAATTCTCCTTTTAATATTATATATGTTCTAGTTGCTGATTCCACCTGATGCTCAAGCTTCATTTATATTCTTCCTGTACAACTAGAATTTTAAATATGAAGACAGATACTGTCTCTTTTCTTTGTATTCACTATCATATTAAGTATGTTACTTGGTGACTTGTGTAAAAAAATAGAATAAATATGTTATACTGACAAGGTGCCCTATGGGTTGAGGAAACCTGTAACTTGAGTGGAGAGGGGAGTCCTGGCCTTGCAGATGAGCTGGGGGAGACAAGCAGAAAGAGAACAGCAGTAGAATCACATGAGAATCAGTTGACCCACTTGCCCAGGGTGTCTCATGGGGAAAGTTTGTTAGAACCAAGGGAGATATATTTAGATAAGGTTGTTTTATGGGCTGAATAGAGCTTATCTTCCAGGCCAGTGGTTTCTGATATTTTTTTTTATCATTGGAGAATTTTTCCTGCTATCCCTAAAAAGACCCCCTCTCCCCCCTCCCCGGCCAAACAGAAGCACAACTTATAGAACAGATAAAAGCAAATGGACTCTGGCTAAATTCTTTGGAGAGGAAACTTGGGACTGACTTCCTCGGTGTGGTCCCTCCTGTGCACACCCCTGTTGCCTCTGAGGGATCCTCAGGCTCTTCCAGACCAGTGTGAACCACTGAAGCAGAGATCGGGGAGCCTGGAACGGTGCCCTTTTGCCCTTTTGTTTCTCTAGGAGTCCCTGGCTTCCTGACAGTTTCACATCTTTTTCTCATCACCTCAGATCTCCCTTCCTGGGAGACTTGGGGGACCATCTCTCTGTGCACACTCTACCTAGCAGCCACTTCTTGCTCATGCAACCCAGTTTTCAGTGTCACCAGAGAGTCATAATTGGTCCAAGGCAGGGATTGGGCAGACCCAGCTACAGGATCTTGGTAAAGAGTTTTACTGGAATGCACACACACACACACATTTACTGTCATTTTGGCTGCTTTCACACCACAGGAGCAAAATCAAATAGTTGTTTTAGAGATTATGTTGCAAGGATTAAATTATTTATTATCCTGTTCTTTACACACACAGTTTGTAGAAAACCATGGCAAATTCCACTCTCCTTTTCCAGGACTAAAGAGCAGACGAAACTCATTTTTGAACTAGAAAATGTAAGGAAAATTTTGCTGGAAGCAACTGAAAAAGAGTTTTCTTCTTGATAAGAGAACAACAGGAAAAGAAAGTTCTCCTGAACCTCCTCATTTCCATTCTCTTCCATTCCATAAGCCACATTATAATCATGAAAAATAACAGCCTGACTTGCTGGGCTATCATTATATCACCAAACTTACCAAACTTCTTGTTAAGCAAATAAAAAAAATCCTTATGATTTAAGAAACTACTCATTGGGTTTGGGTTACTTGCACCTGGATATAGAATGCCTAGGATATTTGATCTTGCAGAAATTGTGCAACTGAGTAGAATATAGCAAATCTAATGGTTACTAGTAAGGATAGATAATAATTATTAGAAACTCATTATACCAGCACTTTACACTCATTTTTTTTATTATCACAAAACTCTATGGACATGCCACTATTATGTTTCCATTTTATGGGGGATGAAAGTGATATTTACAGAAATTTAATGATTTACTCAAAGTGCCCAGTTAAAAGGCAGAGTTCAAGTTTGCACATAGGTTTGCTGACTTTAAAAGTCAAGCTCTCAATTGCAATTTTAAACTTCCACGAAAAAGAAACCTCAACATCAGTTATTATCAAGGAAATTGAAATCAAAACCACACTGAGAAATCACCACACCTCTGTGTATGCTTCAGCCTGTATCCAAAAGACTAGCAACAAGTGTTGCTGAAGGGGCGAGAAGAAGGAACCCTCATCTACTGTAGATGGGAAAGTAACTTGACACTTTCTTTAGAGAAAGCAATTTAGAGATTCCTCAGAAATGGAGCAGGGGTAGCCATATAAGCCAGCAACACCACTTTTAGATTTTTGTCCAAAGACTATGAAAACTCTAACAAAAAGATTTATGCACAACTATGTTTATAACCACAGTATTCCCTATGCTGGGGGGTGGGTCAGACCCAAATACCTATTGGCAGACTGGGAGATAGATGTGCACTATGAATGTAATGGGATAGTGCTCCGCTATTTTGCAAGATGAATAGTTGGGACAATATGGATAGATTTTGAGACGATCAAGTGAGAAAGTAAAAGACAGACACTGGATCATTTTACTCATCTGAGGAATAAAAATAACAAATGAAAACAAAAGAGCAAAACACAGCAAAAGTAAATTGTAAGGACCTTGACAAAAATACATTCCTTGAGTTGTTCTCATTGTCCTCTGTGTAGAGAGAGTGTGGCTCCCTGCACTCTGTAACTCACTTGTTAGGGTTGGTTTGTCCACGATGAGGGAGAATTTAAAGACAGTGAGGAAGGATCAGAGCTTACCTTTGTCTTTTCCGTGATCTTCTTTGTGAGGTTTACCATACAGGTTTTTACATTTTTTAAATATTTATTTATTTATGCATACAGAACTGAGGTACAGGCCAGAGATGCAGAGGGTGAGAGGCTTCACCAGAGACAGAGTGGGGAGCAGAACAGGCAGATCGACGAAGTACACTGCTGAGGGGAGCAGTGGACGGGTCAGGAGAGGTCTGCCGCGCCATGTGGGTCACCTCCGGGGTGGGGGATTGAACTCATGCTGAAGTGGCTTTAGCTTCTTAGTGCTGTGCTCTAACCCATTGCGCTACCAGTGAGGGTCCTGTTTTTCTGTTTTTTTTTTTTTTTTTTTTTTTTAAACAGAACGAATAATTAAGACCAACTCCTCTCAAGGAGCTTATGGAAAGTATATGAAATTCAGAGCTTAAAACCCAGATTTAATTGTTAGGATTATTTTTAAAAGGGAGCAAAGGAAAAGAAGAAAAACAACCCCAATGGCTTTTATTATGTAACATCCAGATGTTTGGCACCAGCCAGCCCAGATGAGGGATGCTTTTTCATTCTTCCTCTGGTTGCTTTGGCCTCACCAGAGACACAGGGGAGCGGGCAGTGGAGCAAGCATCTTGCTGGAGCCTCCCTGTCCTCATCTTCACTTGCCCTTCCAAGGACCCATAAACATTCAGCTGCATTTTTAAGCTCAGATGCGACAGATTCTTAATGAACACATTCCTTAGACCCAGCATGAGCTTGAGAAGCTTCTGGAAAGCATCTAACAATTGGTTCCAGGTACACAAAGTAGTGAGTGAGAGATTTTTTTCTCCCTTCTCATTTAGCCCTTTCAGGCTCAGGTTGACCTCGAGTTGTTTCATCGCTACCACACTGATCTAACAGATTAAAATATGCTTGTGGGCTTTTAAACAGTGCCAGCTGCTCTTCAGCCTGATAGGTAGATGTCTGCATTTCAGCCCGCTTTGTTCGTCAGCCTGGGTGTTTGTTCTTACCAGAAATGCCAGGGAAGGGCGACGGCCCTGTTCTGCTGGAATACGAAAACCAAGACCTGATTAGTGGAAGCATTTGTCGAAAAAGCATTTTCACTGCACACTAATCTCTACATATCCTGTGGGGAAATCCTTTCAATCCCATACCTGATAAATAAATCTGGCAAGTGAATAAACACTCTGTAAGTCTCTTACTGATATATAATTCCACCTGTTATGTGAGTTCAGGCGTCCTCTGCACGGGGCAGCGCTGTGGACCTCTCGGGCTGACCCAGAACAAAGGCTGCACGGCAAGGACTTGAGCGGCGCTGAGCACTTGACTCCAGCCTTTCACGGGAACCAAGGGGGTGTTCAGGGCGATTGTTGACGTTCTGGATTATGGTTGTTATTATTTGGTGCTTTTGTTGAACTTGAATACTCCACCCGGTATCGTATAATACTGCAGGTCAGAAGCATCGTGCTCCATTCTTTCCTGGTTTCCCCGCTCAGAGCAATCCTAGGGTCCTGAAGCTGCTACAGGAATCCTTTTTAAGAGTTAGAATTGAGTCTCAGGGCAAACAGTGTCTCTTCTTTAAAGCCCAGGCAGTCTCCACACCCACTTGCACGCATCTAGAATGCTCCTCCGCTGCCCTGCAGGGGAAGGTACTAAAAATGATTATCTTGCAGGGTCAGAGGGCACACTCTATGCTTTTGAATGTTTGTAAAGATTTGTGCCTGATGCATTCATTATTCATGAACTATTTATTAGTAACTAACTAATGCTGAATGAATGACTTTAGTTCTTTGTGTATGTGAGACATTTCCAGAGAAGGACAATTAGAACCTGATACATTGGGGATTTATTTATTCATTTATTTATTTAAAAGATTTATTTATTTGTACATACAGAACTGGGGTACAGGCCAGAGGCTCAGGGGCGGCGAGAGGCTTCACCAGAGACAGAGTGGGGAGCAGAACAGGCAGATCGACGAAGCACACTGCTGAGGGGAGCAGCGGGCGGGTCAGGAGAGGTCTGCCGCGCCATGTGGTCACCTCTGGGGCAGGCGGGAATCAAACTCATGCGGAAGTGGCTTAAGCTTCTCAGTGCTGCGCTTTAACCCGCTGCGCCACCAGGGAGGGCCACATTGGGGATTTATTTTAAAATTAATTAAGATTCTCTAAGTCTTTGCTAGAACTGTCCTACTATGCAAGCACCATCCCAAGGCATACTAGCTAGTGTCTCCCAAAGAGAACTCTTTGGATGTACCCTTGGGTCTTGGGACATACACATACAAAACCTGAAGGATTCAGGTCCACTAGTGTGTACAGTCATTTATGCAAGATGTTTGAAACCACTTTCAAGATGACACAGGTAGCAGGATCACACTGATTTTTTCGTATCTTATCCACAAAGGAGCTAATCTGTTAGCTTTCTTTATGTGTGTGTGTGTAGAAGAAGTGGGATGTAGGCCAGAGGTGCTGGGGCTTGTGAGGATTCCCTAGAGACAGAGTAGGGAGCAGGACAGGTGGATTTATTGAAATATTCTACTAAAGTAGCAGGTGAGACAGGAGAGGTCTGCAGTGGCATGTGGGTTAGCTTCCTGGGCAGGGATTGACCTTAGGCTATCACAGTGATAACACTGAGCCTTAGCTGCTAGGGCATCAGGGAGGCCCCTATTAATTTTTTATTGCTGCAAAATAAAATACCTCCCAATTTAGTGATTTAATACAACACACATTTATTGTGTCACAGTTTCTGAGGCTCAGGAATCTGGGAGTGATTGGCTGGTAGTCTGGCTCGGAATGTTCCAGGAGGCTGCATTCAGCTAAAGGTTTGGTTGGGGCTGGAAGATGTGCCTTCTAGAGGGAGCACTCCCATGGATGCCGGCAGGGGGTCTGACTTCTTCACGATGCGGGGGACTTCTCCAAAAGGTTGCTTCAATGTCCTCACAATGAGGCTGTTCGGCTTCCCTCACAAATAAGTGATCCAAGAAGGAACAATGGGAACTCTCCTGGGCCTCTGGTGATAGAGTCTCCAAAGTTGCTTTATTTTACTCATTAGAGGTGAGTCCCGAAATCCAGTCAGAGTGGAGGGGAGGCACATCAAAAGCTCTGTGAGCATTTTAAATCCATCACAGAGCTGTTCCTTTAATTCAAGCTGACAGATATATTTTGAGCCTAGCTGGTGTTTCCAGATGTGCATGTTAAGTATGTAAATCCTGCTCACTCTGCGTTCTGGAGGGGGCCTAGAGAGTTGCCCAATACAAGAAACAGGTTGTCTGAAACTCAGGACTGGTGGTTCTGAATGACCTTCTGCCTTTTGCTTTGAAATCATCTTTGTTTTCTCTCTCAGCAATATGGAGCCACTTCATGAGAATAGCTGCGGTTCTCTGAGGAGCCATGCAAGGTGCTCCTTGAGTACGAATCATTAAATTTCCACTCCTGCTGGTGTGCTGGGTCATCCCTGTTTTACAGATGGGAGACTCAGGGTTGAAGTCATTTGCCCAAGGTCACATAGCCAGGAAATGGCAGCAGGGAGATATGAACCCAGACCAGGCGGCTCCAGAGTGTGGCTCTTACTTTCTCCCCTCTGATTGCTTCTTCCTTCAGGTGGACTTACTCTTCTTTCTGTCCGAGACCCCTAATGTTAGGGGGAGGGGTTAATATGTATGCTGTGTGTCTTCAGAAGCTTGAAGTTTAGTGAGTGGTTCTCATGGGAATAGTAGCCAGGAATGTTCAAATTGCCTCCACGGTTAAGAGTCAGCTGGAATCTGAGGGACAAGCATGAAGATAACCTTGACTCTACCTAATGAAGCGTTCTCTTTCTAGCATCAGTTCCCACAGCTTAACCCTCACCGCCAGGGATGGGATGATGAGGATGGACAACTGATCCTCTCATGTATGCCCTGCAGACTTTACGTTTTGTTTGACTTTGAAGAAAGCGGGGGTGTGAGTTTGTGTGGAGGGACAGTGACAGGGAGCAAGCATCCCAGGAGGGCAGGAGATGAGCCATAATTTAGGGCAGAGGAGAGGAAATCACCTGAGGAGAGCCTGGTGCCAGTAGGGAATTCTGGGAAGGCTGAGTGAAGCTATGCTTGGGAAGTCCTCCAGGCAGTGACTGAATCTTCCATTTCAGCCTGGTTTGGGACATTAAATAAACATGGCTAAAAAAATGTACGGTGATTACTGGTGAGACCCCCCCCCCCGCCTCTACTCCCTTACCCCCTGAAGTCCCCAAACCTATTCCTGCCTCCTCACTCCCAAACATCTTACTAAAGGAAGCAGTAAGCTGGCTGTCCTGCATATTCTACTAGAAACTGGGGATGGGGAGGGTGGGGGAGGGTTATCGCCAGACTTTGGACAGAATAAATGTTTACCAAGCGGGATCACTTTCCCTTCCCTCCCCCTCACCCCCACCATTTTCCAGGAGGCTTGGTGAAGTTTTGGCTGACTGCACAGGGGTCTGAGTGCGTTAGCAACTGTACCAGGCCCGTGGCCACCCCCAAATAACTCTTGTCTAGCTTTCTAATATTTAGGACTGAATTCTATGCTTTGTGAATACTGTTTCCTGCTATGTGAATACCGAACATAAATGATTTCCACCTTGGTCTTTGAGTGTGTGGAGACACAGCCATGAGTGTGTTTTCCTGAGCAAATATTTCTTGGGGGGCTTTTCAGAGGGTGGCTTGCCATCTTCGCTCCTCTCCAATAGAGCGTGCCATTTCTTTCCTCCCCTGGAACAGATATGAGGAAGATTATGTGTCTTGGTGGCAAAACCACACCCAGAATTTCTATCACTTTTGTTAACAGCATGAAGTGGGATGTTCACGTGAACAACAAATATACTGGGCCCTTACTAACATGTTTTTTAATTTAGAATGGAATTTATTGTAAGAAGTTTCCTACTTGGACTCCAGCCAATGAGAGTTAGGGGATTATCCAAAATACTTCATAAAACTGTGTACACTGCTTAGAGATTGTTCCTATGGGCCGGGGCAGGAGTGAGTTAATGTGGTTACAATATAACCAAGAAAGGAGAGAGCAGCATTTTGGGAAGTGGTCCAAGCCTCCAGTGGTAAGGGACAGCCAGCTTAGCAGAATTGCAGTTACTGGGTAAAATGGTTCCTAGTCCTAGCCCCGACTAACTAGGGTTGGTCTGTTCTTGCAAGTGGCTCCAGAGCGAGTCAATCCAATTTCTCTAGAGAGCTTGGGCCCTGCAGTCAGATAACTGGGATTTGAATCCCAGGTCTACTCCTTCTTGGCTGTGAGACCTCTGCACAAACTATTTAGCACCTCCAGGCATTAGTTTTATGATCTGAAAATGGTAATAATGATAATAAGCAGCAACAGCCATCATCTCTATCTCATGAGTTTCTTTCAAAATTAAATCATATAATTCATGTGAAGTGTTTAGTATCTGGCACATAATTAGCAGTCAAAACGCTATCTTTATAATGGTAGTAATATTTTTATATTGTTTGTAATACAGTGAAAGTGTCATGATACGTAAAATAGAAAAATGCTGATAATAGTAATTTTTTTTGAAAAGTACAAACTTTTGGATAAAAATTAGGAATGACGAACTTGCTTCATCTTCACAGATGGTCATCACTCTGCTATGCTCTTTATAAATTTATTGCCACTCCCCGAAAAAAACCCTCTCTCTTCCTTCTTTGGCTGGTATACATGAGAACATGTGTACCTGGGCGTGTGTGTGTAGCTGCATGTACAGCTTGAATGTACACATGTTGCTTCATGTGCACTCTTGCACTGTGCCAGGGAAGCATATGGCTGAGAATGACAGTGTCACAGCAAGGAGATTTCTCCCCCACTCAGCAGCAGGTCACAGTCCACTGAAGGGCCTTTTTCACTCCAAAGCCAAGTGAAGCTACTGGTGTGACCGTCTCCAACATCATTCCCTTTCTTCTTCTGCTTGGAGTGATCTTAGCATGGGGCTCAGGTCTTTGGAACATTAAATGAGAGAAATAAAATAATTCATCATGTTCCCTTTTTGGAGTGAGGTCCTGTAAACACAAAGGAGGCCTTGACCTAGTGGGGTCTATTAAAAATGGAAGCAGCCCAAATGCCCAA
>NW_004567138.1:819211-835549 GCF_000260355.1 Condylura cristata
AAAAAAAAGTAAAAAAAAATGGCTTTAATGAACAGAGTGACTGCAATCACGTAGATGGCTTAAACAGCCACACTTTAGGGTGAACTTAGGATGCTGGTTCCAGTCCCAGCCACTTAGAGGAAGATCTGATGCCCACTTACCATTAGAAAATTGCCTTCTTCTTACATCTCTTACTTTGGCACTAAATAATGATATGGGTGAAAACTGAATTGGGAAGTGATGAAAAAGTCGGGGAGAAATGGGACTTGTTATCAATATTAATTGGGATTAGCATCTCTGACCCACGAGGTGTTTTTCAAAGGCTTTAGCCAGTCTTTTTGAAGAGTGGGTGTGTCATCACTGGCAGGCCAGGTTTTAGGGAACCCGAGCAAGGCAGGGGACTGTGTGTCCTGAGAGCTGGCAGCATGTGGGACTGAGAGTGACAGCACTACCCTTACCAGCTGTCCAGGGAGTGAAGCCACACAGCTCAAACATCAGGAATGCTCTAGGGAGACAAAGCAGTCATTGCAGCCTTTAAAACATGCAGGGTCTTGATGTGTTTGGGAAGCTGAAAGGAAACCAGTAGGAGTGGGAAAAAGCCAGAAAAGAGGGCTGGGAAGAGTCAGGCATGAGCCAGCACCCATCGATCTGCACAGGACATGGGCAGGAGCTCAGACATTATTTAAGTGCTTTGGTATGTTAAGGAGGAATTTTTAAGCTGGGATATTAGAAATGCTTTGATATTTATTCACATTTAAGGAGCTCTCGAAGAAAGTGTTGGCATTTCCTGAAATAAGCTATCAAGAGTCCTAATCCATACTCAATTCAGGATCAGGGAGGCAAGTTGGGGTAATGGAGAACAACTGTCTTCTGATGCCGCCTGGTCTGCAGGAGGGCACAGAGCCTCAGAGAACTTGCTTTACTGCCTTATCAAGCCAACAGGCCTTCATTCAAAATTGAGCTGATTATTTTAAAGACGGACTGGGAAATTGTCTCTATTCCAGGAGAATCTTGAAAAGGAAGTTTACAAAAGAAATTTCACATTAGAGAATCCCTGGGTTAGAAATCCTCAAAAGTGTAATGAAATGGAGGGAACAGAGACCACTTCAGACTTCAAGAAGTCTTCAAAATGCCACTAAAATTTTCTGAGTCCTTTTATGCTGCTCCAAACATGGCTATAATGATTTGGAGAAAGATAGTGGGTCACATTTGAAGGCTGAACCTATTGAAACAATGGGTAAGCAACACATATACACTTTTAGCAATCAACTTAGCATTAGTTATGGTGCAGCAACAAAAAATACCTGACACTTGGAGTCTTAACAAAAGCAAGATACTTTTTTCTCTTTCAGGCAACTGTTTGCAGGTCACTGGCCTCTGCTCTGTGTGTGTGTGTGGTTTTTTTTTTTTTTTAAAGATCTATTTATTTATGCATACAGAACTGGGGTACAGGCCAGAGGTGCAGGGGTGGTGAAAGGATTCACCAGAGACAGAGTTGGGAGAAGAACTGACAGATTGACTGAAACACACCACTGAGGGGAGCAGTGGGCGGGTCAGGAGAGGTCAGCAATGCCATGTGGGTCACCTCCAGGGAGGCTGGGGATTGAACTCATGCTGAAGTGGCTTTAGCTTCTTAGCGCTGTGCTTTAACCCTCTGCCCCACCAGGGAGGGCCCTGCTCTGTGTTTTTTATTCCAACACTTAAGCTACAGGAGCAGCCCTATCTGCGAAACGCCAGCCTCCTGTTAGAGGGAAAACATAATGCAAGGCTATGTTAGCTTTGACAGCCTTAGAGTGAGGCTGTCACCCACTTTTCACTGGCCAAGTCAATTCAAATGGTCAAGCTCAATGTTAGCAGAGCAAAGCATAATTGTTCTGCAGGCACTTATCTCTAGGAAGGGGCTGAATATTATAAACAAATGATACAATGTATAACAATGTCCCATGTTGATTTCTGCCTTTTTTGGAAACCATTTTCTAGTGGAAATTCAATAATAATTCTACTAATAGTGCTGAAAACTTTCAGATGCTGTAATTCAGAATATGATTCAACTCTTGAAAATTAGCATTATAAGCATTCCTTTTTAAGGATAACTCCTGAAAATCTGATGTGAGTAGTTTAGAAGTGATTAAGCACAATCTTACCAGAAGAAAAGAACATTTAATAAGGCAGAGCTCTCAATTTCAAATCTGATCTCTCAAAGATTTGAGACTGACTGCCAGGACTTTTATGTTGAAAAAAAGCTTGTATTTCTTTCTTCAAATGACAGTAAATGGGATAATAAGAATATATTGGTAACATAATTTTAGTCAACATTGCATTGCATTTAAGAAAATCTATATTATGTGATTAGCTCTGGAATATGAAACTATTTCTACCAAGGAGGAAAAACAAACAAACAAACAAAAAAAAAACCAGTTTGTGTGAATCAGGGAAAGTATCTGCCAAACATCAACCATATGTCACATCTAGCCGAGAGCCCATATGTTCTAGATGGGATCACAGCAGTGGCCCTGACTCACCTCTTTGCTTCTGTCTTGGCCCCTCCTGAAGCAGCCTCTACACAGCAGCCAGAGAAGATCTCCAAAATCATACATCATGTTCTGTTCGGAGTCCGCCCAGAACCCTGTAAGGAGATGCCAAACCCAAGTACGTTCTGTGCAGACCTCGATTCCTCTCTTACCACTCAGCTCTCTTCACTGCTCTGCAGTCACACTGGCCTCCTGCTCGTCCTCGTCCTCTAACCAGCCAAGCCTCAGCGGTCTCAGGGCCTCTGAATGATGCTCCCTGTACCTGAGACACTGAGCCCAGGGTTGCCATTCCTTTTGCCTCCCTGACCCTTCCCTGCACCCACACCTCTGCTCCCACCCTGCTTTATATTTCCTTCTTAGCACATATTGCAGGAGGAAGTTAGACAATGGGTATAGGTAGTCAGTTTGGAACAGGTGCCCCAAGCCCACAAGCCCATTTATCAGCCTGATTAACACTCGGTTGGAACCAGGAAGGCATCCTCACACCCCAAGCGCAGGAGCTGTAGGTCCATAGATCTGTTTGATCTGAATTGAAATCACTAACACAATCACGCAATATTGAAGCAATGGAACAAGCGTGCTTTGGAAAGGCAGACCAAGCAAAATGGGCAAACTCAGTGGACCTCAGTAGCCCAGGAGACCCGCCTGGACCCAGGCAATCAGTAAGAGACACACTGCAGAGAACCCCATCACCCACCCTCCCCCACTTCTTACCCACTGCACCCCACTCCTTACCCACTGCACCTTTCTTCCTGCCTCTCTGCCACCCACTCAGGGGTAGCCAGGGAGAGATTTCCTGTCCTTACTCCTACATATCAATACATTTCTTGCTTTTCTGTATCTTTGGCCTCGAAGTTGAATCTTTCCTTGATGAAGACAGAAACCAAGTAAATATCTGCCTAAGTAGGTGCCAGGCCTGTTCCCGAACCCCGGTTCAATATCACTGTCGGACATCAGGTACATGCTTGTCCTTGACCTTTCACAGGATTGCAGTTGGCAAGGGAGCAGAAACCTCGTTTCCTTCACGCTTTTATCCTTGGTGTCAAGAACAGTGACTGATTGGCACATGGTTGGTACACAATAGAATGTGTTGGATGATAAAGGAACGATCGCTCTGTTAGTATAGAAACTGTAAAAGTGTACATTAGCATAGAAACTATAAAAGTGTACATCCCTGCTTAAAAGGTTCACCTTATAAATATATACTTAAAAACCTAATGTTGAAATATTGTAAGACAAAACAGAAGAACACAATCCCATCAGTTCCCTGACTTTTGCTATTTTTCGTCTGCAAAGTCTCTGTGCTCGGAAGCATGAACGATGGTTCAGATGGTCCCCACATGAATGATTAACTGTCCTTCGTAAATTGAACAGGGTCAAGTATAGTTTTAATTGTTATGTGACCTAAAGAATAGCGAAGACCGGGTGATGGCAAAGCCCACCTCCACAGGGCATCCTAAGGGCATCCTCATGCTAGAACAGCCTGGACCGTACTATTCAGCTCCTCCTCTAGTGTGGCGGGAGCACTTGCGTCTAGGCGGGGACTTCTTGGAAGCCCTGACTGTTTCCTGGTTTCCATTCTCCAGTTTCCACAAAGATAAGTGCAGCCGTTCTGTCCACACCGCGTCGCCCTTGGTGAGTGGCCCGGCACACGTGACTTGTCCCCTCTGCTCCTCCCATGCACAGAGCGCCTTTGAGAGATAGCAGGGAGAGAGACCTGTTTGTAGCTCCCCTGAGCTCCTGCAGGATGAGGTTTTCCTCTTTATCTGTTAATGCAGTTTATGCAATCATGATTTGTGATCAGGATGTTTTCCTGATTAGAAATGAATTTGTGGATTATGACCCCAGAGTCCGAAGCTTCTGGACCCACCGCCCCCAAAGGGAAGCCCTCTGCCCAGCAAGAAGAGTCTCTTCTCTGCGGTCTCAAAGAAGAGAGCGCAGACTTATGGCCTTTCTGGCCAAGTCGGAGCTGCACACAGGTTTTATCTCAGATGGCATGGCTGGTTTAGCCACGCCTGTATCACACCCAGGAAGTGTGTGCTTGTCCTCCAGCTACTAGCTGATTAAAACATCTTCACAGGTCTCCAAGTTGCCAGAGATGGGAGCTCTGGGAGGCTGCATCCAGCAAGAGGTTTCATGTTCATTATTGCCTTCATATCTTTCAGAAAGGCCGGGGGCCAACTCACACACAAGGTGCATGATCCGTGCCAGGCACATAGTGGGTGCCCAGTAGCTGTCTTCTCCCTCAGCCTAGAAACAGCCTGGCCCTGTAGCACCATTCTGGTGTTAGAAGCAAAGCAGTTACCACTCAGAGACGTGAAGTAGCTATCAGCAAGAACCCAGAAGGGATCTCGGAACCCATTGCATGTGGTTTAAAAGCTGTCCGGAGGGATACTCTTAGCTTTTACTGAGGCTGGCTGGGTAGGGCTACTGGAGAAGGCTAGGGATGGCTGCTTGGGGGGATGAGTGACATTGGGGAGCCAAACTGGGGGGTATTATTATCTGCTGCTGGATAGGTAGAAGGGAGCGGTAGCCCCAGCAATCCTGTGCCTTGCTGCCAAAGCAAACTCTCTTTATCCCTGTTCACCTGTCCCTGGTCACAGCTCCACTGACTAGCAGGAAAGTCAGAGGACAGGGCCAGGGGATTAAATCCATGGAGCTCAGCCTCTCAGGCAGTGCAAGGCAGAGAGTGGATCTGGGGATCTGGGGGCAGGGTGAGCGGAGAACGTGAGGTTTGCTTTCCAGCTGCTAGGCTCATGCTTTACAGTTTCACCTTTATATTTTAATATCTCATTTTTAAAAAGGGCTCCATAGGGTGAAGCCTTTGGACCCCCTCCCCAGACCCCGACTCACCTAAGAGTATAACCTAAGTCTACAGCTTCCTTCTCCAGGGGGTTCACACGTCAGGAAAAGCTGCCTCCATTCAGTCCCCAGACCCCAAGCCTGACTGCTATGCTCATTCCTTCATCTTAAAATCGATTTCCCATGTTAAATCACACCAGAAAGGAATGTGTCTTTTTGAAGTCCATTTTTGGAGGTTGTGACACAGGGAGTGCTTTTGGGAACAGTAGGGTGCTTGGGACCAAGCTTGTAAGCCGAGACCCCTGTCTGGGGCATGTAGAAGCAGGTGGGAGTTAGGACTCTGCTTCCTAGTGCCGTGAATTGGGGCAAACCACTTACGCCTCTCTCTGTACCCCCATTTACAAAATGGACATAATGACGCCTTTTCCTTTTAATGGGAGTGCCAGTAGGCTTTTGTGCATTTCTAAAGTACTCAAAACCCCGGTTTTTTGAGCACAGGGCAGGCTGTGGTTCTCATTATCCAGAGAGAGGCACGCTCACTTCAGCTCCCTCCTTGCTCTCGCCATTTTCCCTGGTGTTATTGACTTAAGTACTCTTCAAGAAGAATTTCTCCGAGGCTCCCATGTTGACATCCTGCTTGTGTCTCGAGAGCCAGGCTTGCTAGCTGTTTGTTCCTTTGGATGAAAGCCTGCAATCGCTCTATTAAACACTCTCCATTCAGTGGGAAGAAGCAGATGAGGAGACGGACAATGAAATCCAATAACTGCTCGCAAAAACAGAGCAGTGGTCCTTTTGCTTCTGTGTCCACCCCACTGTCTTGTAATCCTGGACTTTGGTCATCATATGTCTTGAAATGAAAAAAAAAAAAAGATGAATATCTGCTGTACAGGGTCTGGATGCTTCCACAGCACAGTTTGCTATGAGAAGCACCCTGGTGCTGGGTCCTGGGTGCTGCCTGCTGACTCTGACTCAGGGGTCAGGATGGGGAGCATGAATTCAGAGCATTCTTTCTCTCTCCAGTAGAAGCATTTTTTCTCTAACTCTCTGTCACTCAATGCTGTTCTTGCTTCTTACCATATTGCCAGAGAAACCATTAGAAAGAAAAAAAAAAACACTTGGAAGCCCTGAGTGCATCTCCCAAGGAAGAGGGATTAGTGTCTGCATGCAATGGAAGCTATACTTCTAGGCATTTCTGGGCATATCAAAGCAAAGTGACACTTCTCCTGGCAGTTCAGGAGCACCTATGGCAGGCAATGAGGGGCAGAATGGGCATCCATCAAGAAATGAGAATTCTGGCTTCTTCTTGGACCAGATTGTGACTTTAAGCAAGTCTCTAAATATCTCCAGTTCTCAGTGTCATCAGTTATAGATGAGATAAGAACATTGGTGCCAGGATTCTTGTGAGCATTTATGCATTGACTCAGCAAGTATTTACTGAGTGCCTGGACACTGGGCACTGCGCAAGGGACTGGACCGAGTTCCTACTTTTAATATTCCTAGTGGATGAGGGAAATGGAAGGAAATAGTCTAACCCACTAGTGCGCGCTTTAGCTTTAATTGTGCGAGCAGAGAGAGATGAGGTGGAGGGCACATAACCCCATCTTAGGGCAGCAGGGAGGAATGCTCGGAGGAGACCACAGGGAAAGGGAAAACTGACCAATGGAAGGAACAGGGGAGCTGTGCAGAGGCCCCAGAGGACATGGCCCACCAGTGCAGAGTGGCTGCAGTGAGGAGAGAAGACCAGCAGTCAGAACGAAGGACACAGGCATCCGGTGGGGATGGGTTGGCTTGTACTTCAGGCAAACAGGGCTGAAAGCAAGTGTCCAGACACCCTGCTATCGAAGCCCTGTGGGGCTGTGGAATACTTTTAAGTGAAGGGATGATGTAATCAGGTTTGTGCACAGAAATGTCCTTGAGTGATCCTGTGGAACTGATGTAGAGAGGTCATGAGAGGTATTCTGTTTGCACCTCCAGCCCCACGTGCTGGCTGTCTCCGTCCTTCTGCTCTCTGTTCCTGCGTGGGCTACCCCAGTGGTCTATTCTGCCTTCTGGGTCTGGATGGGTTAGGAGACAGACGCTGGGGTATCTGTTCGCTAATTGCCTCTCTGTCATGGAGCCATCCGTGATGCGGTGTGTAATTTCCAAAAAAAAAAAAAAAAGATTGATTTATTTATGCATACAAGAACTGGGGTACAGGCCAGAGGTGTGAGGGTGGGAGGACTTAGTAGAGATAGAATGAGCAGAATAGGCAGGTCAGGAGAGGTCTACTGTGCCATGCGGGTCACCTCTTTGGCTGGGGGTACACGCCTGCTACAGTGGCTGTGGACAGCTTCACAGCACTGCAGTTGAGTCCCTTGGCCACAGGGAGGCCTGTGTCTAGGTTTTTTTTTTAAAAGATTTATTTATTTATTCATACATAATGGGGTTACAGGTAGAGATGTAGAGGGTGAGAGGCTTCACCAGAGACAGAGTGGGGAGCAGAACAGGCAGATCGACGAAGTACACTGCTGAGGGGAGCAGCGGGCGGGTCAGGAGAGGTCTGCCGCGCCATGTGGTCACATCCGGGGCAGGCGGGAATCGAACTCATGCTGAGTGGCCGGCTCCTCGGCAGTGTGGCCTTGGTGAGAGCCCTGCCCGCTGGTGGGTGATTGCCCAAGTAGCGTGGCTGTTGCAAGCATCATAGCGAGTTTGGGGAAGCAGAAGAGGGAGCCAATGGACCCCAAAGATATTAAGAGACAAAAGCAACAGAAAGCTGAGTATGATGCTGAGGCCCTCCCTGGCTTCTGTGTCTGGGAGGAAGATGATGTTCACTGAAATAGCAGGAGGCTGAAGATTCCAAACATTTCTCGGAAAGACCAAGAAGTTTTCAAGTCGCCAGTGGAATATACAATTCTATGGCTTAGGAGTGGCCTCTGGGCTGGAATTTCATTAGATATAGTAAATGCTGTAAAAGAAAAGTTTAATAACCTCAACAGAAGATGTTGGGTGAGAAGGGGAGACAGGGAGGAAGAACACCCGAGGAAGACCTACTGGGAAGGTTGGGGCTGATTGATCTGAGGCAGAGAAACCCGTGTTGGAGAGCTAGGAGGGCCCCAGGCAGCTGAGGTGTTATAAAAGGAAGCAGGAAAGGCTGGCGATGTTTGCAGATATGAGTGCTAGTCAATGCCATTGGGTTCAAGAGCTGAGTTCTGCTGAGAGGGAGGGGAAGCGAGGAAGAGAGCAAGGAAAGGAGCTTAGAAAGTGACGGAAGGTTTTTCTTTCCTGCTCTTTTGTGAGTCAGGCGCTCCTTACATCTGTCTGGGGCCTGATTTCTGGGAGTGCAGCGCTGAGGTACAGGAAACAGAGAGAAAGTTCCAGAAGCTGTGCAAGACTAAGCCCTGCTGCCTCTGGCCTCAGGCTGGGATGACCCTTCCTGCTCCCTTCCTCAGAGGTATGACTTAGCCAGCAGTGTTAAGATCCAATCAAAGCTCTATTCTCTGAGCAACCCCGCCTACTCCCCACCCCCATGAAAACACAATAAAGAACACAATTATGTATATATTTATTGAGTGTTTAGTATACATAAGTCTCTAAAAGTACACGTGGCCTCTGTGAGCATATGGCTATGCAGGGCTCATATCTGCTATTTTTGTTTTGTAAAATCATAGTAAAATGCACATGACATAAAATCTATCATCATAATTATTTTTAAGGGTACAGTTTACTGGTGTGAAGATTATTTACATTGTCGTAGACTGATCTCTAAAACTCTTTTGATCTGGCAAAATGAAACTTCTGGGTCCATTAAATACTAACTCTCTTTCTTCTCCCCGCAGCCCCCGGCAACCACCATTTTTCCATCTGCCTCTGTGAACTGGATATTCAGGTACCTCTTACATGTGGAATATTACAGTATTTGTTTATCTATGACTTGCTTATCTCATTTAGCACAAAAACCTCAAGTTTCATCCATGCTGTAACATGTGTCAGAATTTCTTTCCTTTTCAAGGCTGAATACTATTCCATCGGATGGATGTACCACATTTTCCTTATCCATTCCCATCTGTGTGTGGATGGACACCTGGATTGTTTTCACCTCCCCACGATTGTGAAGAATGCTGCTAAGAACTCTGGTGTACAAGAATATACTGGAGCCCATATTTGTAATTATTTTTGGATAAATATCCAGAAATGAAGTGTCACAGGATGTTTGCATTTAACAAATACTCTTTTTCTTAATTTTTACTTTGTTAATTTTTGGAGAATATTTATTTCTCCCCTCAGATGTAGTCCCTGTAGTTCTTCTCCCAGAACAGTCCTTCGTGCTCTTTTCTCCCCTGTTTCGACCTCTCCCCTCCCCTTCCTGTGACCTGATGCCTCAGATCAGCTTGCAAGTTGTATCTTTTTCCTGATGCTTTTTTAGTTCTGCATAGAAATGAAACCATCAGCATTTATAGCATTCCTTCAACTTACTTTGTTTAGCATAACCCCTGCAGGCTCCATCCGTGTTGCTACAAAAGGCATGCGTTTAGCATTTTTGATGACTGAGTAGTATTCTATTAACAGGTACTCTTATTAAAGGTTTACATATCAACGATTGAAAGAAAAAATTTAAACTCCATTTTTAATGCATGCCATGCACTACTTCTTTTCCATTCTGTATTACATAAATGTATAGAGAGATCTGGGAGAGAATTCTGGGGGACAAAATATTCCTCTGTAACATGCTTTCATAATACTTTTTCCTCCCCTCAGAGGAAAAGCACTAGGAAGCTTCCACTTTGGTGACTGTCTTGCTTCTTTAGGGTAACGTCAAGATTCCTCTGCACTGCAAAACATGCCACATCTCCCTTCTGAAGGCCCCATGCTTCTTATTCTATGTTGTTGGCATGTTTCTCACCTCACAAAGACCTTTCATACATACCTTTACCCTTTCACCCTCATTTTCTCCACATTGAGCCAGAGAATGTTTGGCACCTCCCATTGCAGCTGGGGAACAAGCCTGTGGTCTTAGGACCACACAGCAGGCCCAGGCCTGGCACCAGGACTCCCACTTTCCTGAGGGCCAGTGCTCATCCTGGAGCACACTCTATGTGCAGCGCCCTCACTCAGAGCCTGTGCACTGCACATAGAAGGTGCTCAGACAGGCCAGTGGGAGGGGGCCAAAGCCCCCCACTAAGAGAAAACAGGTCAAGGATTATCAGGGACAAGCCTACTCTGGTGCCCATGCAGGCGTCGGCCCTGCTCACCGGGGCAGCTCACTTTCCCTCCTGGACACAGGAAAGAGGATTTTCCAGGCCACCCCAGGAGCCGGGTGAGAGCTGAACGCTGTGGAAGCTGCTGCATTAGCAAAGTTAAGAGCCAGTGATTAGATTAGCCAGACAGGAGCGCTGGGGTGTGAACTAGGGGTTTGGACATGCAGGGATGGGGCTGCTACCTTACAGGGCTGCCCAAGGTAGGAGAAGCTCCATAAATGAGCTCAGTGAACTACTGTCTCTTGGGAGAATTCTTTTTGGAGCATCATACTGGGGTCGGTGGCGATTACCTCTGATGCCGGTGCAATCATCTCTTTTCTAGTGTCCATACCAGGCCATTAGAGAGTGTTGAGTAAGAATAAACCTTTTGTGCTCTAGAGAGTGCACCTGTTGTGAACACTAGCTGCTTTTGGATGCTCCTGGCAGTCAAACTTACAAGCAGCAGCATCCTGTCTCTGAAAGAGCAGAATTGCCCACTTGGCTAATATTTACGTAGTACTCTGTAGCACCTGGACTTGTCCAGTGGAAGAGACCAGAAGGGGCTTGTTGCCTCTGACTTTCCCCTGGGGATTCTTCATAGTCTTCCTTGTTCAGTCTTCCCAGAGACTTTCCAGAACATGTGTTATTTGACACAGTCAGGAAGTGGATTATCCTGGCAAATCATTCCTGCTGGTTAAAGGTGAGCTATTAGTGATCGTTCGTGAGCCACAACTTTTCAGAAGAATTAGAATGCTCTAAGTAGTGTTCTACAAGGAATATATTCCAATGTCTCATTTAAAATACTCAGACGCTTTAATTTCCTTAGGAACATCATTATGATCCCCATGGACCAAAGAATTGGTAAAACATGCAAATAGTAGCTAATCAAATCCTAGATAAAACAGCTTTTAAAGGAACTTCTCATGTCTTGAGTCTGTCATCTATTAATTTTCTTAAAAGGCACTGAGTGTGTTTGAGGATGATTAAAGTTCAATAAACTCATAAAAGAGAGTGACCTGAGGGGCAATTTAAGCCAACTGTACATCCAGCACAAAATTCCCCTCACAAATTTCTGACATTTTTACCCAGCCTTTTATCAAAAACTCTGGTACCCAGGGACTCATAATTCCATCTGTTTATGAGTTTACTATTGGAAAATACCTCTTAAATTTCAGCACCAATGCCATGGAGAGTAAGTCCCATCTCTCTGTTTTACAGCTTTCCGGATAATTAGGACAACCCTATGCCTCTCTTTCCAGTTTCCTGTGAGCTAAGTGTGCAGGAGAGTAACTGCAGGACAGGGCCCAGGGTGGGCAGGGTCACTGTTGATTCCAGCAGACAGATAAAAAGAATCTTGGAGCCCTGGATAGATTTGACAGGACTTTAATGCTGAAGCAAAGGCCCCAACCCAGCAGGTCCAGTGGCGGGAGGCAGGTAGCAACTGATAATCCCTCCCCCCACCCCCACCCCCCCATGCCCGCTTCCTCCCTCACTTCTCTCTGCTTCCCTCAGTCTCCTCTTGCTAGCTCATGATCTGTCCCAGGTGCCCTCACTTACAGATATGCATGTCCCAAGCTCTCTGGCTTCTCTTGCCCGGAGGAGAATTACAAGTATGTGTGCCTGTGCTCATACCCCTGGGCATCTGAGGTGCCCCACGCTTGGGTTCTGGGTTCTGAAGCACTTTTTGCATCAACAAATGTCACGTGAGGAGAATGCACTCTGGGAGGGAAGCTAATCCACTGGTGGTGGCCAGAAAGTCTAGTGGCCACAAGACAGAATAAAGCCTGATTTAACTCCATTTCCCCTACAGCTTATCACCTCCATTTCATGTATCTTCTGGAAGTATTTGCACACCATCCTTTGCTATTGCCTTGTTTGAATCTTCACTTGTTTAGGAGCTCCAAAAGAAACCTTGATAACAAATGTGGCAATCCAGTGCCGAATGTCGTGGGGCCATCACTGCTTTCCTTCTGCTCTGTGAGCTTCTGAGATAGTGCTTGAGATCTCGGGTTCTCTCCAGGGTCATTCTCCCCAGGTTCTAATCCTGGCTCTTCTACCTGCTAATTTGTGAAGTTGGCTAGGCAATGAAATTCCATAATTTCCTCATTTATGAAAGGGAGCTGTCTATAATATCAACCTTCTAGTCACACAGGGTTAGAGCCATCGATGATTCATGTATGGGCTTAGCACAGACCTGCAATGCAGTAAATGCTTCATATATGAGTCTTCTTGGAAAACAGTGACCAGAATACAGATGACGAAGTCAGGATGACTGGTTCATATTCTAGGTTCTAGGTTCAAATATTGATGCCACCACCAAATGGCCTGGTAAGTGGGTGAAAAAAAATCTGTGTGTCCAATGGAATATTACTCAGCAATCAAAAAGATAAACTCATGCCTTTTGCAGCAACATGAATGGAGCTGGAAGGGATCATGCTTAGTGAAATAAGTCAGAAAGAAAAAGAAAAATACCTGATGGTTTCACTCATAGCAGGAGTAGAAAGGACCAGGGGGAAAATAATAATGAACAACTATATACCAGAGACATTTTATGAGGGTTGAGTGGGGAATGGGATAAAAAATGGGGCGGGGGGAAATGCACTGAACTCTGGTGATGGCACACTCCCATATCTTCAATATGGGAGGTGATGGCACACAGGTGATCTGGTGATGTAATCCCATGGGGATTACAACTGAGATGGAAAAAGGTACAAAATGATGTACAAATAAGCATATTATTAAAAATATCTGTGTGCCTCAATTTCCTTAAGTACAAAAGAGATATAGGACTATTGTGAGGACTAAGTGAAGTTTTAAAATATAAACTGCTTGGAATAGAGACCAGAAAGTAGAAAGGGCCCTATATGTGAGAGTTTAATAGCTTGGAGATACAGCTTGTTTCTAAAAGGAGTCACATCAGAAGTTGATTCCTACTGGGGTGGAGCACTCCAGCAGGCCTGGGCCCTCTCCACCTGAAGCTCTATGAATATGCAGAGTGCTCACTTTTAAGACTTTGTACCTCAGACTACACCCCCAGCAGGGTATCTTCAATATGGGAGGTGCCTTGAAAGTTCCTGGCCTTTGGAATAAAATCTATCTTTCCTCTGTACTATTTGAAATCTGTTTTCTTAGATTCTGGATTTCTTAGATTCTTAGATTTCTTAGTTTGACTATGTATTTTCTCTCCAGGTACAGATTGAGGATTGTTCTCCTGCAAACTGTGGAGCTTCTTCCGCATGGAACCAACACCCCAGCACAACGTTCTCTGTAGGTCCCATAGGCTCTGCCCTGCCTGTGAGCTCTGTCTCTGGACTCCCTGCTAAGTTGCAGGCCCGGCACAGGGCTGCCCTGTCCATTTTTCTATATACATTACATCCAAGTACATTTAGAATTACCACCCCTTCTTCAGGTTCTTGCTCACTGCCAAATAGCAAGAAATTCTTCCATCTTCAGCACTTCACACAGAGTGGGTGGCTGAAAAACATTTCTGGAATCCATGCTATGCTTAATCTTGACCAGTATCCTCCTGTGATAAAAAGTTTACTGTCAGAGAAATGGTATTAAACTGTTGAGTATTTCCAAAATGATTATCATTATTTCTAAAGTACAAAAGTTTCTTTTCCAAGATCATTTTCTTTTCTATATCTCAGTCAGCATTTCTTGAAGGATAAACAGAAGTTAGTCTGGAAAGAAAATATCCTTTATTTTTCTTATCTTAAAATGGTTTAGAAATTCAATTATTTTCTGAAATAAAATACAACATTGTACTTTGCTTTTAATAAAATGAGTCTTAGACCAGATGCATAGATAATTGAGCGATTTCCATTGCTCCTATATATTGCCTTTAGGTCAGTTTTGTCACCAAGGAGAAGCAGTGAATTATTTTTCCCCATCACCACACCTTCCCCTCATTCCTAACTCCAGCTTCTCCACATAATTATTTGAACCCAGTTTCACCTACAATGGAAATAATAAGCAAACACAACACAAAGTAACAAGCAAACAATTGGGGAAATAGCTGCAGGATGTATTATAGATAAAATCTTAGTATCACTTAGTGAGACAAAGACAAAAACCACAATAGAAAAATGGGGAAACTATCCCAACAGGTAATTCACAGAAGAAATAAAAATGGTGAGTCTTTCAAGCAGGCACAGGGCTGGGGCTCTATTGATTTGGGTAGAAGGATGAAGGAGAATTCTGAAGCCCTCAGGGGCTCTCTCAGGCTTTAAGCTCTTTCTACACCAAGCGTTGTGGGACAAGCCCTCAGGCTGGCAAGCAGGTGGGAGGGGAGCCAGGAGGCTGCCAGGCCTCTGTAGTGCAAGCGGCACCCAGCAGCTTCTCTATGGATCTGGGGATGGTAAGGAGAGTCCTGGAGCTCTGAGTGGCTCTTTTTTTTTTTTTTTTTTTTTTTTAGAGATTTATTTATTTGTGCATACAGAACAGGGGTACAGGTCAGAGGCTCAGGAGCAGTGAGAGGATTCACCAGAGACAGAGTGGGGAGCAAAACAGGCAGACTGATGAGGTACACTGCTGAGGGGAGCAGCGGGCGGGTCAGGAGAGGTCTGCCAGCCACGTGGGTCACCTCCAAGGTGGGCAGGCACGGGATCGAACTAGTGTTGAAGTGGCGTTAGCATCTTAGTTCTCTGCTTTAACCCACTGTGCCACCAGCAAGGGCCCCTGAGTGGTTTTTAATGATCTTTCTACACCATTTGTAATGAGGTAACAAAGGGCAGGGCATTCAGCAGGGTTGGGCATCCAGAGGCTGGCAGGCCTCCAGCCTCTGGCCTGTTCTTTACTCTGTGGGCTCTCCTGGCATTCCTTGGTGGTCTCCTCCATTCTACGTAGCTGTCTCTGTGTAGCCCTGCCCTTATAGACCCAGGCTGCAGGCTCAGATGTGCCCACTTACACGTGTCCACACACCACAGTCTAGATATCTACCATCAGGAATGCACGTCCCATGTTCCCAAGGGCCTTTTGCATTCAAGGCCGCAGGAGATAACCGCAGAGACTAACAACATGAAAGCCTGATCAATTTGCTTACCCTACATCAGGACATGGTTAAAAGTTTCTCTACTTCACTGTTAATCAAGAAGTACAAATTTTAAATGTATTATTACAAGACATTTTTCACCTACTGGATTGACAAGATTGAAAGTAACTGATATTCGTGTGAACTTTGGCAGCAGAACAAGACATAGTTTCAAGACATAGAAATCAGCTTATGTCTCATGGAGCAACCTAAAGTTCACTGAGAACGTTAGGAAAAACATAAAATATTTTTACTGATGATACAATTTCGCTTTAGAGGTATGTTCCAAGGAGCAGAATAGAAGGCAGACATTACAGCATAGTTTTTAAGAACAGAAAAGAAATCAGATGCAATGTAAATCCCCATCAACTAGATCAAATAAATAAATGGTGGAACATGCACAAGTAGAATACTATATATCCACGAAAGAGGATGAGATGGAGATGTGTATGTACAATATCTATATAAAAGAAAAAAACAAGATGATAGAAAATGATCTGGTATGGCCTGATATATTCTTATTTAAAAAAAAATACAAAAATAATAGTTGAGAACAGTTAAGAACACATTTAGGCACAGGGCAGAGGCTCTATTGATTTGGGTAGAAGGATGAAGGAGAATCCTGGAGCCCTCAGGGGCTCTCCCAGGCTTTAAGCTCTTTCTACACCAAGTGTTGTGGGACAAGCCCTCAGGCTGGCAAGGCAGGGGGGTGGGGAGCCAGGAGACTGCTGGCTCAGATGGGCACACTTCTATACACTTCTATATTTTCCATATTTCAACA
>NW_004567138.1:835772-865203 GCF_000260355.1 Condylura cristata
GGGCCAGGAGAGGTCTGCCGCGCCATGTGGATCTCCTCCTGGGCAGGTGGGGATTGAACTCATGCGGAAGTGACTTCAGCTTCTTAGTGCTGTGCTTTAACCCGCTGCGCCACTAGGGAGGGCCCCTTAACATATATTTTATAATATAAAATAAAACATTTCTTTAAAAAATTTATTGGAAATCTGTTGACTTTCTCTCTCTTTCTCTGAATTTGCTCAGGTGTGAAGGTTGGCAGATACGGTGGCCCAGGCCAGTCTGGAGTGGCGCAGGCTCTTCCTCTCTCTCTCCTGCTACAGCTTCTCTGACCACCCCTGTGGCTTTGCTTTCCGCCCAGTTTCATTAACCACATGTGAGAACGTGTTATTGCAACAAGCTATTGGGAGTGGGAGCATGGAGCACAAGTGCCTATGATTACAGATACCTGGGCTGAGAAGCCAGGGCTAAAGGGAAGATTTGCGGAGGTGAAGGGGTTCAGCTGCAACCCGCTCGCCTCTGTGCCTGCTGGTCTGCCTTTGAGATCAGTCCTCCAATTCGGCATTAAAGGCATGTTAGAGAAACTTGAGGCTCCAAAATTCTCTGTCTGCCCAAATCAATAATGAACCTGCCTAGCCTAGGATGGTTGCACAACAGTGTGTGTACCATTTAGAAATGAAAGCAATATTTGTAGGACAGAAAAATAACACAGTTGATATTCTTGGAAAACATGGAGATAACAGCTGGAGATGAGTAGAGGTGACATCACACTGAAGAGGTCAAGAACTTAACAGAATGTGAGATGGTTCATATACAGGGCCCTCAGGCCCGAATCCTTGATGTACACTGGGCACTGGCCAGCAGGTTGGCAGTAATATCCCTAAGTACTTCATGTTTTGAAAGCATCAGGGGAAATCTGCTCTCTCTGGAAAGGCCTAATCCTTTGTTCTTACCAGCACACCTGTCAAGGGGTTAACTCTTAATAGAGAGCAATATCTGGGCATTCACAGCAAGTATTACAAGATAAGTAATATGATTTTTTAATTATCTCAAACCTTCTTTGACCAGTCAATCTTCTCCACCTCTCCTATCCAACCACTAGTTAGTTCTACATCATTAATTTCTCATTTCCAAGAGACCATCTCCTTTGGGTATCTCACAAAGGCCCAAAAGATTTTATCAAATTCATCTCTGAACAAAAGATCCTTTCCCACTTAGCTCTCATTACATCTTCCTAATCCTCTTGGCTTTTGCTGGCCTTTAAAGTAGTCACCAACCAAGAGTGTCCACTGAACATTTGCAATGTGACTAGTCTGTGATGCATAAATGGAAGTGCACACATCAGATTTGGAAGATTCAGATGGGAAAAAATGATGTAACACGTTAATTTCAAATGATAGTATTTTGAATATGTTAGTTTTAAAATATTTTAAAAATAATATTATTCATTGATTTATTTTTACTTTTTAAAAGATGATTCCTGGAAAGTTTATGATCACCTATGTGTATTACATGGCCATGCAGTTGTGTGGAGGCTATTCTAGACCTCATACAAAAATTACCCTCTATTTTCTTGCTCTTGGAGTTCCATTTTAACGTTGACAACAACCCCTGACATTCAGTCTCTTGGTATCTTGGCCTTTTCCCCTTCCTCTTTGTGGGTCTCTAGCCATAGCGGCTCTTCCGGCATCAGCCTGCTTCCTGCCACCCTACTCCAGACTCAACTCAGCTGCCAGCAAACCAACTCAATAACCTGAATAACTGAGAGCTAACCTCGTTAAAATCCCCCTTGAGATTAAAAAGAAAGCAAATAACAAAATAAACTCTCTGAATAACTGCACTGTAAAAAAACGCCTATGTGCTAGAAACTAAATAACTAGACACTCATTCAATTTTATATGCTGCCCTTAACATAAACAAATGCCTCTCACTCACAAATGAAATGTTCCTGGAGAGGGAGCAGGAAGCTCTTTCTTTCCTTTCAGGAAGGAAATGGAATCGCTGACCTTTAAGCCACAGATACACATATTCTCTTTTCCTTTTGGTTTCAGTTCAGTCTTCAAGACACAGCCTTCAAGCACCTTCCTTGTAAGGAGGCTTAGGTACATACAAACCACACACATTCTGGTCCTAGACTCTGAGCTTTGGGGATCAATCCTTGTCAAAAAGAGAAATCCAGAAATCTCAACCCCTGCTCATGGGTTCAATGAGATCATAGGGAGGCTGATTAATCACACTTGCTTCCTTCATTCATGTTGCTGGTTCTCTTGAGTAGCCAGCTCGGCTGCCAACCTGAAGCAAGCACACCTGGCCTGGGAGCAGACTGAAAACCTTGCTGGGTAGAGAGCATTTTCTCTAGCCATCAATGCTTCTCTTCATCTGAAGAGATGGCCAGTCCTCCTGTACTTGGCTTGCCAGTGAGGGCTAACAGTGGCTCCTGACCCATGTAAAGAATAGGTTGTTCTCCTGACTTCTACAGATCCCGTAGTTCCTGCCCAACCTACTGCTCACCTCATACCACAGAAAGATAAGCCTCTTGCCTACCAGGAACTATTCTCTGTTGGGTCCCCAACTGATGACTATAGAAAAATAAGATTGGTTCGACAGGTTATAGATTCAAAGTGACCTCATTCTTGTTTTCCAATTCGCACCTCACAAATGTGTATGACAAGGAAAAAAAAAAAAAAGAAAGTGGAGGTATCCTTATGGCATTGACCAAAACGGAGTGTGGGGGCTGCTAAAAATCATGCCCCAGGCATGCCCAAACATGTGTACTTCATGGAAGAGACTAAACAGAGCCATCTTGCCACAGACTACCCAGGATTGAAGCTCTAGCCAATTGCCACCTCAGCAAGTTTTACCTAAATTACCTGCTTTTGCACCCGTCATAATTGGACTAACTTTTTGGTCAATTTGCATAGTAGACAGAATGGGAACTATGAGGCCTTTCTTTATGTATCTAAGTCCTGTCCATCCCCAGGCAACTTGGAACTTGATTCAAGGGCTTCTTGGGTCTTGTTTCCAGGGCTGCCATCCTAAGGAAGTCCCAAGTAGAGGCCTTTGTTTTGTTCCACTGAACCATGTTTCAGTTTCTTGGTTTTTGTGTCCTCATGGGGCCCACACATTGGAACTCAGGCAAGTAGACTGTCCCCATGATAGTACAACTTTCCAAACAGTAGATACCAAGTGCAGAGAGTGCCAAGCAGAATGCCAGCAAAGAAAGTAAGTGGGTTCTCCTTGCTGTGCCCTAAGCATCAATTTTCTTCCTGTTTCTCACACAAACTCTGACAGGAAGACTCCAAATTTTCTCAGGTGTGAAGGTTGGCACACATGATGGCATAGGCCAGCCTGCAGGAAGCATGTGGGAATGCGGGAATAATGACCTATATATGTCTCAGTGTTGCTAGCAGGCTTCCAGAGCCTTGTTTTCTCCCTTCTTTAGTTTTTAACCACCAGCTACCTTTCTCTCAAGGGCTGGCTCTGTGAGTCACTACCCATCTGCTAGTAGCAAAAAGACAGAGAAGGACATCATAAAAGGCCCTGGGTATTGTCCTGATTTGCTATGAAGACAGCAAGAGGTTTGCAGCTGTCCATGGTAGTAGCATAAGTGGACTGAGGTCTGCCTCACACTCATCTCCTTGTGCCTTTCGTGACAAAGGACAATTTATCCTCAGAGATGTGTCCCTCTTGAGGCTAGCATCATCTGATGAAAATGTATTTCAGATGACATTGGAGTTGCATTGATTGAATCACCCTGACTAGAGTGTGTGGTAGACTGAAACTATACTAGAAAACACTAGAACAAAGACCATAACTGCTGAGGCAAAAGAAATGGTGCTTGCTAATAAGCTATCTCTGTGACAGGTACTGTGGAAGGCATTTACTAGACATGACTCCATGTATTCATGATGGCAGCCTCAACAGAAAAACTTATCCCTATTCTACAGATGAGGGAATTAAGGTGCAGAGAGAATATTGGCCTGAAGAACCTAAGTCATTCATCATCACAAATCTCAAAATCTGGGTCTCCTGTCAATAAATGTAATTTTAGTCACTTAGCAGGTCTTAGTAGTTCTTTAGGAAGGCTGTGCTCCACAGGGTGACTCAGAGATCCAAGAGCTTTGACACTATTGGATTTTTCATCTTGACACTAGGTTTTCAAATGTGCCCCAACAGGTAAGGGACAGAATATAGCATCTCATGGGAGACTTTAACTGTCCTGCTAGAAAGTGATAGATCTTTTTTCTAGTTAGATGGCCCTGATCCTTTCCAGGGCTTGGGAAAGGAGAAGAGAAACAGATATTGGTGGGCACTATGGTATCTGCCACAGTGAGGTTAGATAAATCTTACTGTCTTTGTTTCATCTTAGATAAATCTTACTGTCCTTGCTTCATCTGTGCCTCATTCTGCTTGTTGTATAATTTTCTCTCTTGCACAATGACATCCTTGAATTTTGTGGTACAAATGTAGAAAACAAGGACATCAGGAGCACTCAATATTCAGATTCAGTCACCCAAGGCAGCTGAACTCTCTTGCTTTCTCTTTCTTCCAATTTTCCCAGGGAAAGGACAGGTTGACCCAGTTTAGGAGATTTGTCCTCTCTAGAATCAACTGTGAGAGAGAAGGAAATGTGATTGTTCCTGCTGCAACTTTGTAGACAGAAGCTGGTAAAGAGGCCTTCGGGATGGTGAGTGACAAATGACAATTTGGAGCCACATCTGTCTGACTCCACAATCCTTTCACATTTGCCACACACAAGCTCCTTGCTATTTTAAATTCAAATAATTAGGAGAAACAGACCTTGTGTATACAAGCATGTAAATTGCAGAGAGCTATGTATGTTCAGATTTACTATACCATGCATGAATTATTCTAGAATGAGGGGTAAGAGCTACAGGTTTAGCAGTTTTACAGTACTCAAAATGTTGGGTAGCCATCACAATACTACATGGAACACTATTATTCTTCTCAAGGGTCCAGATCAGAAGCTCATCAATATAGTAGTCACTCATGTTAGCCACATGTCAAGTGCTCAGTAATCTCATGTGGCTAGTGGTCATTGGTTTGGACAACTGAGACTTAGCAGGTGTCCACCATTGCTATGTGTTCTACTGTGTAGTACTGGGTAAGACCTTAAACTCGTGAGTCAGGAAACATACCCAGATATAGTGAAAAGAAACTGAACATGTAGCATGGAATCAAGAATTTCATATCAAAGAAAATAATTTATCTAATAAATACTCAACCAACCCAAGAATCTCAATGAAAAGACAGCAGGAGAAGCAAAGGAAGAAACAGGTACTCTTGTTTGCCTACAATAAGAATGATCTGAGTAGAGTCAAATGAAATTTAGGTTACATTTATTACATTTATAAAGACTGTTGGTCCTAGTGTGGGTGAAGTCCAACCTCACCCCTTGGAATGAACCACACACATGAGCAGCTCAGTCCCGTGCAAAGGCAAGACATGATCTCTATAGCCCATGCCCTTACCTGTCTTATCTTTTTCCCATTTTCCCTTTCCTTCACCTCCACTTTCATCATATTGTACTTTCTGCTGCAAAAAATTATTTTTTTCACCCTTAGCTTCCTGAGGCCTGGAGGTTATCATTTTCAGAGGGTGGTTGCCCATCCAAGAGCCATACTGGCAAGATCAAATTGATGGGCTTTGAAGGGTGATTGTGATGATCAGATGTGAAATGTTGACCTAAGAAAGGCTTGGGTCCTTCCCCGCTATTCTGTAAGATGCAGAGTAAATGGTAGTGATCAACGAAAGTTATTTCCTAAATAATTGGTATGCTTATTTGATAGAAAGGGCTAGAAATAGAGAAGAAAAAATAGGTATAAAGCCATAGAGAAACAAAACAAAACAAAACCCAGCTCTAAGTCTGCATTAAGCTTGGCTTCAAACATTTACTTGCCATGTTTAATGATGTATGGGCGTGATAATCGCCCACGTTAAACCAAAACAAAATAGTAGTTTACATGGATAAAAAAACTGAGGTCACTTCTGAGTTAAAGTGTATATATGAGAGTTTTTATCAGCAAATATATCTTGTAAATTTCCAGGAGTTAATATTATAATATAATAATATATAATATATGATATGATATAATATAAAATATAATAAAATATAACACAACACAATACATCATAAATATGATACATGATATAATAAATATATTGTATCATATCACATCATATAACATAACATTATGTCAAACTTCCTAAACTTATTCATATTACATTCTTCCTAAACTTATCTGATCCCAGCTCTTTTTTTAAAAAAGTTATTTATTTGTGCATACAAGAACTCAGGTACAGGCCAGAGGCACAGGGAGTGGTGAGAGGATTCATCAGAGATAGAATAGGGATCAAAACAGGCAGATGTACTGAAATAACACTGCTGAGGAGAGCAGTGGATGGGTCAGGAGTGGTCTGCTGTGCCATGTGGGTCACCTCCCTGGCTGGGATTGAACTCATGCTGCAGTGGCTGTGGAGAGCTTCACAGTGCTTTGCTTTAACCCATAGTGCCACTAGGAAGGCCCCTAGTCCCAGCTCTTCAGTTTTGAAGTTTTCTCACTTGATACAAAATTTAGCCCTAAAGTTAAGTACTAAGCCTGGATTTCATGGCTAACTTGGTCTTGAAGATAATTTCAAAGGGATTCTTATTCCAGAATACTTTGAGATTTGTAAGTCTCATAATCATGAAAGACAAGTCTAGTTTGAACATATGTCTGTTGTAGTGATCAACGAAAGTTATTTCCTAAATAATTGGTATGCTTATTTGATAGAAAGGGCTAGAAATAGAGAAGAAAAAATAGGTATAAAGCCATAGAGAAACAAAACAAAACAAAACCCAGCTCTAAGTCTGCATTAAGCTTGGCTTCAAACATTTATTTGTCATGTTTAATGATGTATGGCTATTCCCTTAGAGACTGACAGTTATTAAGGGAAGAGTGTAATAAGTTTCTAGCAATCCTTGGGGATGAGGCAGATATTTTTCCTAGCAAGATCTAGGCTGGCAAGGACATTAACTTTCTTTCTAAACTGCCCACTAATGCATGTGGTTTTGTCAGGTTATCCACACATAACATGTTACTTGGCTACCTCATGGCTCAACTCAGTGCTTCATTTCCTATCCAATCTCCCTTGGCTTTTGATAGAACAGGAGAACCTGTGATACTCGCCTATTTCTTGTTCAGTCTGTGGACTGATTGTTAAACAGCCAAGTTCTGACACTTTTGGCAACATTTGTTTAAAATAATGTGATAGGTGAAAATAATTTTACAGTAACTATTTCTAATAGTTAAATATGTAATTCTAGAATGACTTGGCCCCAGATTAAGACCACACCCTTCCTTAATGAACAGAATCTGAGTAAAAACAGAAGCTACACTACAAAAGTATAGCTGTCAGGAAGTACCAGACTTCAGCCCTTTTGCCTGAATCCAACTTCATGTTTGTTGCAGTCAGCAACATTGCCTAGAAGATCACTCTATTAGGACACAATAAATAGTAGCAGAAATATTTGGAACCTGTTTAAATACAAATAAATGTAGCTAGTGAGAAGAGGAAAAATCAGTCAACAAAATTCAACAGCAATTTATAAACAAAAATCCTTAGCAAAATAAGAAGTAAATAACTTAAATTTGATAAAGGGGAAAGACAAAAATCTTACAATTAACATCACACTTAATAAATAATTCAATATAATTATGTAAGTATGCACGCACACATTCTATTTAAGAGACAGGAGAAAAGCACCTTCTTTTATCACTTCTATTTAATATTACACTGAGCCACACAGATAGAGTCAATTTATTTTTTAAGGAAATATCAAGCAAACTCAGTTGAGAAAGGAGAACATTTTAAGCAGAAGTTACTGAACCAAATGAATGCTCTTATACAAAATAAAAAATTAAGTTTGAGCTATACCTCATATAATAGATAAAAGCTAATTCAAAATGTGCCAAAGTTCTAAGTCTATTAAACTTTTAGAAAAAAAAAAACACTTAATATGTGTGACTTTGATTTAAGAGTGTTTTTTTTTTTAGTTATAGAAGCTACATTTGACTTCATAAAAAATTACAAATTGGACTTTATTAAAAAGACTTCCACTCTTAGAAGAACAAAAGGAAGAGCCATATACTTAAGAGACAAAATTTTCAAATCACACACATGAAATAAAGGAAAAAACAAAAAAACACCTTCATTCAGAACAAATCAAGATCTCTCAAAAATCAATATATATGTATGTGTGTGTGTGTGTGTGTGTGTGTGTATGACACAAAAAGAATGAAATATTTGAACATTATGCCGAAGAAGGTTTAGAGAAAACAAATAAGCACATTAAAATGTTAATTATGTTTCAAGAAATTCAAAGCACAACCACAATGAGATACCATTTCACTGGGATGGCTAAAATTAAAATATGACAAGACCAAAAGTGGATAAGGATACAGAACAACTGGAACTCAAAACACAAAAACTTTGATAAACTCTTTGGCAGTCATTTTAGTTAAGCATACTTTCCCAAGAATGCAGTATTTCACTGTTTAGATATTAAGTCAAGAAAAATGTCAATATATAGCCATGAGAAGACTTGTACAATTACATGTTAGCATTATTCAAATAGTCAAAAATTGGATATGAACCAAGTGTGGTTTACTCATACAAAGGGCTACTCAGCAGTAAAAAAGAATGAACAACAGATCCCTGCAACAACATAGATGAATCTCAAAAACACACTGAAGTTAAGGAAAAAGACAAATGGATACATGGAAGAGCAACACAGAGGAACAACCTCTGAACCAGTGGAAGGTGCTAGTAGCCAACTCTGTCAGAAGGTGGAGCTTTCCAAACTCCACACAGTGATGTCCTGATTGGGGGTCGGGGGATAATGAGAACAGGATTGGGGCTGGAGTTAAATATCTGAAGCTTTGACAATTAAACTACTAGGACTTGGCAGCAAAACCAAACTCTATTCACAGAGCAGGTGAATTGTGTTCATCTCAGGTTGTTTCAGGTGTCAGAGTGAGTGCCAATCTGATGATATGCAAAATGCACAAATACATCCAATCAGATAGAATCCTCCCAAGGGGATATGCTTTCAGAATGGCCTGAAATATTCTGAGCTTATGGTGTCCTCCCCTGACCCAAGACCCCAAGATAAGGGTTGGAAGCATTTTGTTTGATTGTCAATTCTCACAGCTATGGGATCTGAGTGATATTGCAAATGTTGCTCACCTTTTCAGGCAGACTTGGGGTTGGAATTCCAGGTGCCCAGAGCACACACCTGTTCCATATCGCCAAGACCTGGTCATGGTTTTCTCTATCCTTGGTCCCAGGCCAGGCTGGCTTTGAACACTGTGATATGCTGTGGGGTCTGTTACCCAGTGGCCTGGAACTCTGGGTTCTGTCTTCCCTGAACAACTACAGCCCACAGACTCTGTTATTCTTATTGACACATGCACAGAACTGTGCATATATTAAGAACTCTGAGGTCAATCTTACCTATATTCAAGTCCTGCCTTTACTGATCACAGGACCTTGGGCCAGTTCAAACTTCTCTTTTCTGTTTTTATAAGGTTAGTCTACTAATAACACTTGTCTGTTTTCTTTAAGGTTGAAAGAATTAAAATCATGTGTTACAATAAAACTAAAAAAAGAAAGAACATAAAATGCTTATCAAAGGCACAGGAATTTAAACATATTGGCCATTTTTCTTGTTGTGTTTTACTAATTATATTAATTGTTGCTGTTTTTCTATTGTTGACTATAGGTAAAAACTTAAGTCCAGGCCCTCCCTGGTGGCGCAGCGGGTTAAAGCAGTGCACTGAGAAGCTAAAGCTACTTCCGTATGAGTTCGATCCCCACCTGCCCCAGAGGTGACCACATGGGGTGGCAGACCTCTCCTGACCCGCCCGCTGCTCCCCTCAGCAGTGTACTTCGTCGATCTGCCTGTTCTGCTCCCCACTCTGTCTCTGGTGAAGCCTCTCACCGCCCCTGAGCCTCTGGCCTGTACCCCAGTTCTGTATGTACAAATAAAATAAAATCTTTAAAAAAAAAAAAACAAACTTAAGTCCAAATTACATTGTCTTCTCCATGAGGCTAAAGAAGGTTTGTATATATTTTTTTTATATATCCTGCTGTACAGTGGCTGGAGGCACTAAGTTATTAAGTTACAACTTAAGTTATTATTAATAACTTAATAAGTTATTGTATGTGATATGATAGGCTGATTGATAAATGACTTACTACGCTTCTCCATAGATCATTTACATAGAGATAAGAACAGGCAATCTGACTTAGTTACTCATACAATGTTCTTTCAAACCTTACAATGGAGACACATTCTTTATATATAGATAAAATATTTATGTCTATGGTGATTTCATTATACTTTTATCTTCTTTAAAAAAATTTTTTTCTCTGTGGTAAGTCTAGGTTAAATCTTGTTGGGATATTGGTTGTTCTTTTCCATTTTGCAAGAGGACCGGGGATCAAGGCGTTATTTAGCAGATTACAAGTTTTTTTTTTTTATCTTCCTAACTAGTTCAATTCCAGTATATTTGTTACAAAGAAAACGATGGCTACTGACCCAAAGGGAACACAGAGGATTGAGTGGCACAAAGATAAAGGCCAGTTGGGCTGCTTCAAGAAATATCCTCAAGTGACCTAAGCTTTTTCATGCGAAAACAAGAATGTCGTTACAGCGAACAGCAGAAGGTGACTTGATTTATATTGGGTTATGAAGTGACATCAGCAGGTGTCACAAGAGAGAGTCCCTGCCTTCACTGGTCTTCATAATAATGGTGTGCCCTGTCCAGGTCTTCCTGGGAGCCCTCCTGCTCAGGAACGAGCAGAAGGGCTCCTTTTGAAGAGGTGAAGGTGGGCGAGGGCACTATCTTCCTGCATCACACCTGCAATGAGAAGAACTAAGCCAATGGCCCGTCAGCTTCAAGGCCAACTAGTGTTTCTGTCTCTTTGAGAACAGATGTTTGGAACCATTTTGACATGATTTCCCATCATCTTATAAGAGGCTGGAGAAAGCAAGATCTGTTCCTCCTGTAACCTCTTCAACATCAAGGACCCCAGGACACACAAGAAACCAGGACTGAGAACCACAAGTTACAAAAATTCTAGAAAATTCCTAGAATGTATGTTCTTCTGGTCCACTGTCCTCACGTCTGAGATAACATTGCTCTTGAGGACCTGCCAGTTTCATTCTCTAGGATTTCAACTACTAATTTTTCATTTGAGTCTTTTGTATGAGGTTTGAAGTTAAACTAAAAAAATGTGCAAAATTGTAGTTATTGTTTGGTTTTGGTAACAATTTGGTTCTAATGTGAGCCTTTATTCCACTAATGTGTGAAAACTTACACTTAGCTGAGTCAGAGTCCTCCTCTCTTTCTTCAAAATTTCTCTATTCCCAGGAGGCATACTGTACTTCAGTGAACAGGATAGGGTGGTCTTAGCTTGGAGGTGGTCTTAGCTCAGCTCTCTGAGATGCCCTTCTTCCTTAACCAAGTTTCCACTGGTACTACAGTTGGTTAACTACAGTTAACCAATCTATTAACAATACTTGTCTGGGGCTGCTCACCCCTGTACAGTAGAAATCCAGTAACTTCCTGTTCATAGTTCCTCAACCAAGGAGTCAACCATCTCACATCCCACTATTGTTTAAGTAGGTGAATACAGAGTCCATGTAGGAAAAAAAAAAAAAATCCCTGTATAAATGCTCCTGCTAGTTCAAAAACCCCTACTGTTCAAGGGTTAACTGTATTTTCTTTCTGGTTATATCATCCTCTCTCTCCTGTCTCATCCCATCACTCTTCCTCATCCCCTACCCACACCACCACTCTTGGGAGCACAGAATGTATATTGCTGGTTCCAGGACACACTCTGAGGCTTGGTCCAAGTCTACCTTATAAGAAACGCTTTACCGATTATGTTTTGTTCCTCAACTTGCTGGGCATGGTGGAGTCAGAAGGAGAGCTACCTGTCTTGCTCCCCTGCATCCAGGGACAGGGTATCATCTACAGCTCATAGGTTTCTATCACTTCTTCCCTTCTACTTCACCACTTGACTAGGCAGAAGTCAGGACCCCAAAGCATCTCAGCTTTCTTTCCTGACTTTTAACCTTCCTCTCTTCTAGTCCAGAGCATCTTCATCTAGTCTCAGGGTAAGAAAACCTTCCTTTTTTGTCATCATGTATTTTTTTATACCCTGTGTCTCCAAGATTGTGCTGAGGTCTGCTTTGTCCCCACCCCCGTGTCCCTTCCCTGTGGTCTGATGTGGTCCTGGATAATTGCAACCTTTACCCAGGCTCTGTGCTTCCGGTAACAATGCACTTTGAAATGTCTGGATCTGTCTTTGTCATCTGAAAGTAATGTGAGCACTATTTCTCTCCTTTGAATGCTGACTTTTATTCATGAGGGGTCTACCAGGTCACTGTGGGTGATCCTGGGTCCTCAGTGCCAGGCTCTGGTTCTGGAATAGTCTGGTGAGAAGATCGCTTTCCCTGATCAGAGCAGTATAATTTCTCAGGTCGGATAAGATCAGACCACATGCTCATACTACTGACATACTGATTTGGGGTGACTCAAATTGTTGACATGGGAAAGTCTTCATTTTCTGGGAAAAAATTATTTCCCTGGCACCATACATATTCTAGATGTGATTTTGTTCTTGTATTTCTTTCCTTTATTTGGGGCAAACAAGGATAAAATTTCTTGCTAATTTTAGAATAAAGTTAAGATATAGAGTAAAAGAAAACACAAGGGAAAGTGCATTGTTAAATCTACCCAAATTTTATGCTTCTCATGAAATATTGCATAATATGCAAGTCTATTTTTAGTAATAAAATAATCTGGAGTATATTTATTTCAAGGTAGAAGACTAGTTTTATTTTTAGTTCCAATCTTACTCTGCTTCTCACTGTGATATTGGGTGAAGCGCTTTATCACTCTGGGCTCATTTAGCTATCCTTAAAATAAGATAGATGGATGGATGGATGGATGGATGATTGTATGAGTGGGTAGATGGATAGATGGTGGACAGGAAGATGAATGAACGGGAGTGTGGGTATTAGGATGTATGACTGATCAGAAAGTTTGAATTTTTCTTCTATCATATTTGTTGTACACGGGGTGAACTCTGGGCAAATCAGAAACTCTAAAAGTCAACTTTCTTATCTGTGACACTGATTGATTATCCCAATGGTTTTGTGGGGTCAAATATGATAATAGACTTGGACAAGACAAGATAAGATATTGTTGGGACTCCTCCTCACTTTTTATTCCCCCTTTAAGTCACCTGTGGAATTCTTATATGGCCAACAGAAAGCATTGCTCCAGGGATTCCACAGCTCCAGCAATCAGCAGAGTAATAAAAATCACAGGACAAGTTTGTGGTAGGTAGCATGTTGTTCTCCTCTATAACGGGAAGAAGGACTTTTCTTTTACTTTTGTTAAAGCTCTGAAGGCAGATGGTATAGTTATTACAGGGAGAGTAAAAATCATGGTTTAGGCCTTCACTACTAGTGCAGCAGATTAAAGCACAGGACTAAGAAGTTAAAGCCACTTTAGCATCAGTTTGATCCCCTGCCCCGGAGGTGATCCACATGGCAGGGCAGACCTCTCCTGTCTCGCCTGCTGCTTCCCTCAGCACTATACTTCATCAATTTGCCTGTTCTGTTCCCCACTCTGTCTCTGGTGAATCCTCTCACCAGTCCTGCACATTTGACCTGTACCCCAGCTCTGTACTCATAAATAAATAAATCTTTTTTAAAAAAATCATGGTTTATCTTCTTAAATAAGTGAGATTTTCCATCTCAACTATATGAGATAGTGGAAAATTTCCAGTAATAGATTAAGTCAACATTTGAACATGTGTGAGATAAATCATGTCACACATGGAGAAACAACAGTGCTAAAAGGTACAGATGAAGCTGTCCTCTTATTAAATATCCATGTTAATTTTGTCAGGGCAGTCAAATCTTATTGCTATAACCTGAGGTCCCTTCTTGGTCTCTTCTTAAGTGACTCTTATTTTATGGTACCATAAAATTTTAGATTTTTAAAAATTTTTTTTTAAAGATTTATTTATTTGTGCATACAGAACTGGGGTACAAGCCAGAGGTGCAGGGATGGTGAGAAGCTTCACCAAAGACAGAGTGGGGAGCAGAACAGGCAGATCGACGAAGTACACTGCTGAGAAGAGCAGTGGGTGGGTCAGGAGAGGTCTGCCACACCATGTGGTCACCTCCAGGACAGGCGGGAATTGAACTCACGCGGAAGTGGCTTTAGCTTTTTAGTGCTGTGCTTTAACCTGCTGCGCCACCAGGGAGGGCCAAATTTTAGATTTTGAAGAGAACTTTAAATGATCTACTCTGGTCTTTCCCTTAATTTGGTGGTTATCAAGATATGCTGTGGACCAGCAATATCAGCTATCATCTGGAAAGTTATTAGAAGTGCAAGCTGTTGGGCCCTGTTTCTAATTTACTGCAACTCTGGATGCTTCAATTTTTGAGCAAGCCTTCCAGGTGATTCCAGTACACCTTGGAGAACAACATCCTAATTCATGGTTTTTCTAAGTAATATAACTGAAGGATTTTCTTTGTGGTCTGCACTTGAATATTACTGGTGACAGGGAGCTCACTACTTCCCAAGGCCTCTGGTTAGAATGAGGCACTGATATGAGACATTTTCTCATTATAATGAGATAAATCTGTTTCTTTTCCCTTCTCCCCTCTAGGCTTTTCTCTATTCTCTAGATGGAACTCAGAGCTCTAGCTGACTTGAGATCACTGGTAACTGGTCTAATTATTCATGCAGGGGGTGGGTAGCCCAAGTACAGAGCATAAACTGGGAGGGAGGCCAGTACCTCACATTTTCCTTTCAACCAAATGAAACAGCAAGATTAAGGGCTGTCCTCGGGAATTTGTGAGATTAGGATAAATATCAGTATTAATAACAAAAGTGACAGTAATAATTACCCAAGGCTCGATTTGGATGCAGGTCAAGAAACCATCTAAATCAAATTACATGTAAGAAAAATGTGTGTTCTTTGCTAGGAACGTTTTCAAAGAGGAAGAAAAATTGACACTGAGAAAAATGTCTCCCTTTCTACTGTGGATAAGTGCTCCTTTCCATTCCAAGGACATGGAAAGAGAAAGGAATCTTCCCAGCCCCTCAGAGATACTTCATTTTATGGTGAGTTTCCCTTTGAGAGGTGGGGGGAGGTGGGGGGAGGGGGGAGGGCTGGAATGCACCTTTTCCTCAATGAGGGATGTTCCAAGTAGAATATACTTGGTTGGCTAGATTTCATTGGTGAAGGCCTTTTCCGCTCATTTCTGGCTGCGCTGGGTGGGAGAAGCAGGGAAGGAATGTAATAGTCACCCACTGGAATTTGGGGCAGGGAGGTACAGGCACCTGCCAGGAGGGAGAAGTCACTCCAGGCTCCACCTCCTTCTCCCTTGCTCCTGCTGTGATCTCCTCTTACTCCAATTTCTCCCCCCTTGGGGCTGAGAGCATGGCACTTCTGAGCATTGCCAGAGCACTCTCACAAATAATTTTTTTCTCCCCCCAGTTTGAGCCTGGAGAGTGTTTACTTCCTGTCAAACCCCAGGGAACTGCTGATTTTCCCCATTACTGCAAATTGCTGCTCTTGGGTGCTTTGCATTTGTTATTAAGATGCAATCAGGGTCTCCTAACTGATTAGCAGCCTCACCCCTCAGCCCCAACCCTCACACCTGACTTGAAAACAAGGCAGTGGGAAACAGACTTCCAGGCTGCTGGGCGTCCCGGGCCTCTGCGTGGGCCGGGTGGGGCTGGCCCCGGACGGGGCTCCTGGGAAGCCTGGCGGGCACCAGGAAGGAGTCAAGAGGCCTTGCCCAGAGCTCCACTGTGAACCCTGGGCCTGCTGAGAAGTAAGTTGGCATCTCTCAGGTTCCAAGGAATCCTGGTGGGTGTCGGGCCGTGTGACAGGCTCTGGAATGATAACAGTTGATGGCTTCGACGGCCTGCCCAATGAGGCAGAGGCCAGCCTGCGCAGGGCCTTCCGGACCACTAAGCACAGAGCATCTCCCCAGCCTGAGTGACAGGATGATGAGCGCGCGGGGACGGGATGCCCAGACTCACACATCAGTTAGAGTGCTGGGAACAGCGTGAGTGCTGTTCGGAGACAGACCCCCACCCCTGCCTCCCCATCTGAGGGCCCCTTTTTCTTTCCCACCCACCCCTGTCAAACCCACCCGACCCCTTCTTCAGTCTGTCCATGCTGACAGCCAACAGAATGGACAGGAGGCGAGTCCACACTTCCGTAGCTCTGAGCACACCGCTGGCTATGAGCCGAGTGCGCTTTCTAACACGTCGGTGGGCTGTGACCACTTTTCCTGCTGCCTTTTTGGTTTTGTTTAAAGTGTCTGTATTTTCATGAGGTTCTTTGTAGCCTGAGGAGGGAGGAAAAGCACTTACAGATCACAGGGGCACAGAAATCTTCTGGAGTCACTGAGAAGTGAAAGGGTGAGAGGCTGGAGCGGGTGCCCAGCGTTCAGCCCACACAGATGCACGCAGAAGCCTCACAACTTGATTACCGGGTGAGCAGAACTTGGGTCTTAGGGTACTGCTGACAGGTTAATCCTGTGTGGGGCACTTACACGTGAATTGACATCGATCCCATGGCCCCTGATTGTTATTAGGTCCTGAGGGTGCTTTAGGAGGAAGAAAACGGCGATTAGAAAGCATGGAAGGGGGGGAACTTCATATAAGTGCCCAGATTTAAAAGAAGCAGGTAACTGGATTTCAAGCCCTTCCTGTTCCATTGTCTACCTCTTATCTGTACTATTTTCCACTCTAAGTCAGAGATAGTAACAGGTATACTTCCATAGGTTGTGGGGTAAACACGGGGAACTATATACTGTGAACATACTGTAACGTTTTCTGGGGTGACTGTCTTCCCCTCCCCCACTCCTTAATTTTAAAGGCTAGGCAGCAAATTCATCCTCACAGGCCCCATCCTGTGTGGAGGAAGCTATTGCCTAAAAGATAAAGACAGTCTGTCCCCACCACTGAAGACCAATGAGCCAGGTAGAAAAGATCTAACAGTGGCCACCCCGATATTCCGTCTCTGCAGGGCGTTCATTCAAAAGGAAAAGGTTAAATCTTGCATTAGTTTCTTCTAGAATCAGCATAAACTTAGGTCAGCGACTTACTGTTCCAACCTATATAAATTCAATTCAAACTTATTGGAACAGCTCTAAAAGTTAAAATCTGTAGAACTGCTTCCCTGGTTCATATTCTCATATTATCTAATAAACTCTGTCTATTATTGAGATCTTATTTTCAGTTAACAATAACAAGCATGTGATTTAATTTTTCTTTCTATTCCCTTTGGGAAAAGGGGTAGTTAAAATGTGCTTTATTAAATCAATGAAATCATTTTGGGCATCATTTAAAAACGGAGATGAAAACTTCCTAAAGACTAAAAGGGATGATGGCTGCTTTATACTTTTTAAAAAAATATTTATTTATTTATTCATACAAAACTAGGGTACAGGCCAGAGGTGTGGGGGTGATGAGAGGCTTCACCTGAGACAGAGTGGGGAGCAGAACAGGTAGATCAATGAAGTACACTGCTGAGGGGAGCAGCGGGCAAGTCCCGTGAGGTCTGCCTAGCCATGTGGGTCACCTCTGGGGCAGGCGGGAATAGAACTCATGCTGAAGTGGCTTTAGCTTCTTAGTGCTGTGCTTTAACCCGCTGCACCACCACGGAGGGCCTGGCTGTTCTATACTTTTTTGGAGATAAAAGTATTTAACTCTAGAGTTGAATGGTTAGTGATGTAAAAAAAAAAAGTGTATAAAACAACCAATTTGGATTAATTTTAGAATTATGAGAATGGTTTAGTAAATGAAACATAGCAATTATGATCTAATCTTATTAAGAGAATAAATTAATAGAAATCAAATATGAGAGAAAGTAAAATAAATGGAATAAAGATGTGGCTATCTCAATAGAGGTGGGAAAAAATTGATAAAATACTTCATGCATTCCTTATAAAATTCTTACTTGGTAAAATGAAAAAAGAAAGCATTTCCTTAATCTGGTTAAGGACATTTACAAAAAACCTACTACAACTTTATGCTTAAAGGTAAAATACTGAAAGCCTTCCCTTGAGATTAGAATTGAGAGAAGATGCATGAATTATTTTTCTTCTATGTTCTATTGGAATTCCTAGCAAGAAAAGGGACAAAAAAAATTGTTTCAAGAGGAAGATATTACATTGTTGTTATTTATAAATAAAATGACTGTGTATTTAGAAGACAAAATAATTAATAGAAAAGGACAATTAGCATCATTAAGTAAATTTAGCAATGCCATTGAATACAATGTCAGTAAACCACTATCAGTTATATTCCTATATGCTCATAAAATTCCAAGGGGTGTCATTTTGAATTACAATGAATTTTATGTACAAATAAAGTCCATACATTTATAATACTGTCCCAAAACACCAAATACTAGGAATAAATCTAATGAAAACTTTGCAAGAAAAGATGATGAGAGAAATTAAAGAATGCCTAAATGATGGAGAAGGAGACTATACTCATGGATTCAAAGATCTGACATCATAAAGAAGCCAACTAACTGATCAAGTATTGAAGGTTTAGGGTATTTAGGATGTTTTGTCTCTTTTTGGGGAAAGTGACAGTGAATATAAAATTTATATAAAAATGTGAAGGATATGGACCTCCCTGGTGGTGCAGGGGTTAAGTTGCAGCACTATGAAGCTGTCCTTTTACACTGCAACAGGAGTTGATCCCAGGCCAGGTTGCTGACCCACCAGGCTCAGCAGACCTCTCCTGTCTCTCCTGCTGCTCCCCTCAGCAGTGTACTTTGTCAGGCGGCCTGTTCTGCTCCCCGCTCTGTCTCTGGTGAATCCTCTCACCGCCCCTGCACCCCGGCCCAGTACCCAGCTCTGTATGCATAAAAAAATAAATTTTAGAAAAAAATGTGAAGACTACTAGCCAAGTACTACTTGAATAAGAAAAATAAAAATGAGTTTGTTGTATTAAGATAAATTATGAAATGCAGCAATTAAAAAAACATATTGTTCATGTAAAATAAAATGACTAAGCAATATAAGAATAAATTATTAACAAAAGACTCATTCATGTTAAGTTACTTGATTTATGACAAAGTTAACATGGTAATGGATTGCTGAAAAGATGATCTTTTCAGTGGTCTGAGTAATTAGCTCTCTGTATGGCAAACAAACAAACAACAACAAAAAACAACTTTATTCCTATTTTACATCTTATTTAAAGAAACCAGTTCCAGAAAAATTACAGATCTAAATTGTAAAAGCTAAAATAATTTAAGATTTAAAATATAAAAGCTAAAATAATTTAACATCTAGATGACAAATAGTGGCCTTAATGACCTGAAGATGAGCAATTATTTCTCAAACAGCACACGGAAAGTAATCACTTTAAAATAGGTGAGAGGTAACTTTATATAAAAACAGTCTTATGTTGTTGAAAAGGAAACATAAAATTCAAGACAGAGAGGGAAATACAAATACACAGCTATCTGACAAATGTCCTATCCAGAGTAAAGAAGAAATCCTATTAATCAATAAGAAAAATACAACTCACTAGAATGTGGGAAGAAGTCATGCACAGGCATTTCAATAAGAAGATATCCAAATGGCTAATTATATGTAAAAATATTACATTTCATTAGTCTTGAGAGAAATGCAAAGTTAATACATATGGTTATACTGCTATACATATAACCATAATGGTTGAAATTTATAGGACTGACATTCACATTAATGAGGATATGTGGTACAGTTAGAAGTGGGGTGTATATACTATTCAGCAATTTAGAAGAGATAAACTCATGGCATTCACAGAAACATGGATGGAGCAGGAAGGGATTATGCTCGTTGAAATAAGTTAGAAGGAAAGAGAAAAATATCAGATTGCTTCGCTTAAAGGAGGAATTTAGGGAAACCACACAGGGATTAGGAAAGAAAAGACAAAGTAGCAGGAACTACAAATCAGAGACATAGTAGCAGGGGACAGGGAGGGAGAGGGACCAAAATATAGGTAGGAAGAGCACAAGAGACTCATGATGGTACATGGGTGCCTCGGTGGGGATTTCGGAGGGACAACACCTGAGAGAAGAATGAACGATCATGTAAAAATATATAAATAAAAACCCGCATAGCCTATGCATATCATATAATACAAATTGCTATACTTTGAAAAATTACATGTCAATAGCGTAACAGCTCAACCTATACATACCATATGACCCAGCAATTCTGATCCAAGTGTAACAAAAGTTACAAAGAGGTTTTCTTTGTATCTGCATTCTCACAAATACCCTTGACTTTTCAACTATTCCTACCTACTCATCCTCTCACCATAGACCAAGGCTACAGACTCCCATGTTACCCCTTTTATTTGTCTTTCCCTCTAGGTACCTATCATTAACCTCCTCAAAGCACACACACACACACACACGCGCGCGCACACACAAAATGCCTATAGGCTGTAACAACAAGTCATCATACACCCATATTCTAGCTCCTGCTTTAGGTGCATTGGGACCCATGCTACCAGGTATGAAGGTTGAAAATGCTTTGGGCTGCAAGTAACAGAAGCCTCAATCAACAATATCTTAAACCCACAGGTATTTATTTTTCCACTTAATAATTCTGGAGGGAGGTGTAGGCTGGTATTTTTGCAACTGCTCAGTAGAATCTCCAGGGAAAATAGTTGTCCTTTCTTTGTTCACCGACATCCTTAGTTGTTAACTTTTTGTCTTTGCCATTGCATCTTAAGATTGCAAAAATATGCATTAAGCTCATAGCATCAAAATCAAGAATGAGATAATACAGTTCACTCTTTTCTTCTACTATATCTTTAATCAGTAAGGAAACCTTCCCATGCCCACCCCAACCTTCACTCTCACTAGAAAGAGACACTTCAAGTATCTCTTGGCCCAAACCAAGTCACACAACTGTAGATACAAGAACACAGGAAAGTGAATATTTGAAGTTGTTCATAGTAGCTTTTCCACAACCAACCGACAGTGTCAGAAGAGTCATTCAAAATACCACCCAGAAGCAAAGATGTCGTATAATCCACCCACAACTCTGAATAATCAATAGTTGGATTTACCTGTTCAGCCTGTCTTTCTTTGGGGACAGATATGTACTTGACTGATCTCTCCCAGACAGCCTTTGAAATTACTTGCTTGATTTTCCTGTGTTTGCAGTCAAAATGAGGTTTTCCTTTGGTAAATATAATGATTTCCTAATAAAAGTGCCAAATTATTTCATTGAGTGGAGACTTTAGACTCTCCTCCTTGCTACTTGTTTGAACATCAGAATCAATTCCCCCCACCCCGTGTCATTCTAGACAGTTTGATAGAGGAAAGGAATGAGTAGCTCTGCTCAATCAAGTATCTGATTAATACAGGTGCAGTATGCAAATTACTGACTTTCTAAAAATTCCAATAAGAGAAAAGATGCTTACAACTACTCGTACTGTGACTGTTCTCTTTCATTAACTCATCCCAAATACAACCTGATCTGTTCAGTAGGATGTTCTCTTTTCAAGGTTTTACTTTTTCCCATTTTTTCTTCGCCCTTAATTGCTTCTCCCAGATTGTGTGTTTCTCTGCCACTCTTTGCTGATTGTCTTATGTGGGCAAAGCCCAGATCCTGCAGAGAAAAATAACAGGTTGCTGAATGTTTATACTATTATTAAATCTAATCTCAGTGTATGCCCTGATCTGGACATTGCATCGCCCCATGAACAATAGACTCTTATTTATGTATAAGATGCTTTTACAACTTAGTTCTTTTGTTTTTGCTAGGTGAGTTTTTCCAGTCCTCTTTCACAATGCCTTTACAATACATGTGGTGTGTCAGAGATTCTAGATTTCCCCTACAAAGTAGATGGAGGCGATAGGGTGACAAGTGGTTGCTGTATAGATGCCTACCTGTATATCATGTGTACAAACACACAGAGTGTATTGAAAATTCTTGCTAATTAATGATGCCTTCAGTCAAAACATTCTGCTGACCCTGCTTGCAACTCTCCAAAGTTGAAAACATTAAGTGAAAATCAAAAGGCTTAAAGGGAAAACCAAGGATAGGAGAGACAGTTTAGAAAATGCAGGATGTGCTAATTAAGAGAGAAAGGCAAGGAAGTAGCCTGCACCAGGATTTCAGGACACAGAAAACTTTGAAGGCCAGAGGCTGAGCGATGGGCATCCCACTCCAGCTGGGTGGTTGGTAAAGCCAGCTGGCATAACAGGACTTCTGCCTGCTACCACACCATCTCCTGATCAAAAGGTCAAACCCTCTATCACACTAGTTGGATAGTGTTTTTGCTAGGTGAGTTTTTCCAGTCCTCTTTCACAATGCCTTTACAATACATGTAATGTGTCAGGAATTCTAGATTTCCCCTGCCAAAGTATTTTTTTATTTGTTCGTACTTTTAAACTCAAGTCTGGAAGATGGAGGGCAAAGGAAATAGCCTCAAGAAGGGTCGGTTGAAGCCAGCACAAGGGATTCAGACACATGATTATCTTTTATTTATTTATCGTTTTGGTGGCTTTTTTTTTTTTTTTTTAGATTTAATTTATTTATGCATAGAGAACTGGCCTGTAGGCCAGAGGTGCAGGGCAGTGAGAGGATTCACCAGAGACAGAGTAGGGAGAAGAACAGGCAGATCGATGAAGTACACTGCTGAGGGGAGCAGTGGGCAGGTCAGGAGAGTCTGCTGCACCATGTGGGTCACCTCTGGGGTGGGGGATAGAACTCATACTGCAGCGGCTATGGCTTCTTGAAGTACTGCACCATCAGGGAGGACTGCATGATTGTCTTTTAAATACATCTAACACAAAGGTCACCCTCTGAATCAATATATTTTTTAAAGATTTATTTATTTGTGCATACAGAACTGGGGTACAGGCCAGAGGTGCAGGGGTGGTGAGAGGATTTACCAGAGATAGAGTGGGGAGCAGAACAGACTGACTGACAAGCACACTGCTGAGGGGAGCAGCGGGCAGGTCAGGAGAGGTCTGCCATACATACCATGTGAGTCACCGCCGGGGCTGGGGATAGAACTCATGCTGAAGTGGCTTTAGCTTCTTAGTGCTGTGCTTTAACCCATTGTACAACCATGGAGGGCCCCTGAACCAATTTTAAGTGGCCTATTTGATGGCACCAATTATGTGTGCATAGTTGTTCAGACAACTATGACCTCTTTCCAAAACATCGTCATTGCCAACAGTATCTTTCCAACTTAAATGATGCCTTCTCTACATGTAGAAACTGAGAAAAGAGGCTCCTTCTGTCAGGCTGCTGAAGCCCAGGCCTGACTATATTGTTTGGTGAACAGAGGGGGCCTGCAATTCAGCCCCACTGACCGCACAACCACACGTGGCTGTACACACCCACAACCTCTCACTGTACCCCGCTGATCTGCCAGCAAAGCTCAGGGGCCAGGCAGAGCAGGGGAGAGGTATCTGTGGGGATGGGAAAGCGTTTGTTTATTGCTCACTGCTCACTCTGAAGCAGACCTGACACTCTCAGGTGAACCCACACGGCCGTCCTGACAAGGACTGCTTCCTGCTTTAATTTCATCCCAAGAACAGAATGACTCACCCTGCCTGCGAGGTGTCTCCGATTCTCCCAATTCAGTTGGAGACCTGGTTTGTGGAGCAGAAAAGGAGACAGAAGGCCAAGGAGGGCTGAGCCCCAGGGGGCAAATGTGTGCAGACCCCCTTAGCTTTCAGGAGCCATGACAACAAAGGGCCACAAGCTTGTCCCATTAAAACAACAGGGAGGGAAGTGCACTGGACTATGCTGATGGCACACGGGTGATTTGGTGATGGGAAGCCCATGGGGATTACAACTGAGATGGAAAAAGGCACAAAATGATGTAAAAATGAACTATTATATTAAAAAACAAAACGTAAAAACAAAAAAGACAACAGGGGTGGATTCTCTTGCAGTACTGGAAGCCAGATGTCTGATGTCAGGTGGAGGCCAGGTGGAGGTGTACCCCTTCCGTAGGCCCCAGGAGTCCTTGGTCACCTCTTCTGGCTTCCGCTGGTTTCCTGCTTTCCTTGCCCACTAATGCCACAATTGCAGTCTGTCTCTGTCTTCTTGTCTCCTTGGCTTTCTGCTCTTCACTCAGTGTGGCCTTTTTTTTTTTAAATAAGATTTATTTATTTATGCATATGAGACCTGGGGTACAGGCCAGAGGTGCAGGGGCAATGAGAGGATTCACCAGAGACAGAGTGGGGAGCAGAACAGGCAGATTGGCTGAAATACACTGCTGAGGGGAGCAGCGGGCGGGTCAGGAGAGGTCTGCTGCACCATGTGCGTCAGCTCCCTGGCTGGGGATTCAGTCATGCTGCAGTGGTTGCAATAGCTTCATAGTGCTGTGCGTTAGCCCATTGCACCACCAGGGAGGGCCCTAACTTTAGCCTATTTTTGAAAGCCGCTTCTAGAGGGGCAGGGAATAAAATGGAATCATGGAAGGAAGCGTAACTCTCAGGCTTATTAATTTGCTTTTGGGGAGATGTGCCTTGACACATATAACAAACGTTGGGAGATCAGGATAGGTAAGAGATGAACCAGGGTAGCTACAGGCTTGCAGTCGTGTAAACATAAGTGAAACATCATTTTTGGCTTCAGTGATGAACACGGTCAATGCTGAAAAATCCCTTGGGAGAGACAGCAAGCTTTGTGTGGGAAGAAAAGGCCTGACAGAAGGGTCACTATTTCTGGGATGAGGAAGGACTAGATCCTGGATGGTGAGGAAATACAAGGGGTAATGAGAGAGAAACCACTTTCAGAAAGTGTAAGGAGCTAAGTGGGACTCTCAGCTGTGAAGCAACAGTGAAGCAAGATCTGAAGGGGAGGCAACATTGTGATAGAGCTGGGCCAGGCTCCATAGCCTAGGTGTGCGTAGCCGGGAGAAGGCGGATCCCTGCACAGTCCCTGTGCAGCGAGCAGTGGTGTCATGAAGCACACCTGCAAACGGGAGACTGTGGCATTAACTGTTTCTGTAGGAATCAGACCTGCACTTAGCACGTTTAACCTATAAGTACAGCTTCCTGGAAGGTTCTCTGGAAGGAACACCTGCGTCTAATGTCCTTCATGACTTGTGAGTGGGATGCATGATATGGGAACAGGTTCCGAGTTTTTTGAGCATCTGCTAAATGCCTCATGTGTGTGTGGACATGTGACATCTCATGTCATCCTCAAGCAACCTATAAAGTAGCTACTATTACCCCAAAAAACTGAGGCTCAGAGAGTTTCAGCCATGTGTGGGCAACCTCGCGGTCGGTCAGTCAGTCAAGGATCTCCATTCAAATCTGGGTCTGCTTCTTTTAAGGTTTACCTCTTGGGCAAATGTTTTCTGCTTCTCAGCTCTTATCCTCATGCAGGTCTGTCTCCCCACAGCAGGAATGGCCGCCTCTTCTGTGCTGTCCTGTGGCCGGGTGGGGCCGGGTGGGCTGACTCAGAATTCTCAGCCCTCTTGGGAAGACCCCCTCTAGTTTGATGGCCACTTCCTGTGGAGCTTGTTACCATCATGACTTTGCCCTTGACCGCCAGTGGGCAGCATGTCATTTTTTTCTTTTTTAAGATTTATTTATTTATTCATACAGAACTGGGGTACAGGCCAGAGATGCGGAAGGTGAGAGAATTCACCAGGGACAGAGTGGGGAGCAGAACAGGCAGATCAACAAAGTACACTGCTGAGGGGAGCAGTGGGCGGGTCAGGAGAGGTCTGCCGCGCCATGTGGTCACCTCCGGGGCAGGCGGGGATCGAACTCATGTGGAAGCGGCTTAAGCTTCTTAGTGCAGTGCTTTAACCTGCTGCGCCACCAGGGAGGGGGCAGCATGTCATTTTTGATCAAAGCAGCTCCCTTTGGGTGGCCCGAGGTACATGCTGACACCCCTGAATAAGTAGTGCTGAATGGGGGTGCTAGGGAGGGTGACTTCTTGGTGTGTTCTGCCCACACATGTCAGCAGCCCTGCCTGGAGGTCCCGCTCACCCCCATTCTCTTATGTAGTTCTCACCCAGAAGGAGCCAAGCAGGGTTTCTTTAGCTTTTAAAGAAATGATTTTGAATTTTAAGGGTGCCCACCTCTTCACCATGTTACAGGGCAGAGAGAGAGGCAGCCCAGAACCCTCAAACCTGCCTGCTCTAAATAGGTTCTTCCGTTTACCCAATCAAGACAAAACATATAGACGTTTAATGGAAAAGAACTTTAACACAAAGCATGTGCAATAAAGACAAGATAAAGGATATAGTTTCTAAATCAAGTGCCCAAAGTGACCCTTCCCCTCAAAAAGTCCACCCAAAAGGGATTGGTCCAAAGCAAGGCCTGAAAGCTGTCACAAGACTAAAGCACCTCTGGCCGGGACCCATGGAAAAGGGCAGAAACAGTCAGGCAAGTCTGGGAGGCAAAGAGCAAAATCAAAACCAAGATTCAAGCTGCCATAGTCAGCCTCCCCATGGGTCTCTTACCCACGTGTGTTTCAACTAGTGCAGGACCAAGAAGCAAGAGCCGCTTCTTCACATGTCTCTGCTCTGTGCCTCCTCCAGGTCTCCTTCTGCCTCTCCATCTTGCTTCCTTCCTCCCCTAGCTTCCCCTCCAGCTTCTCCTTCTCCCTGCTCAGCTCCACTCTCCCTTGGGTGTGGCAGGGAGTCTGGAAACCCCCCTGTTCCTGCAGACATCCTGTTACAGCCAACCAGAAGAAATCCCCTCTGAAGCCTTATCTTCCCACTGCTCTCCTTGCATGACAAACTTGGGAAAGTTTCTTTTGTGATGTCCTATGACAAGACTGCCGGCCACCTGTCACTCCTGGGCTTGGCGTGTGGTCTTAGGTCAGAGAGTGACAACGAGGACACAGTGAGGCACACAAGGATGGGACACAAGGATGGCAGTCACCATGGATACACACCTGCACCATACCTATGAACCCTCAAATTCCTGTCCCTGGCATTTGTGAGCTCCCCTTGGGCACAGTAGGCTGCTCGTTGAGGTGCATTGCCTCAGAGGGTTAGGATCTGGCTGTATTCCATGCAGCCTCTAGGTTGAATTAAAAGGAAGGCTAGAAAGTAGAGTTAAATTGGAAGTTTCAGTTCTTAATTATTTTTGGCCTTGCTTAACAGTTGATAAAGATCATTTCAAAATCTTTGATAGGATCCTCTTGTTCAGCGAGCAGGCAGTGGCTTCAGAGTGCAGAGTGGAGCCTGAGAGTGCTTGGGGTATGCTAACTGCCTTGCACCTGAGCTTGCTCATCCCGGACACTGAGGGGGAGCACCTCCTGCTCAGGGAGATGATGTCAGGGAGAGCCCCAGGGCTCTACCTCCTTGAGGACAGAGCCTCCCCCATTCTTGCTGCATCCTCAACAGCCAGCATGTAGAAACCTGTCCAGTGGAACCTTCTAGACTTGCCTTTCCTCCTCATGCCTTCATTATCCTTCATACCACAGCCAGCATCAGGTTTGGGATTTGAATTTGGATCACATCAATTGTTCCACATCTCCACACATAGTGAGATAGTCTGATCAGTTCCTAAGAGGCACATGAAGCCACACCGAGGTAGTAAAAAAGTTGAAAACCAAAATGAAAGAAGAAGAAAGTTGAAAGACTTAAAAAGGGTAAAAGGGGAGAGAGAGAGAGAGAGAGAGAGAGAGAGAGAGAGAGAGAGAGAGAGAAAGAGAGAGAGCCCAAGAGCAAGACGGAGACCCACCCTAAAAGGGATTAGGACACGTGCAGCTTTATTTCATGGCCTGCCAAATACCTCTTGCTGTGCTCTGGATGGAAAACTGGAGAGAACAATGAGCTGGAATTTTCAGTGCCTTTGAAAAACAACTGCTGTTAGCATGCACAGCAAACACGCCCGTGTTGCTCTCAGACCGGAGGAGTCTTTCCCAGCTCACACGGCCCCGCAACAGTGGCTGAGCACAGCAATCCCCACACACTGGATGGTTTGTGCCACCCCCATGCCCGTGCCTGCTGTAAGACACATGCTTCAAAAGGCCACACATGTTTCTAGAAGGAAGGTAAACACCAGGCCTGTATTTATGAACAGACATCAGTAGAGTATGTATTTTATGGCCTGGTTTTACAAAGATGGAGCTTTAGATCTCAATCAAATTACTCAGAGAGATGACAAATTTCTGGCTTGATTTTGAGTGAGTCAAGTTCGACCATTGCTGAGACTTGTACTTCAGGATTAAGTGTGCTTTTATCTGTTCTTAAAAACATTGCTGAGCTCTTTCTTTACACACGCAGGACGAAGGCCAAAGGAATAAGCTAAGAAAGTGGGTCTGCCCTGCCCTTGATCTTGGTCTTCGCGATCCAGAACTGAGGAATAAACGTCTATGAGGTAAGCCCCTAAGTATGTGATATTTTGTTATAGCTTCCCACACAGACTGATACACTCCCTCACTCTCCCAAAGCTTGCCAGGAATACCTGTGCTTTGGAATATGTCCTGTCACTCCCAGAATTAGGGGCTGAATTTTAGTAGACAGGAAATATTGTGGCTCCCAGCATATCAGGGTCAGCTCTGCACCTGACTCGAGACATTCTCCAAGAGCCAGGAATGGCCTCAGAGAGCCCAGCTCCTTCCCGCCTTCCTCTGCTCCTATTCGCCCTTTTCCATCTCCCTCATCTTCCTCTTCCTTCAAAATGGTTTGTTATCTCAAAATTTGTATTTGCTAAAAAAATCCCAGGCACAATAAAAACAGCACATATTTAAAACACAAGGTAGAGCAGTGTGGGGTGCAGCTTACCTTGTCTGAAGTTCTGGGTGCACAGACCATGTCTGTCTTATGAGATGCGCGCTTACCTCAGGCTCCTGATTGTTCTTGCCTTGAATGGAAGGGCCAGGCAAAAGGCACTGGAGAGTTTCAAGGCAGCTGAATGGGGAGCTGAGATTTTTCTCCAACTTAAAATCTTTTAAAAATAATGCTGTGTCTTATTTTATTAGGTGACCGAAAAACCCCAACCGGGGGCCATTTCACAGCTGGCGTCTCATGGGGTAGCTGAGGGAATGTTCTCCTTCATCTGAGGGCACTGGTTCTCTCCACCGCCACACTCTCCCCCTAGCCTAGGTCCTCACCCACCATCCCTTCCCTGACATTGTGCACACTGTGCAGCCTTCCGATTCTTTCTTGTCACTGTGCCCTTCAGTCAAATCCTCCCTCTCCTCACCCCTAGTCCCTTCTCCTTTCTCTCTGGGGACTGGGGCTACCTGAGGAACTTGCAAGGTCAAATCTCTCTGCTTACAACCTTTTTTGAGGACGATGGGGGCTGGGTGGTGGGGACAGCTCTCCCTCCATCACTGCCTCCCTCCTCCCTCCCTCACCCTTCCCTCCCTCCGCTTCTGTCTCCCCC
>NW_004567138.1:865402-958036 GCF_000260355.1 Condylura cristata
CTGACTACCTTGCTGCTTCCCTATGTCCAGAATGTTCATCCCTGGTCCAGTTATCTACATGCTCATTCTCACACATCCTCAGGCCCTGCTGACTTGTTACCCTTTTATCAGAACTTTCCCCAATTTCCCTCTTCAAAATTGGACCCCAACCCATACTCCAGATTGCCCTTACTCCGTGCTCTCCCCCACAGCACATATACATGCATTTCTCTTCCTCCTTCTGTTACTCTCCTTCCACAGTGAACGTGTCATAACCAGGGGCAGGCCTTTGCCTGTGTTCTCCTTGCCTCAGCTCTGCCTCACACAGCAGCACAGGTGCCTAATGTGGACACCGAGGGCCTGGGAGAAGTGGGGCACGGAGAGGAGGCTGTGCAGTCTGGAAGCGCTCAGAGACATTGCTATAGTTTCCATGTGTTTTTAAAATATTCTATCAGTTATCAATTTTACTTTTTTAAAAAGATTTATTTATTTATGCATACAGACCTGAGGTATAAGCCAGAGGTGCAGGGACAGTAAGAGGCTTCACCAGAGATAGAATGGGGAGCAGAAGAGGCAGATTAATGAACTACACTGCTGAGGGGAGCAACTGGTGGGTCAGAAGTCTGCTGTGCCGTGTGGGTCACCTCTCTGGTGGGAATTTGTTACAGGGTAGCCCAGAGTGGACTTGGGCTGTCTGTGGGGGCCTCACCCACGTGCTCAAATTATAATTTTTCTGCAGACACCCACAAAAAGGGTAATGGGTTTATTATTTTAAAAAAAGGGAAAGGAAAAGGAAACAACCCAGGGAAAGAGAGAGGGATACAAAGTAGCTGGAATACTTTACCAGCTGGGCTAAGTTGGAGCGCTAATCCCAAACTTAATGCTGCTAGCCCCAGTCACACCGTCTGAGGGCAGCTGCTCCAGAGAAAGAGAACTCTTAGCTCTCCAGAATGTCAGTTGGAAAACTGCTCTCTATTTATCCCCAAAAGTCCCAGAATTCCTGCTAGCTCCGCCCTTGGGTCCTCGCAGTTCTCTCCCTGGTACTGCTGGGAGTTGTAGTTTCCAATCACTAGAGTAGGGGGTGGAGTCCAGAAAGCTGGAGTAGGGGGTGGAGTCCACCCAACTCTGCAGAGTTCTTTTAGGACATCCTTCCCCTTAACAAATTGAACTCCTCTGAAGCAGCTGTGGCTGGCTTCATAGTGCTGTGCTTTAACCCATTGCACCACCAGGGACGACCCTCCATTACCAATTCTTAAAAAATTGGTGCCTTCATAAAATCCAGGTAACTGGCATCACTTGAAAACTGTGGGAGGTCAGATGTGCCTTTTCCCTTCTGGCAAGCTCCTTGGTGGGGTGCCCACTCCACTCCTGCTTTGCTCAACTCATCGAGCAGCTGGTGGAGTTTGGGAGGCCGAGCAAGGAAGTCTTGGGGCCAGAAGGTGCAGGCAGGCATGGCTTGGATGCAGGTACTGCTTTACCAGCGAGGGCAGAGCTGGCATTTTTCTGTCTCCCTGGCTGCTGCTCCAGCTCCTGGCCCTTCTCATCTCCGAGCAGCCAGGCCCTTTGTCACTTTCCAGCTCCCTAGTAACGACGGCCTAACAGGCATGTGGTCATGAATGGGTGGGCAAAAATGCAGCCGAAAAAAAGAAACTGTTGGCAAAATGCACGTGGTCCTCAAACGTGTCAAAAGTTTCAAGTGGCCAGAGAGCACTGTTTGTGCTAATGCAGCATCCCTGTGGCAGCATTAAGCATACCTGAACACAGCTTGCAGCCTCAGTCGGGGGGAAATGGCGTGACTTCAGTTCGGACCCAGTCAACAGCTTGGGTGCATCTAGAAATAACAAAAGGCCCATTAGTTGTGTTAGTTTTAAAATACTTCTCTGATCATTGAGGCCTCAAGCTCTACACATTACTATGTCCTCTAGCTCAAGTTTTTTCACTATGGTTCTAACTTAAAACCTAAGATGAGTCACACTTTGAGCCTCTGCAGTTGATTTCTTCTCTCCGGAGATTCGGTGTAGACACTAGGAATAAGATGAAGGGCACTTGCATGTGTAATGACCCACTAGTGTGAAGAAAAACTGATGCTGTGTTAAGCGAGTTGGTTAAACCTTTGGCTTGGTTCTGCGAAGAAGTTACTGATCACAGCTGTTTCCCATGGGAGAAGTTGAAAATACACTTTCAGACTCCTTGTATTACAAGGTAGCCCAGAGTGAACTGTGGGTCCTCACCACGTGCTTAAATTTTAATTGTTCTGAGAGGCTCACCGCCCCTGAGCCTCTGGTCTGTACCCCAGTTCTGTATGCACAAATAAATAAATCTTTAAAAAAAATTTAATTGTTCTGCAGGTACACACAAAAGGGTCAATAATGGGTTTATTTACAAAAGGGGAAAGGAAAAGGAAACAACCTAGGGAAAGAGAGAGAATATCTTACCAGCTCAGCTAGCTTGGAGTTCTAGTAACAAAACTAACTGCTAGCCCCCAGTCACACAGTCTGAGAGCCATTGTCCCAGAGAAAGAGCACCATAGAAAATGGCTCCATATTCATCCCCCAAAGTCCCAGGATGCCTGCTTAGCTCCACCCTTGGGTCCTTGAGGTTCTCTCCCTGGTACTGCTGGGAGTTGTAGTTTCCAATCACTGGAGTAGGGGGTGGAATCCAGAAAGCTGGAGTAGGGGGTGGAATCCACAAAACTCTGCAGAGTTCCTTTAGGACATCCTTCTCCGCAACAGTTGGACTACTGTGTATATTTAGGAGAGAGAGTTGCTAAGCTCCTGTGAGGTCACAGTCACTGCTCAAGGGCCAGTTCACACTTAACAGTCAGCTGCCATAGGCCTGGGGCCTTACGTGACATTTCTTTCTTACAGTTTAGATGTTTGGAAATTTGAGGTCATGTGCCAGCTGATTAGATTCCTGGTAAGAACCTTCATTCTGGTTATGATCTAGCACAACCTTTGGTGAGTTCAAGGAGAAAGAAAAAGGGAGAAGAAGAGAGGGAGGGAAGGCACTATCCCCTTAAGGGGATCCCACCCTTGTGACCTCCTCATCTAACCCTAATATTTCTCACAGCAGGGGTGTGTACACATTTTGCAGAAAGACACATCTTTGGTCCCTGGGAAAATGAAGATCATTGAGGCAATGAGACCTTCAGGGTCTCATTTATGGAGAAAGATAGACATAGGAACAGATACAGGGTCTAAAAAGCAAAAGCAGCAAAATGCCTTGTGGAGAGAATGGCAGCTCTCAGGAGCAACTGGAGGGCAATGGCACCCTCAGGCAATGACGCTAACTGACCATAGTGATGTGGCCTCTGCCCTCTTGGCCTGAATCCATCAGATGGACCCTTGCTGCTCCCAGTTTTTTTTTTTTTAATTTATTTGTTTGTGCATACAGAACTGGGGTATAGGCCAGAGGCTCAGGGGCAGCGAGAGGAATCACCAGAGACAGAGTGGGAGCAGAACAGACTGACTGACAAGCACACTGCTGAGGGGAGCAGCGGCCGGGCCAGGAGAGGTCTGCCTCGCCATGTGGTCACCTCTGGGGCAGGCGGGAATCGAACTCATGCGGAAGTGGCTTTAGCTTCTTAGTGCTGTGCTTTAACCCGCTGCGCCACCAGGGAGCGCCGCTGCTCCCAGTTTTGCTTCACACCTGGTCTCACTGACCAGTCCTGTTGGGGGTGTGGCTGCCCAGTGAATGCTGCTGCAACAGTGAATGTGCTGCCCAGTGAAAGTGCTGCAAGCAGCACTTTCCCTAGAGACTTCTCTGAGGTGTCAAAACCAGTTCTCCCCCCCCCCCCAAAGAAAGGAGGGTGCCCTGAGTCACCGTAAGGAATGCCATGTGGGTCACCTCCCAGCTGTATTCCAGCTGGTGTATACAGAAGGTGCTCTCTCCTGCCACCTGGGACACTGGGCTGTCCTTTGGAAGTGTCTGAGGGAGGCCTGCTGGGTGGAGACAGGGCCAGCAGGGTTTGGCGGGCTCTGAGTTAGCCGGCTCCCTGTGTGGGGCAGCCACCCCAGGCCAGGCAAATTCACGGTTGATTTTGGCGAACGGAAAATAACCTGGAGCCCTCGATAGATTTGAAAGGCCTTTAATGCTGAAGCAGGGACCCCGGTACACAGGCGGGCCAGCAGGCAGGGCGCAGGCAGGCCTAGCAGGGGCAGGTAGCACAGCCTGCCACCCCTCCCCCCATGGGCTCCATGTTCTTGCTGGCTTCTGTTCTCCCTTCTCTTCTCCCAATCTCTCAACCCAGGTGTCCACTTATTTATAGGTGCGCGCCCGGCGCTCACGCTCCTCAGCTGGGTGTCACAATCATAGGTGAGTGTGCAGTTGCTTGAGCTCCAGTAACATGTTTTCCTCTGTGGGCAAGAAAAGCTGGGAGGAAGCAAAGCTACAGGTGGTGGCCACAGAGGCTGGTGGTGGGAGGCAGAGAAGAGTCTGAGTCACTGCATTTTCCCTGTGCACCCACAGTTCCACTCACTAAAAGCCACAGGATCCTGGCGCTGCCCAGCCCAGGGCCAGGCCTGCACCAGTGTCCAAACTGCAGAGAGGAGTGAATGCAGGACTGGGAGGATGGGCAGCAGGAATGCTTCATTTCAGTCCTCAAAAGGCACCAGCACCTTCGTGTGCAGTAAGAGAGCAAAAGTGCAGAAATACCCCTCTTTAAATCTGCCCTGCTGCAAGCTTGAGCTAATGGGATGAGGCAAGGGTGGCTGCCCACATTCTCTTTCCTTTCTCTATCCAGCAGGGCGAGGGTATTACTGACCCCATCTTTTCTGGCAGTTTTGAACACACAGGACACCTGCTAGTACTTCCTGGTCACCAAATCCCTGAGGTGCTGATGCAACTTTCGCCCTTACCATCCCCTTCTATTGGGGGACCGCTCCATTCCTGTTGAGTTTGGGGTCAAAGCAAACCCAAAGCACAAAGGATCCTGTCTCACAACCCCTTCGTTTTCCCAATGCTTCCAGAAGTTTCCTGCTATTCCGTCTAAGGAGTTTTGTCAGTAACAACGGCCCTTTGAGCACATTACTGAATTCCAGCTTCCCCATCTGTAGGAAAAGGGAATAGAATTAGGTTTCTAAGATTCCCATCAAGAGAAGAAGACTAGCATCAACTCACACTCCCCCACACACCTCGGCTCTGTGGAAGGTAAATTGAAAGGAAATGGGAAGGAGAGACAGCAGTATTGAATTTCTCATTAGCCTCACTGCCTGGTTCTCATTAGCAGCCTTCTGGGTTATGGGCACAAGGACCGGGACTTATTTTCATGGCTGAATAGCACTTGTGAAATGTAGGCTATTTCTAATCCATATTATATGAGCTCTACACTTTCCTATCTTATAAAGTAATGGGCGATGTTCAAGGGAAACCCCACCAGAATGATCGGCTAATCCTTGAGGGGAAATATTGCTGTTCTGCATAAGCTTTTGCTCTCTGCTTAATTAATCCCTAAAACTTTCAGGCCTTAATGAGAATAATTAGACTTGACAGTAGTGAGCTTAATGCACAGCTACAGACAACAAAAAGCGTGTTCGGTTTACAAGCTTCCCAGAGCTTGCTGAAAGGCGGGCTCATGTTATTTACTGCAGCCCCAGTGAGGGGCCTGGAAGGATTGGATGTGAAATGTCCCCTGACTCCCCGGGGACTATTTCTCTAAGGAACAGGTATGATCGTACCTCCTACCCAGCCTTGTGGCTTTTACCCCATATAACAAGCTGTGGTCTAGACAGGACCTGGCTGAAATTCCCTTATTACCACGCGGGCCAGACTATTTATCATCACCTCGAATGTAATGCTGGCGCAAAAGCTCCAGGCCTCTCCTGTTCCAATAATGAATGGGGGTGGGGGGAGCCCGAGCACCGCTGAGTACTCAGTGCGCGCCCGTCAGTGTCTGCCAGCTTCTGGAAATACCTCATTTTCCAGAAAAGCATTCATTTGTCAACAGAGGGATAATGTTAAAACCTTAAAGACAAATCAGGCAGAAGGTAGGGGCGGGAGTGTCCGGCCAGGGAGACGGCGGCTTTGGCTCGGCGCAGTTCCTTTCATTTGTTAGCTTCGTGCCAGCCGCTGTCTTCTCCAAGAAAAGGTTTAAATCTCCCTTGAAACAGTTTGGGTTCGCCCTCCCCAGATGGAGAGTCTAGAAGCATTCCTCAGGCTGAAGCGATTGCTGAGTGTATGTGTCTGCCTCCTCGGCAGGAGGCTTCTCCCAGGGAATCTGGAGGCCCAGGCATGTTCTCGCCTTTCTGTGATGGAGCCACAGGAGCTGAGGCGCAGCTTGGGGACCCGCATGTGGCGTGTGGAGATGGCTGGGTACCTTGGAGTGGACTTCTGCAAGTCCAGTGAGGGGTAATTACTGCAGAAAGCATGAAGGGCCCGAGGGAAGCTTCCTTACCTGTTCTCCAGGACCACAGGAGGAGTTACAGGGTCCTCCTGGTCAAAGTCCTTCCGAATTGGAATCACAATAATGTAAGACCTGTAGATCCAAGAGGGTTAAAGCAAAGTGTGCAACACGTTCTTAGGATCCCTTTAAAAACAGAAATTAATACACACACCCACCCACCCACACACACACACACACACACACACACACACACACACACACCGGGGACAGGAACTTTGACCCTGTAAATGGCACCAGGCTTGAGACTTTGTTTTTAATTTTCAATCAAGGATCTAAAACAGACTTCAAAGGGCATTTAAGCTGACAGTTTTATTTTCTCCTTGAGGAAGAGGAAAGATGAATAAGCGTAAAGCCAGATCATTCTCAAAATAATTGCAGCCCTGACATATCTAAATGAGTTTGTAAAAGAAAATACAGTGGCAATTGATCTTATTAATTAGAGTTGTACCAGGATTGTAATACCCACTTATCCACAGACTGCCTGCAGCTACAAAAATAAAATAAAATAAAATAAAATTAACCACTTTCTCCTGGGGAACACAATTTCTTTCCCTCCCTGCGTGGAAACTCAGTCGAAAAAAAAAAAAAAAAAAAACTGTTGCTAGTGCTTTCTCCCTCTGCAGTGGGATACAGCTTTAGAGAAAAGTTTGGATCAGTTTCCTTTCCACCCATAGAGCTGGGGTTTACACTGGATTACACTGTGCCTTGCATAGCACAGCAGCTTGTCACAATTGATTGAACATGTAATCTGACAAACAAACCAAAAAAAATGTGCTACAAGAAAATGGGAGAGTTGTTTTTTTAAGCCTGTGTATGTCATTTACCTGTGAGGGATGGCAGTGGGAGCCCGAGGCAGGCGGGCCGGCTCTATCAATTGTTCATTCTGTCTCCGCTCCCTCATAATCCTATTTCTATGAACAACCGCTTAGCATACGAAACAGAGAAGAATGGAACAGCCAGTGATAAAATGCTGAGTGACAGTTACCTCTGAGTGTGGCCCAGCCCTTAACCATTGGAGGTGAATCCCTAGGCTTGCTGGAGTTCAAGCTTATATAAATGCTTATTTTATTGTCACAGAAGAGAGAAGATGGGGGAGAAAAAGGAGGAAGGGGAGTGGAAAGAGAGGAGAAGTAGGCGAGGTGGAAGGCTAATAGTTGCTCACGTGGAACAATCAGGTGGGACTCTAATGGCTTCATGTGCGTGAGGGTTTGGTGCATGTGAGGTGTATAGAGGCATGTGTGTACCTATATGTGTGCACTATGAATGAGGTATGTCTGGTGTATGTGGTGTGAATTTTACACAGGTGTGTGATGTATATGGATGTGTATGGATGGGGGTGTGTATGGGGCGTGTGTGTGGTGTGTGTGTAGTGTGTGTGTTTGAGACAAATGTGGGCAAAGGTTCCAAATGGGAGAGCAGGCACAACTCTACACACCGTTGTGAGTGGGAGATAAAATCCAGCATTTTGTGACTCACCCAGATGTGTACCCTGGTAAAGAGCTGTGTCTGCTGGTGAAGGGGGGGCTTTCTCTAACTGTACAGTGGGGACCAGAGGTGGTCACGCAAGGCTAGAAAAGCAGTGTTGTTTGAAAACAACGCTGGGTAACAGATTTCATGCTAACAGTGACATGTATCACTCTGTATCTTCAACTTGTTTAGCTTAGAAAAATCTCATCACCAGCAAATATGTATCAGTTATCACCCACACAATGTCCAGTCAATCAATCAGATAACAAATCTTTCAAAAGCAAACTATGCTCTAATTTTACAATAACTGTGATTTATTTGGAAATAAGATTACATTTATTACAATGTTTGAATTAAAGAAAGGCCTGGCACTTTCCATTAGGTATGGGGGTGGGGGAGGAAGAACCATTCTCAGCTGGCCTTTGTCTTACCTCCTGGAAACCGGTTCTGTCTTGAGCTGTGAAGAATGTACGTGTTCTATGGCTCCCGGTGCAAATGAACCAGTTCTGACCAGGGTGAATCAGAGGCAGGAGACCCTGCATGGGTGCCAGGAAGGGCACAGGAAAGCAGAGGCCCTGGGAGCAAGGCTTGAGCTGTGCCTACAGGAATCTGCAGGCCCCAGTCAGGGAAAGAAGGAGAATGCTCCCAACAGATCAAAGCCTGGATGGCTTAAAATGGAAATGAACATTTAAAAAAGGCCTTTCTCCAGGGAGAAGTATGCTGTAAATCAGAGCGTTGGAAAGACAGCTGGAGCCTGTGCTGGTTTTTTAGTAACTTGCCACTTAATAAATGTTCTATTTTTGACCCTTGAGGGAAATACACAACCCCATCTGAAACTTCAGAGCCCAAATAATTGAACTTTCTTTTAAAATCTCATTTCTATAAGTTTTAAAATGGAGATAAATGGTCTGGAAGCTTTCTTTATATGGTTTCATAAAGAGATGAGGTTGTTTTCTCTGCGTACCAGCTGGACTTGGAGAGTTGGCCAGTTAAGTCCAGTGTGAGAGGGCTCTGGATGCAGGAAGACAAGCTGGTGCTTGGACAGTCGAGGAACTATTCTTGGATGTTCTTTTCCAAGACTTTGATGATTATAATGTACAGAGCCAATATACTTATCATCTATTGTCCCTTCTACGATGTTGTGTGTGTGCATACATAGAGAATTTGCACTGCACCCATTACCAGTTGTAGGGTACAGGAGCCAATCAGGCTTTTTTCCTGCCTCCTGCCATTGGGTCCTGTGGGTGGCACCTGTAGTCTTGCGCAACTCCCATGATGTGGACACCTGGGCCCAAAGAGCACGGCAGGTGTGCATGTGTAATTGTGCACACCTGGGCCTAGAAGGGAGGGGTGAAGGGCGGTGTCACTTAAGGGAGACTACTGAGATGACAGGAGAGTGAGAGCAAGAGCGCTTGCAAATTCCTGGGGGCTGAAGCCTGCCAGCCTGCCAGCCCCCTGCCTGGCCTCCCTGCCTGGTGTGCCTGTGTATCTGGCTCCCTGATTCAACAGTCCAGGCTTACAAAAATCCACTGAGGGGACCCTCCCTGGTGGTGCAACGGGTTGAAGTGCGGCACTGTGAAGCTAGCCGCAGCAGCTTCAGCTCAAGTTCTATCCCCAGCCAGGGAGCTGACCCACATGGTGCAGCAGACCTTTCCTGTCTCACCCACTGCTCCCCTCAGCAGTGTATTTCAGTAGATCTGCCTGTTCTGCTCCCTCACTCTGTCTCTTGTGAACTCACTCAACCCCTACACCTCTGGCCTGTACCCCAGTTCTTGTATGCATAAATAAATCTTAAAAAAGAAAGAAAAACAACTCTTAAAAAAAATCCACTGAGGGTCGCAAACTCTTTACCTGTCTGCCCAAGTTCACAGTGACGCCATCCACCCCTTGCATGCTGGTATTAGACCAGTGCCAGGGAATATATGTTTGCATTCAGTTGGTGAGGATTTCCCATCACTCCCGGTACACAGTCTGCCCATGAAAGATTCCTGCTGTCTCTATAGTCTTAACTTCCTTGATCACCTCTGGCACACTATGGACCAGTCATTTGCTAAAATCCTGCAGGCTCAGTTGACCTTTGTTTTGGGGTGAGTCTACTTTTTCAAGAAGACACAGCAGATGCTCCCAATTTATTCACCTCCTCCATCACTACTCTTTCTGCTGAGTCTTGGGAGCGGCTGTCTTGGGAGCGGCACCCAGCTGGGGTTGCCACTAACCCAACTCAGGTTCACAGGCTGAGAGCATTCAGGATCTGAGGAGTGACTCAAAGACCACATGGAGCTCAGGTTTGCATGTTTTCTTTGAGTGCAGGCCAGCAAAGACCGTGTCCTCACATAATTTTTCTGCTGGTTGTGGAAGAGTGCCATACAGGGATGATTCATGAGAAGAACTTGTCGAGTTTCTGCCTGGAACTGAATGGAAAAAACTTGGTTGAAAAAATCCCAGACATGCACACAAAAGACACATAGAACCAAATTTATATCTTTAGCTCTGGGAATCTATATTCATTATTTCTCTTACTTGACTTGAAAAAGGGTAAAAATCTGGCCACAAAGCTCCTGTTGAGTTATAAATAAGATTTTTGATTATGCATTAGAGCTTGGGCCATAATAGTAGCTAATATTTGCTTTCTATTCTCAGTTCATAAAGGGCTTTCCTTAGGTATTTTTTACTTCATGTTAGACCTGAATATAGGTATTTTTCTCTTACCAACATCTAATGAGAACAACAAATCTTCCTGAGAGGCCAAAAGAACACCACCAGGAGGGGCGATTTCATCCAAACCACATGTGTCCTGGGGCCTTTGTTTCAGCCACAGGTGAGTTGTCTTCTACACCACTTCTCCTATATCAACTGGCTGTCAAAATTCAATTCAATTCTGACACTAACTATTCAGTTAGCATCAGATTTCACAAGTTCAAGTGCAAGGACCCCAGCAACACAGCTCCTACTTCAGACATTAGCTGTGGGATACTCTAGGCTACTACTCACACCTCTGTTTGATTTGGCTACAAATTTGGAAGTTCCCATGAGCCACTCTGGTTTAAGAATTCACTAGAACAACTCATATCTCAGGAAAGCTATTCTTACAAGTACCACTTTATTATAAACAACACAAAGGAACATCCAGAGGAAGGGACACATAGGGGAGGCTCCTGGGTACCAACTCTGCTTCCATGCTGCATGGAATCCAGGTGTGCCCCTCTCAGCAAAGCAATGTGGGCACCATCCAGGAACCTCTCTGAATCTCCTTATTCTATTTTTATCATCAGTGTTATGTGATCATAATACTGATTAAATCATTGGCCAAGTAACTATACTCAACTACCAGCCCCTTTCCCATCTCGGTGGCAAGAAGGCAGGGCTGTGAGATGCTAATCCTGTAATCTTGTGGTTGGCTTATCTGATTACCTGCCCCTCCTGGAGCTAACAGCTGCCCTGTATTGAACAATGAGCATAAACTCAGATCTTACATAAATGGGCTCATTAGAAATCATAAAAATACTTGAGTTGGCTACAAAGATCAGTAATGCTTTTTATTTATGTCACAATGTTCTACAGAAGGTAAATTCCAACTAAGACTACCAACTTGAAGTCCCCTGTGAGTACAAACTGCCTCCAACCTCCTGGGTGGGTCTAATCTCCCTCCTTTGAAAGTGGACTGACCACATGACTTGCTTTGACTAACAAGGTGAAGTAAGTGACCTTCCAAAACTTCTGAGCTCAGGCTTTAAAAGAACCAATAGCTTTTCCTTTTTCTCTTTTAGAATATTCACTTTGGAAGTCAGCTTTCAGAAAGCTGAGGCTACATGTCTGCATGACCAGAGATGATGTTGAGAGCTGCCCTGTAGAGCTCATTTTGGAATTCTAGGGCCCTGTCAGTGTCCTGGCTGAATGCAGCCACATCAACCAACTCTTGATCCTAGTCAACTTACAGAATTATAAGGGGCCATAAGTTTTTAGGTTTAAGCCATTAATTTTATGGTGACTTGTTATATAGAAGCAAATAAATGGAGCATGGGCCCAATGAAATCCTTCTGATAGCTTAGTGTTTTGGAAAAAGGGAGCCTCACAAACTGTCCTTCTCAGAAGCATTTCAGTTATACAGAATTCCATTAGACTGGAGTGTTCACATGAGGATCAACGTCAGACAAATGAAGAGGTTCATGGCTCATATTAAAAAGTTACAATAATAAGCCTGGATAATCCCAGCAGGCTTTTTCATTGCCTTTTATGAATTTTCAGGCACCCTGATTCACTCACTCTGTGAACCGAAAACAAGTACTAATTCTAAATGACTGAAACTTCTTCCTAAATAGTCACACAAGGACTGGTTTATCCATGTAGGCTTTGTTACTCATTAAAGTTACTGTTTTCAGTGTCTACTTTGTATAGTTTATAACCAGAGACCTAATAATAATGCAGGGATATTTTTAAAGAAAAAAGAAGAAGAAGAAGAAGAAGTTGTCATGTATCTTAACAAATTTGAGAGGACAGGACCTGCTGGCAGGCAGGTCTACTCCACATAATCATTCAGGGGCCCAGGCACAAACTACTCTCTCATCTTCTACATCTTCTACAGTATGCTCAGTGTGGGGTTCCTGGGGAAGGTCGTGGGTCATCTCACACAATCTTTTAAATTGAGGTCTGGAAATAACCCACAGTTCTTTTATTTTCCATTGAGAACTTAGTCATGTGCATGTGGCCATAACTGGTTGTCACTGTGAAGCCAGGTGTCTAGGGACCATTTTATGAAACATGGAAGCCATACACTCACTCAGCACTTCTTAGGAGAAGAAAGAATGGGTTTTGTGGATAATTGAAATATGCACCACAGATGTGTTATAGTCTTTGAAGACAACCTCAAAAAAAAAGGCTGGGATGGGGGTGGGGTTTGTCTGGCAGCCTTTCTGTCATTAGATTGGCTATCAACAAGGCTAATACTTTAAAGGAAGTACACTTCTTTGGATGCATAAAGTTGCAAATGTTTATTTTAAAGGGTCATTAAATGATTTTCAGTCATAGCTATTATTCTACCCTTTGAGTTACCTCCTTCTCCCGAGAACCAAGCCAAGAGCGGCAATAACTCAACAGCTTTGGGTCCCAAGGAGAGGTGGCGTGAAGGCTCACAGAAGTTCACATTCTGCCTGCCAGTTACTACGAAATAACTCCGCCAGTAAATATGCAGAGCCATTTCCTCATTTTCCTGACTTCTAACAGCACTTTTCTACCCTTGTATTTTTACCAGTGTTAACTTGTGAGGGAAAGCTTACACCCCATCTTCTTATTTTGTGTTACTTACAAATTGCCACATATCAAATGGACATATTGGATTCAGTAGCATACATTTCAATGTTTAAAATATGAGAAGTGTTCAAGGGATGCCATTTCACTTAGCAGGCAGTGCTAACATCACTTTTTTGAAACGCTCCCCATTTCTATGATGTAGCCAAAGCTTTATTTATCATCAGATTTGCATTTTGTGATGTATTCTTGAGCCAGCCAAACTCATCTAAAAGCAAGCTCATTTAATGCAAAGTAGATTTAAATGTGACTGCTTTAAATGGACCACCCTGTTTAAATGATCCTCTGGATAAAATTAGAAGAAACTTCACTTCTACAGATAAGGAAAGGAAAAAAAAAAAAAAAAGGCAAACGAAATGATCTCCCTGTCCCTGAGTAAATTTGACCACTCATCAATAAAATTGCTTATCAAGAAATGATTTATTGTAATGTAACTTGCCCACAAGTAGTTTAAAGGGAAGAAGTTTAAGACTCACACATTAGATTCAAATAGCCAGAATGAACAACTCATGGTATTCCAAGCTTTAAAGTGTCCCTTGTCTCTAAAGACAAAAGGGAAAGAGAGAAGAAAAAGAGAAAAAGGAAGGGGGGAAGGAAAAAAGGAAGGAAGGGAGGGAGGGAAGGAAAGAGGGAGGGGGAGGGAGGGTGGGAAGGAAGAGGGAGGGTAGAAAGGTCATAAGACAGTTTCACTCAAATTTTGAGGTATATCCCAAAGCATCTTGTTATCTTATGAGTGAACTAAGATCCAGTCACTTAACTCCACTCCCATCCCACCAGCACTGACTGATGCCAATATTATTCGGGAGCTATTCACATGAAAAGTCACCATCCAAATACGATCCTCATCAAAGCTCTCATCACCAACACAACCAAGTGCCTCAGAACAGAGCTGCTGCTTACCAAGTACTGGAGGAACCAAGCTTGGTGACAGCCACTGAAAATAAAAGCCCGTTAAACTTTCAGGACATGCTTGCACATTTTTGGAAGGCGCCAAGTTTTCAAGAGTTGAGCCAGTTCAGTGGTGATATCACCAGACCAGCGTCGCCTAGGCAATGAAAGTAGTTGCCATGGAAACCCCAGCGCTGTGCCCATCAACAGCTTTACAATTTTGACAGTTCAGAAAGTGACTATTTAGGAATTTCAATTAGAGCAGAAACATACACATTTAGGTGAATAAAATGCTTTAAAAGTCTATAGGAGATAATTTAGATTTAAAAAAAATTCATAAGTCAGTCTCCTAAATATGTTCTCCATGTGGAAATGAATTTCAGGAATAATGTAAAAGGCACTCTAAAAGAAAAAAAAATGTTAAAGTTCTTTTCTCCTCTCTCCTTCCTTGGAAAAGAAACAGGCACCAAGAATAAATAAGTTGTGAAAAATGATCAGTGGTATTTTTTTTTTAAAGAGGGTACCCACAATATGCCTCGCTTGTTAAGCTGGAATGTGTGAATTTATTAAGAAATTTTTTAGACTTGTGTATTTGCCAACTTTTTATATTTGTACAGTTCTGGCAGGTTTTTCCCCCTCATGACTCTGTGAGAGTCATGTCTTCTTTCCTTTTCATGTGAAGAGAAATGGAGGTACCTGGGGATGAGAGGTTAGCTCCAAGCAGGAGAATGAGTTTCTAAATCGAATCAGACTCCAATGGCTTAAGGTTTGGCTGCTTTTTATATTTATTTATGCATAATAGAGCTGTGGTACAGGCGAGAGGTGCAGGCAGTGAGAAGATTCACCAGAAACAGAGTGAGGAGCAGAACTGGTGGATCTATTAAGATACACTGCTGAGGGGAGCAGATGCAGGACAGGAGAGGTCTATCGCACCATGTGGGTCACCTACCTGGCCGGGATCGAACTCATGCTGCAGTGGCTGCTGATGGCTTCATAGCGCTGAGACTTTAACCAAGGAGGCCCCAAGATTTGGTTGCTTAGCTCATGGTCAGCACTGCGCAACAGGACATCAGTGAAATCATCATCCAGAACAGCAGGCCCTGTGACAAACAAAAGTCATGATGCCATGTAAGAATAAAACTCCATCCTGCAACAGGAGAAACAAGTCCTGGGACTCGAGATACCGGTATATGTAGCAAGGCTCTTGCTTTTCATTGGTTAATGTTGAAGTTCATGATGGTTCCAAATCACTGCTATGACAGCAGTGCTAGTGACTCTTGGGGTGTCTCCTCGCCCACATCCAAGCTCCATGCCCCGGAGAATGACACCATGGATTGCAATATCTGGACTTACCCCTATGGCTGGTTGGCTTGGGCCCAGAGACTTAAGCAGGACACAGGAGGAGGTGAATGAGTTCATCCCACCCCCCACCCTCACACTCCTCCACAGCTTCAGTCTGGGATCTTGGCCATCTTGATCACATCCCTGTCCCTGACTCCAGAAACCCCCTCTGTAATGGGACTGAGACTCAGTGACTCTCAGTTAAACTCTGTACCATCCACATACTACTCAGACCTGAGCGTTCAATGAGTGAGCATGTCTATAAATGCTTATTCTGTCTTTGCCACTCTATTAAATGTTTCATGTATATTAATTATAATATTTGCAGGAGTCTTTTAAGCTAGGTGTTATTATTAGATCCATTTTACAGAGGAAAGCTTAAGATAGGAACTGCCAAAAATGCTCATCACATCTTTGTTTTCCTTGGTCGTCAGGAGTCTCCTGTGTGGACACCACGGCAGAGAAAAGAGGGCAGAGAAGTGACACTCTTGCCACTTTTCTTGGGTGGATTTTTCCTCTTTGCTGAGCGCTGTCACTTTTCTCTAGTTTTCTATAATAGGGAATGTAGGATTGTATGATACTGTATTGATGTCAAGGCAAAAGCTTTTGCTTTCTCTTCTGGAGAACATAAGACTCTTGCTGCCACCCTTGCAGAGAGGAGAAGGCCTCTTGGGCCCCTGGCTTATTGTGCTGCCTCAAGTTGTGCTGGGGAGACAATATGGGGGGGGCAGTATGGGATAAAGGGGCCCTCAACCCGGCTCTCGTGTGTCAAGGGCCCTGTGATGCTTCTAAGCAGGCAGCTGTCATACCTTTGGGGTGAGGGGAGTGAAATGCTGGGAAGTCCTACTTAAAAAGTTCAAAGATTTTTTTTTAAAGATTTATTATTTATGTGGGCTCTCCCTGGTGGTGCAGTGGGTTAAAGCACAGCATCAAGAAGCTAAAGCCACTTCCGCATGAGTTTGATCCCCGCCCGCCCCGGAGGTGACCACATGGCGTGGCAGACCTCTTCTGACCAGCCCGCTGCTCCCCTCAGCAGTTTACTTCCTCGATCTGCCTGTTCTGCTTCCCACTCTGTCTCTGGTGAAGCCTCTCACTGCCCCTGAGCCTCTGGCCTGTAACCCAGTTCTGTATGCGTAAATAAATAAATCTTTAAAAAAAAACAAAAAAACAAGATTTATTTATTTATGCACACAGAACTGGGGTACAGGCCAGAGGCTCAGGGGCAGTGAGAGGCTTCACCAGAGACAGAGTGGGGAGCAGAACAGGCCGACTGATGAAGTACACTGCTGAGGGGAGCAGTGAGTGAGACAGGAGAGGTCTACCGTGCCATGTGGGTCAGCTCCTTAGCCAGGGATCGAACTCACACTGAAGCGGCTGCTGCTAGCTTGAAGCGCTGCACCCTAACCTGCTGTGCCACAGGGAGGGCCCAAAACTTCAAGATTTTCCAAGTTCTCATAACGAGAGCAAAGACTTCCTCCACTACCCTGACAGTAACTACTCCTTGTGCCCTGCTCCCATCCTTGCCCGCTCTTCCTCTACCTGCACCTGAAGCTGCAAATTGTCCTTTGGGGACATTTCTTTCTGTTTCTTCCCCAAGACTTTCTCACTGATCATTTAAATTAGCTATTCCTCACTGGGAGAGATACAGGGGGCTCTCTGGTGAGGTATGGCCTCTCCCGGGTCTTTTGCTACATTTTCTTTCTATTTTAAAGATTTATTTGCACAGTTGGGGTACAGGCCAGAGTTGCAGGGGTGAGAGGACTCGCCAGAGACAGAGTGGGGAGCAGAACAGGCAGATGGATGAAGTACACTGCTGAGGGGGACAGCGGGCGGGTCAGGAGAGGTCTGCTATTATGCTATGTGGGTTAGCTGCATGTCCGGGGATTGAACTCGCATTGAAGTGGCTGTGGCTAGCTTGTAGTGCTGCATCCTAACTCATTGAGCCACCAGGAAGGGCTGCCTCACTTTCATTAGTAATCACAAGACCTAAGGGCCTGTTCTACCCTCAAAAAATTAAACAAGCAAAAACTCTGGTGTTGAAAGACCATGATGCAAAGAGGCATCTTACTAGGTATTGTAATAAAGAACTGACTTTGAATCCACACAAAACAAAACCAAAGCAAACAAATTCCTAGCCTGAGAGGATCTTGTAAGTAAAGTGACATTCAGGCTCGATTGTTCTCCCGGTGCAGTTGGATCAACCCAGCAGAATCCTGGCAAGGGAATGGGGTAGGGATTCAACTTTCCATTATTTTTCTTTCTTCAGCAAAAAAGGATGGATATCTAGAGCTTTTCTGTGGTATCAGTGAGGTAATTCTTTTTTAAACGATTTCTTTATTTATGCATATAGAACTGGGGTACAGGCCAGAGGTGTGGTGGGTGAGAGGATTCACCAGAGACAGAGTCGGATGCAGAACAGGTAGATGTACTGAACTACACTGCTGAGGGGAGCAGTAGACAGGTCAGGAGAGGTCTGCCATGCCATGTGGGTCAGCTCCCTGGCAGGGGATCGAACTTATGCTGCAGTGGCTTTGGAGAGCTTCATAATGTGGTGCTTTAACCTGTTGTGCCACCAGGAAGAGCGCCTCAGTGAGGTAATTTTAAAGCAAATATTAATTCAAGAAAAAGAAAGAAGCAGCATGGCTTCGCTTTTGCAATTCTTGCTGGTGGCAGTCTCCAAACCACTCACACTTCTGATCAGTCTCTGAAATCCTTACAGATGCATCTTCTCAAAATAGACTCTACACTTTAGGCTGGGACGGGAAGAAATTATCCATTAATTTCACTTTTAAGCCATTTTGAGCTTTTTGGACTTCTACTGTGAGATATTTGGCTGTAGAAAATATCTGAGAACATTTGCTGCTCTTCAACAAATTGCTTCCATTATTGAGAATGTCTGTCCCATTCTAATATTTATCCTCCCAAATGTTTACAATCATGTAATGCAATTACCATACACTTATTTCTAAGGTGCATTCATGATCAAACTGCATCAACATGACATAGCTCAGAGGTACCAACTGTATCCTTGAGACGTAGGGTCCAGAACTCAGACCCAGTGCCACTGGCCTGCCTAGGGATGGAGTAGGATTTGAACTCGATCCTGGTGACTCCAAAGTTTGTGCTCTTTAATTGACACAGCTGTATTGAGAATTCATTTCATTTAGGAATAGTTGCTAAACCTCATTCTTTGGTCATTATATCCCCATTCTATGGGCATTCTGTCTGCCCCAGTCAGTGAGTAAAGTCTGTGCTAGCTGAGAAGACTCGAAAATGAGTAGCTCACTGTCTACTCAGGGAAATAGGCACTTACAGGAGTATTTAGCAATGAGTCTTCTTCATTCTTCACCCAATTTAGCTTGGCTGAGAACTTTCAGAGCCCAATTTAGAAACAGCTGAGGAAAAACCCACATTGCGTCCGCTTGCACACAGAGTGCTCCTCAGTGGGTGGGTGAAGGTGAGGTCAAGTAAACTTATGTGAAGGACAAGAAAATCATTTCCTGGGACTTGTCTAATTAATTTCATCCAGGTTTATGGCCCACCTTCAGATATGATTCAGCAATGATCCTATTTCTCTAAGGAGGCACTCTGATGCTAGTAAAATCATTAAGGGGCTGTTCTGGGATTCCCAAAGCTGTTAGTGGAAGAAACACGGACACTAAGCATCCTCTCTCATCCATGCCGTCAATCAGATTGATTCCAGAATCTTCCGCTTTTCCTTCTGCAGTCTCTTAGTTTAGTTATTGAATAGGACCTGCAAATGGGGCTTTTTGAAACAATTATATTGGAAAGATTTAAATATACATATGAAAAGAGAATAATGTCCCATGAATTCAAGATCCCTCACCCAATTTCAATGATTATCCATACTGTGTCACTCCTATTTTTTTCTCCCCCTCCATTTTGGTGTTTCTGTTTGTTTAATATAATATTAAATATTCTATTTGTTTAATATAATATTATATTTTATCTCCTAAGCATGTAGAGAAGGGTAGCATCTCAGGTGGCATTTAACCCAAGAATGGGCACCTGGCCAAGCTTGTGTAGGTTCCCTGAGTTGGCTTTGCCTAGGAGTTATCAACCCAGGTTTCTATAGGATTTTCATAATGGCACCATTCACTCAGTTATATTATGTGAATGAATCTGGGTATTGATTTTCACAATTCCTGCTTGATTGTTATGTTTGCTTTTCGTATCTAGTTTTTGCACCTTCACTTAGACAGATCTAAAAACCTTCATTTTCTTCAAGAGAAAAGCAAAAGGAGCCAGTCAACATCAGGAATGAATGAGTGGAAGGAGCAAGTATCAGCTATGTCTTACAAAAACTTATCGCGTAAAGAGGAGCAAAATTTGAAAAATGGGAATTTCTCAAACATGGTGACAAATAGCTGTTTCTGTACAGGGCGTCTGGAGTTGCCCCGTGTTGGTGTGAATAATGACCCTTTCAGAATTTGGCAAGAAGTAAGCCTAGGCTTAAGTGCCTTTAATTGTTGCTTTTTGCTTCAAGGGAAACATCTACTTTGTTAGTAAGCAACATTTACTAGATTGGCACACTAAAGACATACACAGAATTCCACACGGTCATACATGAAGATTGTCATTTTCCAGGAAGAGGCTCTCCCAGTGGCTTTCTTGGCTCAGGAGCACCATGATGGAATGAAGGCAAGCCTGACTGCCCTGCTCCTTCTCTTCTGTAAGAGAGGTAAGAGAGGTAACCCATGCCTCTATCTACCTGATGGTAGGTGAATTGCAGCATCTACAAGGGTGACAGGAAACAATCTCATTTCATTTAAAAAGTTCAAAGATGTGGGTATGCAAACCCTTAGCTATCAGAAGTCACCGTTGCAAACCCTACCTCTTTCCTGTGCTTCCAAGACTGAATGATGCCCCATGCGGATCACAAGATCTAGAAGTGGTGACATGATTTAATTTTCATTTATTCACGATGGTGTGACAGGACCAGCAAATGCCACTGACATAGGACAGGAGCTACCTTAAGCCTCTCCACGTAGGCCACTTGGTGCCACTATGTGAGAAGAGAGAAAAATGGCCCTATAATATGGGTTGTTGAACATTATGAGCTACTTTGGAACCAGCGAAGTTCTCTTCTGTGACTGACCATAATTCACTACAGAAGTTCCTCTGCTAGACAAATATTTGTGAAATTGCTAGAAATGCAGAGACTGGCCATCCTGGATGCTGTCATAGAGCACCCCTTGGCTTATCTCAGGTGCAAAAAGGGCAAGGCACTGTTTGTGACCTGTTCCAGGGGATACCCTGAAAATCAATGTCCCTGGCTTGCCATTTCCTGGGTAATTAAAGAGAGTGTAAATTACACACTGAAAACCTGCCCCAAGTGCTTAAGTACATGTCAGTCACCGAGACTGGCATCTACACAGAGTGGAGGGGACCTGGGGTTTGCATTACACACAACACCACATGAGATCATTAGGGCTACTTCAAGTCCATGACTTTCCCGGTAGCCACAGCCCCTCCCTTTGCCCTAGTAAATGCAATCAGATTCAACTGGTAGCAAATTAGGGAGGCAAAATAAAGCACGCTTACTGAAAAACAGCAAGAAACTCTACTGTCTACCATTAGAAAAAAATTAAAGCCCATTTAACATCACGAGACCATTTTGTGTTGGAAATAAAAGAGGCCCTGAGTACAGAGTGCCAGGCCAGAGCTGAGGGCAGCATCCAGGTGAGCTCAAATGTGGATCAAGGGGCTGGTCCTGGACTGAGCCGGGTTCATGTAAGTGCTTATTGGCTGATGAGCAGGGACTGCCCAAAGAACCAGATGTGTGAAAATTGGCCAAGCACCAGCTTTCCGAATCCATGACATGTTTTCTCAGTAGACCTACTTGTATAGTTTCCCATGTAAGAGAAAAATGGCCCTGGCAATATTTTCCCCAAGACTGGCACTATGTCAATTTCAGTCCTTTAAAACCTAAGAGTTCTAACAAGGCGTCCATAACCGGAGTCTTGGCCAGCCTTTTTTTTTTTTTCCTTCATTATTTCCTTTTAGACCTTATAATCACACCTCATATATTAAGATTCTAATTTGTTTAACATCTAGGTGCTGAGCATAAAGGCACTCCTAAGTACTGATGGATAGAATAGCTACTGAGCAGCATTGAACAGCCGAGGGCCAAGCAGCGAAAGTACACAGATGATTTTCATTTCCTAATAGGTATTCTGCCTGGAAATCTGTATAAATACCTGAAATATGTATTGCTGTAAAGACTGTGAATGTTTAAAATGTCATCTTAAATTAGTAAGTGTCTTTAAATCTTCACTCTTTTGTCACGTTTTAGTAATGTTTATTACACACCATAAATCTTATTCATATTCACATAAATTAAGCCTCCTGGTCATGGGGGAGACAAGTACTTCTACTTGCTAATCTAAAATTCTGGAGCAGTGGGTGACAGCAAATATTATGACTGAAAAAAGCAGCTGTCCAGAGGAAGGAAGAGGGGGAAGGAATAACAACTTTAAAATGCTGTTTAGTGACTGTAGGAGTTCAAATACATAGCCATGTTCCTAATAGAAGTTTAAATAAGTCATTTCACGTGTCTGTGAAAGAGTGATTTTACAGGGAATAACAATAATGAATAAAATTAAGGGAACAAAAATAAACTTTTTTCAAAATAGGACTAAAAATTCTAAAGAGCAGCTAATGCTGAAGGCTCAGAGTGACTGCTGGTGTGATTTTTATGCAAGTAAGACAAAGAGAGGAATGAATAAAATGAATGAAGAAAAAGGTCTTCTGTTTAAGCAACTTGGAGTAATTGCCCTAGATTCTTGGCATTCAGAGACCAGTAAAATTATTATTATTTTTTTTAATTTCAGGGACTGACATATGGTTAACAAGTTTTTATGTCTCAAAAAAGGATATCTAAAAATGTTATTAACATTTTTTTTTTGCATAATTACGTGGCATACCCTAAATAGTGGAGACATTTCATGCTCCGTTTCATGTTAAGGGAAACTCACCTCCTTGTCCTTTATTTTTTCATTTTACTGTGATTTAGCAAAGGAACACAAACAATTACTCTGAAATGCTGTGGGCCCCAGGGAGACCTGCCTCTAATTCTAGCAATAGGGCCAATATTTCCAGAGGTTATTGCCCTCTCCGGCGGCCTGGTCTCAGGCACTCTGCCTCAAGAAGCCAAAGTCTGCCGACCACCAGGAACAAGGAAATAAGCTCAGCCCTGTCTAAGCCTAGAACGTTCTTCTTCAGCTTTTATTTTTTCAGAGCAAGTGACACTCACTGCTCTTATAACTTGATCCTGAAGGGCCCCTCCTGACCACTGGCTAAACAAGAGCAAAGGTTGGCAAACTTGGTTGGCAAACTCATGTAGAGAGCATTTTTAAAAAGCAACTTTGTGTCTTTACCTCTGAAAATTACAATTCAGAGGCTCTGAGATGCACTCTGGAAGCTGTCCATTTTACAAGTAAGAGTCCCTGGATGCTGCAGACTTGGTGGCTGCAGATCACAGTGGTGAGCCCACTGCATCCTGGGCTCCCCCAGACTCGGACTCCCCCAGCCCAGACCTGGCATCAAGTAGATGGCTTTGCTCCCTTGCAGCAACCCCACCCAAGCTCCATACCCACCCCTACCCCAACACCAACACTCACCTCCCCTACACACTCCAAATTATGGAAACTTTGGAGCAGGAAGAAGACTTCTTCATGTTAGTTTCTGTAATATCGAATGTAATGTTTGCTTCATTATAGGGGCTGTGTTCAACTTTATGTGATTTATGTGGGCCTTTTCAATCTATAATTGTCTAGTTCGCTCTTTCCCACTAATGATCAGTAAAGTAAGGCACTAGAAAGTTTATGTGCACAAAGGATTATAAGAAGGGAGAGAGGGAGCCAAGGTGTTAGGGTCATAGAACAAATACAGCTGTCTGGCCACCGCTGTGGGACCGTGAGGCACTCACGCTCTCCTGAGTACTCACTGCTCAGATGCCAGACCAGGTCACCTCCATCACCTCATTTCAGGTTTAAGTTTCAATGACAAATGAACATGTTTTGCTTTCTAAAATGATTAAGTGTTCTACGTTTTTCTTAATACTCCCTAGATTCTAAAATTTCAAGAAAGCACAATCCCAGCTGGAACTGTTGGCTGCTAAATTAACTCTTTTTACGATTACCATTCTAAAATTAAAAAGTCTTTGGGGAATTTTCCCCTCAGTTTTTCCAGTAGCACAATCCATTCCTCCAGGGATGAAGTGGTTTATAGAAAAGCTCTATTCAAGGCTGTACCTTACCTCTTCTTATTGACCTTTCTTTAAAAATATAGATTTTGTAACCCGTGTTACCAGCTGTCATGAAATCAGCTGACAACTTAAAAAAAAAAAAGGATAATAATAAAATCTCCTATCAAAAAATAAAAGGCTGATCATTTTAAAATGAGAAGAAATTTTAACACCCTCCCTAGCAATTAACATATACAGGACAGTGATCTTAACATTGCTTTCACTTAGTGGAATATTTTCAGCATAAACTGAAGTTAATATAGATTGGTGTCAACTACCACCTGTCAGACAATGCTGGAAAGCTGTGTCACCAAGAGAAATGAACCAGGAGAAATAAATAACCTCCAAAGTGGTCGTCTACAACTATTGACACACATGGCCAGGATTCTGCATAAATGATAGAAAATACATGGCATAGACATAAACTTCAAGGCTTGAACATTTATGTATCCTAGATGATCTGCTTTTCATAAATCTGCTTATTGCTAATTACTAGAATGCATTTTTAATAAATTAATTTTGAGTGGCTAGTGCTCTAGAGAGAAGGAGGGACTTAACTTCACTTTAATTATAATTAAAGGATGGACCTGCAGCTGTTGTGACACAGACCAGCCCAAACAGCCCCCTCTGTGGCTAACTCTGACGATGCTACAGATTTACATCGTCCCTAAACTGTTCAGTGTATTTTCACAGACATTATCATTTTTGACAAATGACCCATTATGTTTGGGGCAGAGTATTTAAGCTGTTTATCTCCTAGTCAGAATAAAAATGGTCTTATTCATGCACCTCCTTTGTGTGCTTCCTTGCAGACCTGGGAGGCAGCTGAGGGCACTGGCCTCGTGCTGCTGTGATGCTGTGATAGGGAACAAGGGTTTAACCGGGACAAAGAGGATCGGATCCTCGTGCCTGATTTATGCAACTGACCTAAAAAGAACAAAATATGAAAAAAAAAAAAAAAAAAAAAAAAAAAGAACAAAATATGTGTTGGTGCCTGTAGGTTCATTCCTGTGATCCCAAATGTTCAGACAGGATGTTTACATGATGTCAACACTTTTCCAGGTTACCAATGCCTAGAACTGGGAGGGAAATAGCAAAAGGCTTATCAGAACTCTGCCAAGTGTCGTATTGCAATTTTCCCTGCACACAAGACCTCATGGGGTCCTCATAGAGCTGATTCCCTGTGACCAAAGGACTGTAAACTCCCAGAGAGCAAGGACAGTTTCTGCTTTGTTGACTGTTGACTGCCCTGCCTGGTACTCAGTCCTGGATACATTTGTGATTGAACCAATGACATCTGTGGTTTCCGCAACCAGCAAAATAGCTTCCTGCTCTGCACTTCAACACCCAGTGTCAAGTTCAGCCCACCCCTTTCTTTGCAATGACCTATCTTCTCAGACAACTTGGGCTGGTGTGATAATTACCATTTGCCTTTTATAATGGGAGATAATTGTTTTCCCTCCGACATTCACCAAAGTCTTAGGGACACCCCGGAATGTTTTCTGCATAAACATGTAGGCCTCATGATATCATGATCAGCCTTTTATTGAAATTTAATGACTATTTCATAAAATATTGAGACCTAAGACTGGCACTTAAAACAAGATTATCCTTTTCTTTTCCTTTAAAACTGCTCCCGATTAGAGAACTGCCAGACTTCAGTAATGTTGTGAAATAAACCTGCAAACACTTGGAGATCAGAGGCGCCTGGCTCTCTCTTTGGGCTGGTGGCTGCTTGGTTCTAGCGCCCATTAGCATGAGTTAATGAGTAAGCATTCCCTTCACTGTCACATTCCTCGCCTGTTATTAGCCAAAACCTGAACTTTAGCTTAATTGCAGAAACCAGCCCGCCCCTGGCAGATGAGGGCATGGTCTCCATTGTTATGATTGCATTCAAAGTGCTAATTGGGGGGAGCGTGACAGATAACATGCCCCAGCACCACAGAGAGCAGTAGGGGTAGGTAGGGTGTTGGGAATGTGGATTCAGAGATAAAAAAAAACAAAAACAAAACAAAACTGTTTCTTCAGAGCCCAGGGGATTTGATTTTCCTCACACTGAGCTTTGCACCTACACTAGATTTCCCAAGTACGAGAAGGTCTCACAAAACCAGCTTCTCAAATGTTACTTCAGCCCTTCACCAATTTTTCTGAATTTGGAATTGATCATTTCACACTCTGTGTAAAATGCACCCCCCTTCATTCTTCATTATCACATTTCACACCCCCAAATTCCTTGTATCTCTCCAGAAGCTTCTGTTTTTCTTTCTGGAGATTTCCCTTTCTTTGACAGAAAACTAGTTGGAGAATCAGAGATATTTGGAAAGGAAAAGACTATTTTTTTTAAATAATATAATAGTTTACTTTTACATCATTTGGTGCCTTTTTCCATCTCAGTTACAGTCCCCATGGGCTTCCCATCACCAAATCACCCGTGTGCCATCACCATAGTCCAGTGCACTTCCCTCCCCCCACTGTTTTTGACCCCATTCTCCACTCCACCCCTGTAAAATGTCTCTGGTATATAGCTGTTCGTTATTATTATTATTATTTTCCCTCTGGTCCTTTATACTCCTGCTATGAGTGAAGCCATAGCAGGCTTTTCTTTCTGGCTTATCTCACTAAGCATGATCTTTTCCAGTTCCATCCATGTTGCTGCAAAAGGCATGTGTTTATTTATTTTTTTTGATTGCTGAGTAATATTCCGTTGTGTATATGTACAACATCTTTTTATTCCAGTCATCTACTTTTGAGCATTTAGGTTGTTTCCATGTCTGGAAAAGACATTTAAAAAATTATTTATGGCCCTCTTTGGTGGTGCAACAGGTTAGGACTCAGCACTGCAAGCTATTGCAGCTGCTTCAGTGAGAGTTCCATTCTGGGCCCTGGAGATGACCCACATGGCGTGGCAGACCTCTCCTGACCCACCCACTGCTCCCTCAGCAGTGTAGTTCGTCAGTCTGCCTGTTCTGCTCCCTACTCTGTCTCTAGTGAAGGCTCTCACTGCCCCTGCACCTCACTGGCCTGTACCCCAGTTCTGTATGCATAAATAAATAAATCTTTAAAAATATATATTTATTTATGCATACAGAACTGGGGTACAGGTCAGAGGTGCAGGATGGTGAGAAGATTCACCAGAGACAGAGCCTGGAGCAGGGTAGGCAGATGGATGAAGTCCACTGCTGAAGGGAGCAGAGGGAGAGATAGGTGGGGTCTGCTGTGCCATGTGGATTACCTCCAGGGCCAGGGATCGAACTCACACTGAGGCGGCTGTGGCCAGCTTGCAGTGCTGCGTCCTAATCTATTGAGTCACAGGGAGGGCCTGACATTATTTTTTTTAATCTGGAATTCTAGCTTCTGGTTTTCCAATTTTGTTAAATCTCTTCTGTATTTACTTTTGAGATATGTATGATCTGTTCACTCTTCTGTATTTAATTTTCCGTTACTATTTGAACATCATTCTTCATTATCACATTTCTTAATATACACCTACTGTCAATTTACATAGGTTTGCTTTGGTTGCATGTGACAGTAAATAACCCAACTGGATTAAACTAAATAGGGATACTTGACTCCCATAATTGAACAGTTCAAGAGAAGGAGTGATTCAGAGGCTGAACCCTCATGGACCCTCCTTTCTTCCCTACTCATGGGTTAGCAGTGCATGCCTCAGGAGGCTGCTTCCTTCTCAGCCAACATGTCCTTCAGCCCTCCCCTACTGGGCCCCAAAACCACAGAGGAGAGAAATTGTGTTTCCTAGACTTGAGTCTGATTGACCTTGACTGGCCTGGCCTAGGTCATATGCCCACTCCTCCTGAACCAATCACTGTGATAAGCTGTGGGTGGAGGTGGCTGATTGGGTGACCTCAAATCACATACTCCACTCCTGGAGACAGAGGAAGAGTTGGCTTTCAGAGAATAATAGGGGCTCAGATTATTAGGTGGAAGCTTCCTGGAGCAAAATTGGGATACTCTTGTCTCAAGATGGTAAAGTAGATGCTGGATGGCATACAACAAATATCTACTCAAATATCTACTCAACTGCCACAGAAAATGAAGCAATAGTTGAAGTAAGGAAAACACTTTGAATTTCTTGAATTAAAGGCAGCATGAATTTGCAAGATACAGCAAAGAAAAAAGTTTTTTTTTACATACCGACAGAGAGTAGCATGTTTTGTGAACAAAGTGTTATTTGGCATTTGTCTGTGTGAGAGTGTTATGATTTAATTGATAGAATGTGACCAAAATTAAGTTCAAAACTGAGAATATGTTCATGACAGATTGAGTCCTGCTTAACAACTTCCTATTTACATCAGGGCTTTTTGTAAGAAATGAAGCTGTTGTGATAAATTGATGAACATGGTCTAGTCTTCTGCTGTTCCTGCCTACTCTGGACTTTGGGAAGAAGTCAATTAGAGAAGTTCTTTAGCCAGTATCATAATGAGTAATGGGAGCGTTTACGTGATCGCTAATGGCTGAGTTTACACGATGCCTCGAAGCATCAGTGGGGATGTTTGGCAGCAGCACATTATGGCTGTGATTATCACTATAAATTAAGTTTATGTTGATATAATTAGCAGTTAAAAGCTAAAGTAATATTTATACTGATACAAGTTCTATCGAAGCCATAGGAGTGCAAACAGACTGTGAATGTTGATACGGTAGAAACAATTTGATCTTGACAGACAGAATCTTTCCAGATTTGGTACACAATTAACCAAATTGCATATTCAGACTCCATAAATATAGGTAGTAACCCCCACTGAGGTAAACGAGATCCCCTTAGGAAGCTCTGTCCTTGAACTGCCAGGATGGGAAAGAGAAAGAAAGGCCTGAGAATGAATGGATGATGAGGTAGTTGATAGTGAATATGAAGCTAGCAATGATGAGGTCTTGTCAAGGTGGATCATTTGTTACAAGGGTGATCAGCTAGGAAGATGAGTTGTTTTATTACAACAACATGATCTCCCCTGTGACACTGGCTGGGGAAATAATCATGGCCACATAGGTTGCCTTCTCTGACGTGTGGGGTTGAAAAGTTTGTAACGCTTCAAGGTCACCAACATTAGAATGACTTTTCTCTTTCCAGAGAGAGAGCCAGAGCCTCCTAACTCCAGGACCTCAAGATCTAAGCGAGTCAAGTCACTCTCATTTCTTTTCTACATAATACAAGCTTTGCATGTATCGTCTCCAATCTCCCCAAATTGATGGAATTTCCCCTGCTTTCAGGACAAGAGAACAGGGAGGATGAGGATAAGGGACTTTCAAGAAGTTTCACTGCTAGTAAGAAGTAGAGGTGGAATTCAGATCTGAGACTGGTCACTTTGAAACCATTCCACCCCTGAAGTATTCATTCAATCAACAAATATATTTATCTAACACCTGTTTTTGAGGACTTATTGGTTGCCATTGAGCTAGACAGGCAAGACGGAGGCACTGGGAAGCCGGTCTCAGGGTCTCTGGGGAAGATTCTCAAATGCGGGTCGGTCACATGTTTGCTCAAAGCTCTCACCCCAAGTCTGCTTGGGTGAATGGACTCTCTATAGGTGTTCAAGGGGGAACTTCTCCCCATCTTTGCTTGCATACATGAAGTTATCTTTATTTAGTACATCTTAAAAACCTATGAATTTTTATTTAATTAAAAAATTGAAGTATAGTTCACTTATATTATTGTAGTTTCAGGTATACAACTTAATAATTCAACATTTGTGCACTATTTTGTTCTTTAGAAACTAAAAGGGAAACTATTGACGGTTCTTGCAGGTTGAAAAAAAGAAAGAAATGGCAATGGGATCTACCCTGCAGGGGCAGGAAAAGTTTACTGTGCTTCTGATGGGAAGACAGAGGAGAGATAACTGGCTTCCCAAGCCCTGGATTCAGTCCTGTCTCTTCCCTCTGCTGTGGGTTACTAATAAGCCAATATATCCCAAGGACCTATGAGGTACCAGGTAGGTGACATATGTCACCGTTTTCATCATCATCTTGTTTAGTTCTCATTATGTTTCTAATTTTATAAATGAGGAAAATGAAGAGCAGTAAGTTAACCTGTCCACATAGATTTTAGTTGCTGAGCTGAGTCTGAGTCCAAACTTAGTGTGGTGCCACTGACCCCACTCCCCGGGCAGGGGGCAATCAGAGGGAGAAGGATGATATTTCCCTGGTTGCTTTTCAAGAGCTGTGTGGGTTCTGTGTCCTCTAAGGTGACTTGTGTGCATGGCTGCCACTACCAAAACAAAGAGGGTTGAAAAGGACAGTTGTTCTGGAATCACAAAACAGGTGGGGAAGATACCAGTTGACCCAGCAATTCCCCAGGGAGGGCTTCACTGTTTAGACCTTGGGTGCTGGGGCTGCCACACGTCTCTGCTCCCTCTTCAGGGACTCTGGGTCATACCTGGTAGGGGTGGGGAGGTGGGGCTCATTCTTGGGCTCCCAGAAGCTAGTGAAGGGTTTCCAGGACCCCTGGGGCAATGTCTGGACAGTATTTGTTGATGTCTTTCTCCTAGTTAGATGGTGGGTGGTCTGTCCTAGGGGTTGGTGGTCTAAGGTAATAAAGGGGGTACAAGTGATGCATGACACTCTTTCGATGTTTCTCCATCTGCCTAAAGTAACATGTTTCCTACGTGAGGATTAGAATTTGCTAGAAGAAAGCCTCAACTCAGAGACTAACTGCTAACTCCTTCCTGAACTTACCTCATCTGGTGCCTCTGATATTTGGACAAACTGTCTGCACCTTTTCTTGTATCACAGTGCCCCTGTGTGTCTCCTCTGTAGTCAGAAGAGCTCTGGCTGGAGACCGGAGAGCTTGGCGCCAGGCCCTTCTGCCATCATGGTTGCATGGGGCGGCTGTGCGCAGGTGCTGCTGGCCAGATGCCTTCTCCCTGCTGTCCTGTCTCTAGTGCTGATGGCCATGGACAGGCAGGCCTATGATGCACCTCCCTGTGATGTTACACACACACCTACCCACCCCCACACACTCACACACACTGACACCCATATTCACCCACATTCACCTCCTTGTCATGTTAAGTAAATGTTCAAACTCATTTCCATGGTGAAAAATAAATGGATCAGACTATCCTTTTCTGTCTGGTTGGGCATAGGAGATGAGAGGTGGCCAGGAGTGGTGAGGACTCCCTGCCCTCCACTGTGTGTGATGTTTGAATGCGGGGGGCCCCAACCCCAGCCTTGTGTCTTTGTCTCTGGATCACTCCTCTCCATCTCTCTGGGCCTCAAGTTTTTCTTTTCAGTGAAAGTGGGGTCTTAGTTTTCACTTATAGGAGGAATATGAGAACCAAATAAGGGACCAGAAGAAAAAAGAATAACAATAAAAACAAAACAAAATAAACAGGCAATCTAAGTCAGGGACATTCTATGGGGGAAGGGGAGGGGCCAAAACAGGGGCGGGAAGAGCACAGGGGACTGTGGTGATGGGAATTCCCTGGTGGTGGGAATTTCCTTTCTCCTGAGAGGAGAAAGGAAACATTGTACAAAAAGGAACAGGGATGTAATATGTGTGTACATGTGTGTTTACGTATATATGTGCACACATACACACAACACACGAGCATACATACATGTGTGCATATACACATGCATATATACATGTATGTACATATCCACACACATATGTTTACACGCATACATGTATATACACAGATGTATGTGCACATACATTGTGTACATACACACACGTGTGTGCATGTGCATGCGGGTGTACACACATATATGTGCATATGCATGTGTGCATGCACAGAGATATGTATGTGTGTGTCTTTGTATGCATGTACATGGATGTGCATGGGTGTACAATATATGTGTGTGCACACATATATTGTGCACGTACACGTGTACAATATATGTGCATGCACACACATAAACACACACAAGGGAAGTGCCTCAGCAGGAGCCTGTGACCTCATGTTAGCTGTCATTACTTCACATGCCAGTGCTGAGCGAGGCTCTGATTTCATTTTTGCTGAGATTTCTTCCCTTCTCTTGGCTCTTGGTGCTGACAACAATCTTGGAAATTCCAAACATAAGTCTCTGTGTTGTAAAGTCGCATTTTCAGATTCAAAACCGGCCTGTCCAAACCTCCCCTGAAATCACTTGGAGCCCAGACATGAAAACGGTTCTCCCGTGGGGAGAGTGATTTTGGGTTGGGGTCCAGGCTCGCTTCCTCAGTAAGCACACAGGAGGATGGTCATGGCTTGCTGGGGTTCCGATGAAGTTCCTGCTAATGGGGCCTCGCTAATAGGGTGTTGCTCTTTTGGCAGAGCTGGGGGGCCTTAACCCACCCCAGGAAACCACCCAGAGAGAGTGCCTAGCACAGTGGCCATCTGCCTGCAGCTTTGTCACATAAATAATCAATCAGTCAACTCACTGGGGCAGAACCACAGGCCAACTTGGCCTTGATATTTGGTCAGAGGAGAGGAGCCTGTTTCCTTTCCAGAGTGGATCTGCATGCTTTGACTGGCATTTGCTATCATCCTGGGGGGCGGGGGGGTGGCAGTGGGGGAGATAAATATTGATTGTCAACTCTATTTTTTGTTGGTGTTTTCTTTAACTTGCAAGCAAAGTGGGTTTGCACCTGATCTTACAGGTGTGCGTGCGCACACACCCCCCAAAATAAAACCCCTTCTACAAATTGCTGACACGCTAAGTTCCTCTGCTTCAGCAACGTTTCAGTTTATTTTAATGGACAAATAATAAATCCTTCCGAAGGGGGTACTTAGGATGGAAATGGCTGATGGGTCCTTTAATTGTGACATGTTGCCAAGCGCTGCTGTGACACCGAGAGGCAGTGCCTGAGGGACTGGATGCCATGATCAGGATGACGGGGTGGGAAGGCCTCGCTGAGCTCAGATGCTGTGCCTGGGCCCAGGGGTCCCACATTAGAGCAGTAATCAGCAGATGAAGCCATGCGCTCGTCAGAAACAACATGTAAAACTTGTTTGCAAGAAAATGACACCGCCTGATGTTTACGGTATGTTCTCTGTCTGGCTTTCCACCGCCTGACTGCCGTTTTCCGTCTTTGTTTTACTCCGTGAAGCTCTGCTAATGTTTCTGCCTAAAAGTCGCTGGTAAGACGCTCAAGGGTCATCTGATCTCTGAAATCCTGACCATAGGATTCAGGCGGAGTGCCCAAGGGAACAATACGGTGGGCCTCCTTTTGGCCCACTTCCTCACAAGCAACAGGACACCGGTCAGGACGGTCCCATGTGTCAGCTCCATTTCATCCAGCATCTGCCATTTTTTTCTCTCCAGTGACCCTCGACTTGGCAACAGTCTTTGCCTCCAAAATTGCTGAGGATTCGTCCCTACCAACACTGCTCACTGGAAAATGCCCACACTGCCCAGCACCCCCTGAGGACTGAGGCTTTGGACACCAGAGTGGAGCTTCTTCTTCTCCCCTGCCCCTGGCCTATCGCGGACATGTTCCTTCACAGACAGCTCCCTCATGGTGCACCCACTTCTGTAGGGGCGTGGGGAAGCTGCTCGCTATCACCCACCCCTTCTTCTCTATCACTTGGGTACCTACCAACTTCCTCCTCCTTTGCTCAAAACAAAGCCTGTGCAAATCAGCCTCTGTAAACTGGATCGTTCTGATCTTGCCACAAGTATCAGACACATTAGCCCTCTGTTTAGCTTAAGAGCTGGCATTCCTTGAAATGTCAGGACAGAGTCCAAGGCTCCAAGAGGTGAAAATGATGTCAGGTCCCAAGGACATCAGTGTTTTCTGATTCCAGCATAATGTCCCCAGGATCTGCAGTGTCCCTTTCTGGGCCTGATCTCTCCTCTCTGATTGCTGATTGCAGATGAACTGACCCTCAGTTTAGGGAGCGCACATTGCCTTACTCCTCTGTCAAGGTGCGGCTGTGCTCCAGTGCATGCAGGAACTGCCCCCAGGTCCTCTGACTCCCACATGCCTTCCTATATGTGGAGGGCATAGGCACAGGAACTCTCTGAGCACCTGTCACTGGTTCCTGCCAGGTTCTGGTCCACCCATGAATAGGAAAACATGTCACAGAGCCCTCCCCGGTGGCGCAAAGGGTTAAAGCACAGCACTACAAAGCTAGTAGCCACAGCCCCTTCAGCACAAGTTCAATCCTGGCCAAGGAGGTGATCCATAGGCACAGTTAAGACCTCTCCTGACCCGCCGGATGCTCCCCTCAGCAGTGTACTTCCTCTATCTGCCTGTTCTGCTCCCTACTCTGACACTAGTGAATCCTCCCACTGTCCCTGCACCTCTGGCCTGTACCCCAGTTCTGTATACTTAAGTAAATAGATCTTTGGGAAAAAAGAAAAATATGCCATAACCATAGATAAAGATGAGAGGCTGTCCTGAAAGACTGCCCTCTAACAGAAATATGGGTGCTGAGGAGGTGTGAGGGAGAGAATATAGACAAGGGTTGAATGTAAACCTGGAGATGGAGTGGGGGGATGGCGAGGAGTGATGACTTCATGTCCCAGCATCACCATTCACTTAAGCGCATGGTCAGGCAGGTCACTTCTTCAAGCATCAGTCTCCTTGCCTGTAAAATAGGAATAATACCTGTACTCTAGAGTCATCTTAGGAATCGGACAGGATAAGTGGTACACATGGTACATATTTGCACATGCATGCTCTCAGCATCATTATCTACAATAGTCAAAAGATGGAAGCAACCCAATTGTCCATTGATGAATGAGTGGCTAAACAATATGTGGTGGAATATTATTTAGTGATTAAAAAGGATGGTCACAATGACACATGCTATGCCGTGGGTTCTGAAGAATGAGTTTAGTCAGTCTCCAAACACTATGATTCCACTTACATGAATTTTCTAGGGTCATCAAATTGATAGCTATCATCAAATAGAAGAGAGTTGCCAGGGACTTAGAGAAGGAGAATGGGGGAGTTGTTGTACAGTGGGTACAGAGTTTTAGTTCTGTAAGATGCTAGGAGTTCTCGAAGTGGATAGTGGTAATCGCTGTACTGAATGCCCCTGAACTATACATTCACAAATGGTAAGTTTATGTTATGTATAGTCTACCACAATGAAAAAAATCTGTAGGTAGCATACTAAGCACATGGGTGGGTGCTCAGCTGACAATCACTGTCTTCAGACAGCAGACACTTCTATCTGGCTGCACTGTGAAGCATTTGGATCGACGTCCCTTTCTGTATTGCATTTGCAATTTTCCCACGTGTAAAAGCTCATTGACATGTCTCCCTTCTCTTCTCTGTGAGATCCAGAGGCAGTTGTTAGATATGTAGAGGATAATCAGGAAATACTTAGTGCAATAGTAATGGGAGTGGTAATGGAGCTGAGGTAAAGTAAGAGCTTCCTCAGTATGTTCTTTAGAGAAAGAGAATTTTCAGCCCCACTCCTGCCTGCCCCAAGCTGGGTATCTTCAACTCAGCCAGATCAGGCAAGGGGCCAGAAGACACTGTCTGAGCCTCGGTAGGGGACTGCATGTTTGATGATGGCTTGGCACCTACAGCCACTCTTCTGCCCACTGAGGCCTGTTCTCACAGAAAGTGCCCCGAAGCAAGAAAATAGATTTTCTTCTATCCTAGAAAATGCAGCCGCAGCTTGATCCTCCCTCAAAATGGTCACTAAGAAAGCAACATGCATCTAATGCTAACAGAACCTCAATTCATCGCTTCCAGAGCCTGTAGCATTTTATGTTCACGCTGCAGCATAATCAAGGGAGTGATTCTAAACCTTGTTAATCAGAAAGGGCCCTTTAAAAATGTCATGCTGTCAATATAAAACTTTGCTAAATTGCATTATAAATGCCAAATTCAGTCAACTAACACATTTAACACCGTTTCTTAAGTACAGTTTAGATTTTATCCGTGCCAGAGAGAATGAGAAAAATACCTCAGGAGCGCCAAAGCCCGCACACTCATTGTGCTAAGCTCACAGCCCCCAGAGACGGATTATAAATATTTTATTCTGAATACAAGCCCACTTCATATGCTCTGTTGTCAATAAGGTGTCTCCCCAAACTTGCAGGCTTTAGAACTGGCTGATTCTCACTGCTGAGGTAAGCAGGGTTGAGGGCCTAAGACCTGTTTTTCATGGCAGGGGATTCCTTATCTGTTGTTGAATGCCAGAGAGGAAAGGCTGCCTCAGAGCCCAGGGCTAAGCACCACCTGCATACCTGAGGGGCAGGAACAGCCTCCCTGTTGACATCTGTGTGGTCCAGGAAAGCCCTCCAACACTGAAGCATCTTGTCTGGGGAGGCTTCTTTTCAATAGAAACTAACAGTGAATTGAACCCCTCTTCGCTTTCCTCTCTCACCAAATATGCACTTCCCACAGTGGCTCACTAATCTGATGACCTTTGTTCTGGATTCTGGATGGCCTTCAGAATTGGGCCTGCTTAATTGGAAACTTTGAACAGCACAAACGAAGCCATGGTAAGGATCTACAAATGGTCACCCAGCATTGCGATTTCTGATTTAAAATAAAGAAAAGTTCATCTCAGGATTGCTAGCTGACTTTTTCCATGGCCAATGCAAATTCCAAGATAAAAGATTCAAAACCAACATAGAAGGATAATATTCTGAAATATTAAAAAATTTCTCTCCTCTCTGCTTCCTCTTTCCTATACTGTTTTCTTATTTGAACTACATGTTGTCACACTCATTATCTTAGGAGGAAATAACATGGGTGAATTCCAGGTTTTGGAATTGCAAAACACCTACTTTCAGGAAAAATATGTAAAGACTTTAGCATTGCTGGAAAATTCTATGAGCTAGAGTCTACAACATATAAAATTATCTTTTAATTTTCACTGCAAACTGGTAAGGTTCATATGATTGTCATCCCTGTTTCACAGATGAGGAGTCAGAAGCACAGAGAAACAGAGTTGTTTGCCCAAAATGACACCTATTGTGCAATCTGCTGAATTATTGTGCCCCCCCTGCCACCCCCTAAGTTGATATTTTGAAATTCTAAATCCAAGATGATGATATTAGTAGATGGGATCTGTGGGAGATGAATGTATCATGAGGTGGAGTCCTCATTTTGGGGATTGGCGCCGTTGTAAAAGACACCCAAGAGAGCTCTGTCACTGTCTGCCTTGAGGACACAGCAGAAAGTTACCGTCTAGGAAACTGGCCCTCAGCAGATCGTGAGTCAGCCTACATCAGGATCTTAGACTCCCAGACTTGAAGAGTGTGAGAGATGTGTGTGGTTTGTACTTCACTGTGAGAGCACCTGGACAGACACAGCCTCTGCAGCTGCAGAGCTGCTCAGCCAGCCGTGTCTCCAGAGCTCACTTCCGGATCCTGGTGCCAAGTGGCTCGCTCCTGTGGAATACGGAGAAGCCTCAGCGTGACTTGCTGTGACCTGCAGGGACTTCAGCAGGTAGAATTGGAAAGAAAGGCTGGCAGGCAGGCTCAGGGGAGGCCTGAGGCCAGTCACTGAGGATCACCCTAAAAGGGTTACTGATGAGGGTCACCTTTTTACTGAATCAGTCCCCTATATACAGAGAGAAACTTAGGGGCAGTGGGTCTACAGCCTCAACCTCAACAAGGACTCTGAGCATAAATAATGCACGCACAAGGCAGGATGGGGCTTTTATTGTCCCCCCCCCCCAGCTGTCTTTGACTGAGGCCAGTTTAGGAGGGGGAGACTTTGACAGAAGTTCTAGGGTATTTTTGGCTCTCTCCCTACAATGTGAGTGAAGACAGTGACACCCACAGCCCCTGAATGGGGCTTAGAAGAGGCTCACAAATTCAGGCAAACACAAACTCCCACAGAGTCTGAGGACAAGCCCAAGGGACAGTTGAAGGCCTTTACCTGGCCACCCAGGTATCTGCTACTTCTATAGAGGCTGGGGACCCAAAAGCATACCCAATCTGGAGGTAAATGGTAATCCAGAGAAAGAGATGGGTCTCTAAGGAAAGGGCCTACATCTGCAAGGGGAGACTGAGCTTCAGGGTGTGTCTTGGCCTCACTCACTGGGGAGGTTTGTGGGGACGCAAGAGGGGGCTGGGGAGGGGGCTGCAGGGACTGATCTACAGCCTCTCAGAGTAGGAACAGACAAGGAATCCCATGGACCTGGGAGAGGATTTGGGTTTTGCAGAACTCTTCAGAAACAAGCAATAGAATAACCCTGTGACCAGAAGAGCAATGAAGAGGCAGGAAGCTACCACAGGCTGTGTGGGTATGTGTCTGGGGACCAGGCCAGGTGGGACGAGCAAGACTGGGGGCCCACACCCTGCCTGGTGTCTTCGTAGGAATTTTTCATCCTGGAATTTGCATGCAACCTCAAGAGAAACATCTATCAGATCAGTGGAGACCGTGTTCCCAGGACTTAGGCAGCTGGAGAACAGGATTAGAAATGGGATTAAAGGAAATTAAACTTCTGATCTACATGCATTTGCAGACTGAGTTTGCTGCTGTTCGTGTAAGTATAAATGAGTTCCTTTAGAAAGCTCTGAATTACCTACATAGATGCTTTGGACAAAAGGTGCTTGCTATGCTCAGTGTCATTGCTGCTTTGTCAAGGGTTCTTTGCTCACGTAACGAAGGAATCACATGTGATGCAACATGCAAGGAGCCAATCAGCTGACCGAGGGACAGATTACTCAAGAAAAACACAGGTCCTGAAGGCAGAGAATACACTCGAAGGATATCACTTTATTTATATGTCTGCAGTTTTGAGCTCACAGTCCAGGTGCCCAAGTAGAATCATGTGCAGGGGAGACACACACAACACACACACACACACACAGACACACCTCTGCTGAGGCTATTATTTCTGTTTCTTCCTTCCTTCTTCATGCCACACTGAACTGGAAGAACAAAAAAGATAAAGAATGTATGCCAGCTTAGTGCTGTGAGTGAGAGGGTGTGTGTGTGAGTGTGTGTGTGTTCTCTTTTCACCCGCATTTCAGAGCTACAGTTTCCCACTTGGAGCTTTTCTTGTCTGTTTCAAAGCCCCCTTCACAAGTTTAGCACTGACAGGGAGAACAATACAAAGTGAGCTGCAGCTTGGAAGCGAACAGAAAGAAGTAACTGACTTTGTGCTACTCTGGTGGAGTAAATGGACTATAAAATGCTATTTTAAATTAAATAGGTTCTTTATGTGCGACACAATATTGATTTTGTTTCCACAGGCGGAGACTGAAGAGTGGTATGCAGTCCATTTGTGTGAGTGTGTGTGAGTGTGTGTGTGTGTGTACAATTTGGGAAGAATAAAAGGGTGAGTTTTAATTTAACTTAACTGTGTAGGAAAGATTTAATGAATAATATCTGGTTTTCAACTCTCCTTAGTCTTGAAGTAATAGCGCCTTCCCTCCTAACCCATGTGTTTATAGTCCTTGTCAATTTGTTGCCCAGAATCCCCTGTTTTTCCCACACGGTGACCATGACATTGTCCATGAGCTACACACCTCTGCCCACCCTCAACCTTTCATTCTTTTTCCTGCAAAAGAGAACTAGCCACTCCCTACAGCCAGAACATGTGATATGATGCCTTTCCATCATTTTACAACTATCATCCCCTTGTATTACCTCCTCTCTATGAGACAAAATTACTATCACACATAGGGGCCTTAAATAATATTCAACATCCTCAAGATGAAAGCTGTTTGTCTTCATCTTCCTCCCACTTGGTTACCGTTTAAACACTGTTAGTAATTTGTCCATCGTCTCAAATCCAGTACCTGATATTTTCTAGAATGTTCCATTAAGCAGAAAAGTGATCCAATTAACTAATTTACATTAATGATTTGAAATTAAGAGAAAAAAGTCCCTGAGAGATATTTTTTAATGCTTGGCAGGATTGTGGAGAAGAGGCATTGTCCTTTACCCTGCCTGTGGGGAGGAATTTGGTCTACAGAAGTCTTAGTCTGTGCACATCCCTTGGTTTCAGGGTCACCCAGGACACGTAGGCAGGTGTGTGTGGGTGGGGAGCATTTACTGTCCTGGCTCAAGAAGCCTGGAAGATTGGGACAATAATGCTGCTCCTTCCCATAAGAACCTGAGGAAACTCAAAGGAAAAGAGGTAGATAGAAGTGAGGGGAACATCTCTGGTTTTAGGCCTTCTCCCAGAAACAACTTCAGAAAGGTTTTAAAAAGTTGTCCCCCAAGCCATTGTACCTCAAGAGAATTAAGCCTCTGTTACTGGAATTCAGCACACCCCCTGTCCTCCCCCTTCCACACACACACACACACACACACACACACACACACACACACACTGAGGCTGTTTCCTCACATAAGCCTGCCTGATAGGCCCATCTCAGTCTTACAATGCTCTGCTCAGAGATTCTTTAACGTTATTTTGTTCCTGTCAGGAAACATGACACTTCCAGAAAATACCTCTTCTTCAAAGAAAAAGAAGGAAATGGAACATCGAAGGTTAAATGTGACATCTGGGCACAACTGCCAGTCAGGAACATTTATCAGGGCTCCAGGTTCAGCTGGCCAGTGTGGGGCTTCTGGGAAATTATAAATGCTCGGAGTAAGATATCTGCATCTGGTTCTGTCAAACACATCATAAAACTGGAACGCTATGTTGATGTTGAACGTCCTTCACAGTTAGTTGTCTCTCCTTAGGGTTTTCAATAAGACATTCATTGAGAGGCGGAAAACTCATATATTGGTATCCCTAAAGGGAAATAAATGAGACATTCAGACAAGTTCTGAGGCCGTGTGGTCATCACATCACTGTTTGACGTGCTTTAATTTGGGTGGCGATGCAGAACTGGCAGGAGGCCCCCTGGTGCTGAGTGGTGAGCGCTTGGAGGGGCTCTCAACCAGTGGCTGTGTGGGTGAGGTTGGGCTTGACATGGAATTGGCAGGTGATGGAGAGATGGTCATGTCTGGGAATCAGCTTAGTCATGGAGGAGGCAAAATCCTGCTGGCTGAGAGTGAGTTGGTCTGTTACAGAGACGTGGCATCCACAAACAGAAAGTGGAATCTAGGGTAGAAGCTAGAAGGAAGAGAGTCAGGGCCAGAGACGTCACAGGTAATTTGTGAGAGCAGTTGTATGGAAGGGGTCATCTGAGAAAACGCTTTTTGTGGAAGCACAGAGCTTACTTAGAGTGATTAGTTAGCAGGGTCTTCTGTCCAGAGTGGGACTCCTTAGGGGGATAATAATGAACACCCTGGTAGATATAATCCACTGCAGTGGACATGGGTGACGAAATGCTGTGCTTGGCAGCTGGAAGAAAATGTGGTCCCTCCATCCGAGCAACCGGGGGGATGACTACTGTGTAAGCCTCCGTGTTTCCCTGTGATGTGTTCTCAGGAAGTTTTCCAAATCTTTCCTTAGTTTGGGTTTCCAAGGATTTCCATCTTGGCCATTCATGACTCAAAGACAGCTGGTCTCAAAGTCGGACTGGGTAAGCCCCATGGGATATGAACCTTGGCCACTGACATAGTAGCCTTTAGTTTGGTGCCAGTGGAAGATGAGGCTTCTAGACTTGGATGAGTTTCACGTTGAAACCTTGTTTCAAATGCCTGAGGGATGATAGGTCATCTTTGAACAGGAGCAGATAGCTAGCTAGCCAGATTTTCTTCTCTAAGTTTTAGCCCAGATGTCTTCCTGGTAAGCAATTTAGTTATCCCTAAAGAGAGATCAACACTCACACTACAACATCTCAAAAAAAGGAGAATATGAAGTGAATTCTTTAACTTAACGTTTCACTATATGCAAATAATTTGTCAAATGTTTTCTCATCTCAACCTCAGGGTAATCTTTAACAAATGTTTACAGTATACCAACAAAGATCTCTGAGTGTCTCATAAACTTCACAGCTTGAGGTAGTATGGGGAACAGACAGCTGTGGTCTTTGTATCACAAATTTAGCTTGTCCTAAAAGAAGACATTAATCACAGAGGTTATTTTGTTCCAAAGTGGGACATCAGGACCTCCCTGGTGGCCTAGGAGTTAAGTCTCAACACTATCACCCCTAAGGCTTGAGTTTGATCCCCTGCTAAGGAGCTGACCCACATGGCACAGCAGACCTCTCCTGTCTCACCCGCTGCTCCCCTCAGCAGTGTATTTCAATAGATCTGCCACATTTGCTCCCTGCTCTGTCTGTGGTGAATCCTCACCCCCTATACCTCTGGCCTGTACCTTAGTTCTTGTATACATAATAAGTAAAAGAGTAAATCTAAAAAAAAAAAAAAAAGAAAAGAAACAAACAAAGTGGGTCAGTAATCTCTTCAAATTTATCTTGACTCACTGAGGGTCAGGGACAGCTCCTGCGTCCTGAACTAGAGTTAATAGCCTGTGACTTTTCTATTATGTCATTCTATTTCTTAGGACACAGAGCATCAATTTGATTATTTTATTTCTATTTTATTTCTTCGTTAGAAAAATTTAAATTCAGGAGAGCTAGTATTATAGCTAGTATTATAAAAATCAAATCTAGATAATCTCCTTCATCTACTCTTTTTTTTTGGACAATATTTGATGCCCTGGTAATTCTGGATAAGATATTAAAGTTCTCATTCCCAGTACATAGAACTGCAGTGGTACTAAAACTTGAAGGAGTAATAACAAAATATAACTTCTTTGGTTGATTCTTCTACAAAAAGTGTTACCTACCTCCAAAGTACCCTTAAACGAAGATTCCCAAGATCAAATTGTTTCATTCCTGTCTCAGTGCCTCATATATCAGGCACATAGATGTTTGATAAATATAGAATATGATTGGTTCTAATAGTTTAAAAGAAATAAAATGTTCTATTTCCCTTTTTTCATCAGGTGGAATATGATGTTAAATTATGGGAACTGCCCTAATGATTCACTCAAATCTAAACAACATATCAAAAATAATGTGAGGGCCCTCCCTGGTAGTGCAACGTGTCAAAGCATTGCATTATGAAGCTCTCCAGAGCCACTGCAGCGCAGCTTCAACTCCCAGCCAGGGAACTGACCCACATGGCATAACAGACCTCTTCTGACCCCCCCCCCCCCCCTGCTCCCCTCAGCAGTGTGTTTCAGTACATCTGCCTGTTCTGCTCCCCGCTCTGTGTCTGTTGAATACTCTCACCTACCACACCTCTGGCTAGTACCTCAGTTCTGTAAGCATAAAATAAAGTAAATCTTAAAAAAAAAAAAAAGTCAGTATGAAATAGTCTTAATCTTATATATAAAAATTTCAATTGCTCAAGCCAGTTAAGGAAGGATGATTCCCAAATATTTCTAGAAACTTATAGTATCACGATTATTATAATGGGATGTGTCCAAAGATCTTTCCCTAAAGGTGAGATTTATTTGAGAATGAGCAGAATTTTATGTGAACCTATTTGGGGTTATCTCAGAGCATGTTTCAATGTGCTTGCTGACTGCATCTTTTATATGGCTAACCACAACATTTAGCTGTAATCATCAATATTTTCTGCAATGAGAGACTTCCAGTTTTCAAGTGTTATGTTCTACTGGGAGGAAACAAAGGACTAAAAATAAATAGAAGAACATCCAAATAAATATAAGAGGAGAGAGTCAAATTTTCACCAGGAAATGGACAAGATTAATTTGTAGAGAAGGTAACTAATTATGTATCATGACTTTTCCAAGGAGTTCTGTACTTCAACGCTGTCTCACATAGTTGGATATTAAATACGTGAGCATGGCATGGAGTTCCAAATCCTCACCACTTGGCTTTGGTTCCCACCAGTGGCTTTTGTCTCACACATTTAGCCTGTCCTAAAAGAAGACATTAATTACAAAGGCTACTTTGTTCCAAAGTGGGACATCAGGACCTCCCTGGTGGCCTAGGGGTTAAGTCTCAGCGTTTTCACCCCTACGGCCTGAGTTTGATTCCCGGCCAAGGAGCTGACCCACATGGCACAGTGGTATTCTCCTCTTGCCCAATAATGCCATAGCTTGTGCTTTATGATTGATCCACTTGGAAATCCAGAAAATGGATGGGATCAAATTCTGTGCATACAATGATTTGTCACAACTTGTAGCATTAGGCTATGACTGGTTCCACTCTGGGTCCCTTTCGTAACTGGAAGGCAGCAAAACACATTTGATGAAGTTGAAACATCATGTTGTCAGTTCCTTGGAAATCCATGAATTTGCTCCAGAACCAAAAGGGACTCCTCGATGAAAGATGGATCAGAGTCATTCAAAATGACAGATTGTATTTTACAGAATTATTTTGTTTTCTTTTTCTGTTTATTGTCCAATAAACTGAATGTTATGGGAAATAATTTCTAGGAGACCCAGTTTTGTCTTTGGAATGTACTTTCTGCAATGGTAGCACACAACATTTGCATAAAGGACCGCAGGGGAGAAATCCTTTCATTCAATTCCTCAACACAAAAAGGTGAAAAATAAAAGAGAGCTAGCTTAAGTGACCTGTTCAAAGTAATTAGAAAAGAGGTAGACAGAGTTAAAATCCAGGACTCACAATTCCCAGTATCTCACTTATGCTTTTGTAAACACTTACAGACATTCCAAATGAGATTCCTCCGTCTCTTCCAGCTCAGTCTTGATTCAAGCATCATTTCCCACCCTGGAACTAATTACAAATGTACATTTTAGGCACAGAGCCAAACCCAACTGTTATTGTTTCAGGTTCTATCAGAGTAAATACAGGTAGAGATTTTCTGACTATTCTCTGAAAGCCTTCTCAGGAGCTTAACATATGTGTTCATATGAGGGTGCACAAGTGTGTGTTCATGAGTGAGTAGGTGTGGGGGCAGGGCATCTTTGACAAAATTACTTCCTTTTTTTACCTTCCAATATTTTAGTTTCCTCATAAGATTTTTTTTTAAAGATTTATTTATTTATTCATGCAGAACTGGGGTACAGGCCAGAGATGTGGAGGGTGAAAGGATTCACCAGAGACAGAGTGGGGTGCAGAGCAGGCAGATCAACAAGTACACTGCTGAGGGGAGCAGCAGGTGGTCAGGAGAGGTCTGCCGCGCCATGTGGTCACCTCCGGGGCAGGCGGGTATCGAACTCATGCGGAAGTGGCTTAAACTTCTTTGTGCTGTGCCTTAACCCGCTGCACCACCAGGGAAAGGGCCCTCCTCATAAGATTTTGTTGGAAAAAGAAAAAAAAATATATGCCTCTGGTACCTGGCACTCCTGTCATACCCATGAGGATACCCCATAGACCTTAAATTCAGAAGAAAACATTCTATTTTAATTTTAAATTATTATTTATAGTATAGAGTCATGTCACTGCCACCTCTATAACTTGGGGCTTTCTGGTTCACATGTGTCGTTCATTATATATGACCCTACTTTATTTATGGACACACTTGCTCAAATACTTTAATCATCAGTGTAGCTAACAAATTATATACCGTCCTCTATATTACTGAAAGTCAAAGATTTACAATAGGCAATATGTTGGTGGAAAGAATTTATCAGTTTAGGCTATAAACTGCATCTTTCAGAAGGAACACATCAGATAAAGTCACATGAGGATATAACTTTTTTTACAAAGGATATTACTTTTGATCATCAATATACATAGTGAACCATCCTTACATCTAATCTGTCGACCCAGAATATTGTGGACATCAGCTATGATTGCTTTCCTTCTATGCATACCCCCAATCTGAACAGCAGGTCCAGAATTTGTGGAGTAGAAAACATAGAAGATTTTGGAATTCAAGGTACATATTCAAATAGAAAATGACTGGGTGGCTGTAGCTTATTCATAAGTAAATAATATGTCTGACAGTATCTGAAACTTATCTCTTTCCTAAGAATACGCTTTTGCTGGCTATGCCTACAGCAAGCAATATAGCAGAGGTAATGCCAAGAGTTCTTACTTGATGACTTTCTGTAACAGACAGACAAATTGCTCTTTCCCTGGAGTTCACTTCAAGATCAGAAAGATGACATGAGCAGAACCTGAAATAGAATAGGCTTGTCGCTCAGGAGAAAGAGTCCAACAGAATTGGGGATGAGGGTATAGAATACAAGAGAGAGATGTTGAGGATAAAGTTTATTTATATTATAAAATCAAAAGAAGGCCCTCCCTGGTGGCACAAGGGGTTAAGTCTAGGTACTATGAAGCTATCTGCAGCCACTGTAGCACAAGTTTGATCTCCAGCCAGGGAGCTGACCCACACGGGGCAGCAGACCTCTCCTGTCTCACCTGCTGCTCCCCTCAGCAGTGTGTTTCAATAGATCTGCTTATTCTCCTCCTGACTCTGTCTCTGGTGAATTCTTTCACTCCCCACACCACTAGCCTGTACTCCAGCTCTTGTATGTATAAATAAGTAAATCTTTAAAATAAAATAACATAAAAAGAGGTATAAAGAGCTAAAATTTGGAGTCTGAAGTCATTTTGTTCTTGATTTGCTCATGTACAAATAACCCAGTACAAAAATGTAATATATGGCATAGACTTCCTGAAAGCAAAGACTGACTAACTAATTTCTACATATCTGGTACTTAAGTATTTATTTCTGAGTAAATAAGTGAATGTTTAATGCATGTGCATTTGTATGTGCATTGTTCTACCAGAAAAAAAAAAGTTTTTAGGTTGATGGATTTCAGCATTCCTATAATCCAATATTATCTATGAAATTGTGCCCTTCTTATCCGCTATGCATGGAACTATCTTAAACAAAGGAATTGGCCTTCTCTGAATTCTCTTAGACAGAAATTGAGATAAATATTTAACCATCCTTCCCTATGCCCTGGTGGATCTGTGTGAAATCCTTGAGCTGATTAACTGAACATTGAATGTATATGTTAAATTACTCATCTCTCAGTAACAGAGGCAGTTAAAGTTATTGCAGAAAGAACATGCTTCTTCATTTCTGACAAAAACAAAACAAAAGTCTGCAATATTATTTTCAGATATCAGATGTATAAAGAGCTCAACATATAGACACTGATTTTATGATGGACAATCTGTACAATTGTACATCCTGAAGTTGAATTAGAGATAATGTAAAATCAGCAAACACAGGAACTACACATACGATTTGCTTTGTTCTTTAAAAAATGCATAGTATTTCCTAACCCTCAGAATTTTCATTCATAGAATGGCCTAAGTCAGAAAAGAAAAAGTCAGAAATAGAAAGGTATTATACTAGCCAAATGGACCAAATCAGAAAAGGAGGGAACTATTTGCAGTTTAACCAGGCAAGTTAAACATGACATGATTACAGCCAATCTTTGGAGACAAAGTTAGTACTAATTGTACCTTGTTTAACTTGGCCAATTAAAGGCCAACCTCTTTCTATTTAGGCTATTTTCAAAGTAACCACACCTTTGCCCTCGAAACTGTTTTCAGTTCGTCATTTTTAATTTAGGTATTTGACTACTAAATGGACGTATAGGTACATGGACCACTGCCTAAATATTTGCACATAATATGCAATTAATATGCATTTAGATTAGCCAGAATAATTGGCTTCTTTTTAATATGCTGTTTATCCATACCAGGGTTATATGTTTTTAAATGTGCAATGTCTTGTAAAATTTGGAGAAAATATCTAAGTTGTGATATCTATTCTATAAGGAAGTATTTTTAGAAAATAACTTTTATAATGTGGAAAAAAAAAATAACCTGGCAAGAAGAGATTCAATAGCTGGAAAAAGTAGAGAAGACAGTGTGTTTCTTCTACAAACCATGAATACATCTTCATTTACTTTATCTCCATGAGTCAGTTAATATTTAGTAAATACTTCTATTTAGAGAACTGCTCTTGACTAGGCCCTGGATAATTTCAACCAAACTGCCAGAATTAATCCTGTCTCAAGAAGTAGCCACACTAAGAAGAAACAAGAAGAGAACAAAACTATGTGGCATATAAACAAACAACCAAAAGATGGAATTAGCTACTCAAAATTCTAAGTGGAATAAAAGTATATTCATGCACATGACATCTCTATGTATATATACACATACATATATACATACATACTATATAATGAGTCTACAGTTTCAGAAACAGAGAAAAGAAGACAGATGGAAACAGATAGGAGAGACTGGCATAACTCTATGAATTGAGCTGAATGGCATTAGTCAAAAATGTTTTTGGAAAAATCCAGTAAAGCACTAGGAAATTGGGCAGGAGACCATACAACAAAAAGGAGATGATTGCAGTAGATTTTATGGGAAAAAAAGATATAAACAGTAGTGTTGTAGGCTAACAGAAAAGTAGTTTTCCAATACTTTTAGAAATTAAGGTCTTATGTGTTTTTTACATAAAGTGTGGCACTTGTTATGTAGGCTAGAGTGGACTAATTTTCTAGTTCTAAAGACATTCTGCCTAATAGTGAAGGTTGCTTTAATTTTAATGCTATCGTTTATGCATTATGGTTAATTTTACAATCAGTTCTTTTATACACACATTCCAGTACCACACTGTTTTAATTGTTGTGGCTTTGTAGTATAGATTGAAGTTTGGAAATGTAATTTTGCACTCCATACAACAGACAAGGGATTGATCACAAAGCTATACAAAGAGCTCACTTGAATCAACAAAAACAAAACAAACAACCCAGTGAGGAAATGGGCAGAACTTAAAATGGGCAGAACTTAAAAGACACTTACCCAAAGAGGAATTGCAACTGGCCAACAGGCATATGAAAAAATGTCCAACATCCCTTATTATCAGGGAAATGCAAATTAAAACCACAACGAGATACCACCTCATATTAGTGAGAATGACACATATCAAAAACTCTAACAACAACAAATGTTGGCAAGGATGCAGTGAAAAAGGAACTCTCTTATGTTTTTGGTGAGAATGCAAACTGGTAAAACCACTATGGAAAGCTGTATGGAGCTCACACTACTAAAAATGGAGCTATTATATGACTCAGCAATTCCACTTCTAGGGATCTACCCAAAGGACACAAAAACATTAAGTCAAAAAGATACTTGCACCCCTATGCTTATCCCAGCACTACTTACAATAGGTAAATCCTGGAAAAAAACCAAATACCCAAAACTAGATGATTGGATCAAGATGATATGGTGCGTGCGTATGTGTGTATAATGGAATACTATTCAGCAATCAAAAAGATAAACTCATGCCATTCGCAGTGACATGGATGGAGCTGGAAGGGATTGTGCTCAGTGAAATAACTCAGAAGGAAAAAAAAATGAATGCTTTCATTTATAAGAGGAATTCAAGAGAACCATTAAGATGGAGGGGGGAAGTGCATTGTTACTACAATACAAAACACAACAAAACAGTACAAAAACAAACAATTATAAAACAGAGAGATCCTACAAGGGAGGGGGATAGAGAGGGATCAGAAGGAGGGAGGATTGAGGGGGACTATGGTGATGATGAGGGGGGGAGGAGGGAAGTAAACATTGTTATAAAATGAGCAGTAATGTACATAGATATATAAAAATGTTGTTATTACTACAAATAATTTTTATTAATACATATTTTTATTAATATAAACATAAATACTCAAAACTATATTAATGATCACCTTTCAGTGTCAATCTGACTCATAATCTTCAACAGACACCAGATTTTACAGTTGTTTCTTATACTCTGCTATGAAACCTTGAACATATTTCTCAAAAGATTTTATTTTCAATGATAAACTAGATGATTGATAAAAGAGAATCTCAACCTGATACCATATAATAAACTGTTTGATCAACACTTATTTATTTTAACAGGCATATCTTGAACCTTGACTACATGTAAGGTACTGTAAAGACTGTTAAGAGCCACAAGTCATGGTTTCTTCCCTCCATCTAGAGAGTAGATATGGTTCCTAGACACAATGAGACACAGCGAGCCAGCAGGCCATGTCTTGTCATGTGAGACATTTAGCACAATAGATGGCACAGAACTGGAGGTTGTTAGTTCATCAAAGAGAGACTCTTTAAAAGGAAATGATTTTGTGATCAGTGAAGAAAAAAATAAAGAAGGGAAAGAATAATCATCTATAATGGCAAACAGTGTCCAGTTTTGTGTTTTCTCCAGGCAGTAAAACATGTGGCCAGTTATAGCTTCTGTCTTTTACCTTACACGGTGGAGCCTCTGATATTTGAACTCCCTGATAGCTACAGACAAAGGTAAAAGTATGATCTCACTAGAAGAAAGGGTGGAAGGAGACTCTGTCAGAGTCTCCAGGAGTTGCATCAAGGGGCAGAATCTGGGCTGGAACAGATTCTAGAGAACACAAAACTACAGCCTTATAATAATATTTTGCATTGAGACTTTAATTTAAAAGGTTATATTCATTCATTATTTAATCTCATTTTATCTTTAGAGTGATGTGAATTAACAATGATTCCTCTTATTTTGTATATGGAAAAATTGGTGGTGCAATGGATTCAAATGCAACACTACAAAGCTAGCCACAAACCACTTCAGCACGAGTTCAATCCTGCCCAGGGAGGTGACCCATATGGCACAGCAGGCAGATCTCTCCTGTTTCACCTGCTGCTTTCCTCAGTAGTGTACTTCATCAATCGGCCTGTTCTGCTCCCCACTCTGTCTCTGGTGAACCCTCTCACCACCCCTGTACCTTTGGCCTGTACCCCAGTTCTGTATGCATAAATAAATAAATCTTAAAAAAAAAAAAGAAAAATTGGAGCAAAAGCTTTCAAAATGAATTTGTGATGGAGTTACAACCCATGACTGAGAGGCTGCCTTCCTTCAATAATCTCTGCAAGTTCACTGTTTTCCATTAAACTGTCACCAGAACTTCCACTATCACCAGGAAAGGCCAATACTGCTTACCTCCCATAAGAGCCAAGTGTTTCGGTTAGATGGCTTCCATTCTTTCCCTGTCAAGAATGGAAAGGGGCTGTGAATAACTAACTGAAAATATTCCACAAAAGCTAGTAACATGTAAAAGGATCCATGTGCGTTATGATGTCTATTCCATATTTGGGACTTTTTCATTTAACAGCCTTTTCTCTTAGCGTGTTGACTTACTAAACAGACTTTTTAGCACATGGAAGCTCTAAATATACTTTATGAGATATTGGGGGAGGAAAATGTTGTCAAATAAATAAAATTATTGCCCTTTCACGCTTTCTATTTTATTAGGAATATGAGTGTAGTGCTCATTTATTTTGTATTGCTGGAATATTGCATTATAACATTATTTAAGTTTCAGGTGTGCCTCATTGAAAATCAATATGTCCATATACCTCAGTAAATTCACCACTCAGTGTACAGTTCCATCCTTCATAATTTTATTCTGAAGCACTGACACCTTGGATCTTGCTGTCCTTGAGGGGACTGTTCTTCCCATGTCAATTCTGCAGACAGTAAAGCACTCACACACAAACAGGTCATTCACAAACACATCACCTATTGGGACGCACACACCCACCTCATTCTTGATAGGACTCTTATATTCTGAGCCACTAGCACCCACCCAAATCATCCTATGGCCACTGTAAGGGACTAAATGTTTAGTGATCCCGCCAAATTCAAAGGTTAACCATCTAATCTCAGTATATTGGTCTTTGGAGGGGCCCTTCGAAAGCAACTAACCGTGAGGACGGCGCCTTCGTGAGTGGGAATAGTTCACGCGAGTCCGGAAAACTAGCTAGTTCTTTCTCTCATGTGAGGGACAGTCTGCAAACTGCTCTCCAGACCTGTCCATCACTGTCCTCCAGAACTGTGAGAAAGCAATGTTGCTGGATAAGTCGCTCAGTCTTTGGTATTCTGTTATCCTAGCCCAAACTGACTAAGCCGATCAGGTACAAGAGGATGAGGGGCAGCCCCGAAGCCTCACAGCCAGCTGACATTATTCAAAGGCGCCAACAACGCTCACCCCGCCTCACCCCTGTCTTCCGCAGAAACCACAAGAAAGTGATACAGCGCACATTGCCTCTTTGTTCTCTCTGCTTCCCGTCAACCTTAGTGCTCCCTCAGGTTGTCTCCTCACAAAGCCCCCCCACACTTGTGGCACATCTTTTCCCTCCTCTGGGCAGTCATTGACGAGCTGTATGTTAGCAGCAGCGGTCTCTCTTCATCTTTTGTCCTCACTATAGCTAAGTAAGAATAACACTACCATTTTAAAGAAAAGGGAAGGCTGTAAAAGGCCACTAGGGAGAGAAAACACAAGAGACTAAAATCTGGTATTGTCTGACAGAGGAGCTGAGGCGCGCACAGGCGCGATGTCTGGACCGCGCAGCTTCAGCCTCTGTGCGTGGAAGGAAAGACACTGGAGGACAGAACTCAGGTTGCACTGGCAGATTCCGTTTCTGTGCTTTTTTCTGGCCCTGCATTTACACTGGCTTCCTGAGGAGTCCATATTTTTCTCTTAACCTGTGGTCAGGATGCTGCCAGAAGAGCCAGCTCATCGCACTGTAGTTCAAATACCCCTGGGACGTTAGGAGAAAGACCAGGTGGCCCTGCCTAAGGAAGGGGGAGGAAAGTCTGCTGACTAGGGAAGTTTCCAGGCACCTGTCTGTCACCCCATGACACTACCTTCAATGCTACCTTCATGCTCTGAAAAATTAAGTCTAAGCATCTGATGCTCCTATTTCAAACACTGGGACTGCCACAGCTACAGAGCTTGGCGTAGGAGACCTCCACCAGGTGGAATCTGTTTATTTTTCTGAACTCTAATAAACCTTTAGTTTCATGAAGTTTCTCACTATTTCCTGAACAGTCACTTCTGTCCTTCCCCTTTCATCATCAATGTCTGACTTAACTTGCGAGAAGGATCTGGTCAGAGGTGTAGGTGCTGGGTCCTCCCAGCCCCCAGCTGTCAGGCAACAACACCCTGCTTTCCCCTCCGGGGGAGATGGTGGCCTCCAGAGGCAGGTCGCATTGGGGACACAGTGTGCACACAGGGGCCAGGACTTCCTTACACGTCTCACATCTTTGTTGTCAATTGCTGGTTGTCGGGATGTGGTAGATTTGTAAGTGTAGTTTTCTCCCTCCCTTCACCTCTGGGAAGGATGGGAGTATTCAGGTGGGGAGGATGCAAGTATTCCTTTGAGTCCAAGAGGGAAATATGAGGAGGAATAGTTTCTCCATTAACCTTAACAAGACGACTCTTAATTAATTTTTTATCTATTTTGTCCATTGCTCTTCTCCAGATGGAAACTATCTTATACTGATGCTTTAACATACATAGTTGGTAGTGAGCAATAATAAATTTTCATTTACTCAGTAATGGACAAATAGTGTATCTTAGAGGGGAGCAGATGTATATGAACTCTAATATTTTTTATTATAAAGGCTGAAAAACAAGTCACGATGACAGAATTTTAATAGATATAACTTCACTAACACACCAAAAAACAAACACGCAAACAGAGAAAAAAACAGACACCTCTGGAGGTGGAATCTCCCTTTTTTTTTCTTATGTGAAAATTGACCACCTAAGGGTACATTGTTAGAAAGTGACGAGCACTGAGAGACCAAACTCTTCTGTCCAAGAGGAAAACGCCAGGACTGACTGGTTGATCTCATAGACGTCACTCCCCTAGTGTTGAGTCCAGGGAGGTTGTGCCACAGATACTATATTGAAAAGGAGTTAAGGGTCATTCTGCAAAAACACAAGCACTGCCTACACATCAGTATGAAAAAGATATAAAATTCAATATTCGATGGGAAAAGTCGTACAGTCATTTAGGAAGACTGTTTCTATTAAAATTTAAAATGACTAGGCCCTCCCTGGTGGCGCAGTGGATTAAAGCACAGAACTGAGAAACTAAATCCACTTCCGCATGAGTTTGATTCCCGCCTGCCCCGGAGGTGACCACATGGTGTGGCAGACCTCTCCTGACCCACCCGCTGCTCCCCTCAGCAGTGTACTTCGTCCATCTGTCTGTTCTGTTCCCCACTCTGTCTTTGGTGAAGCCTCTTGTCACCCCTGAGGCTCTGGCCTGTACCCCAGTTCTGTATGCACAAATAAATAAATCTTTAAAAAAAAATTAAAATGACTAGTCTCTATGTTCTAAAAGGTGGGTTTTGGACATTACAGGAAATAAGCAAGATAAGTCCTTTGCTGTTCTCAGAGAGCCTGTGTCCAATGACAGGTGATGTGGATGTAAACAATCTAGAGCTTGCTCTCAAAAATAAAGAGCTCTAAAGGGCCGTCCCAGCTCCTGAACCCCTATAGTACAAGCTGAACCCTCCCTGACACTAGTGAAGTTCATCTTTTCTTGGCTCAGCCTCAACTTGCTCTCAAGTTCAGTGTCAGTTTCTTATGTAACTGACTCAAGAAAGTCTTAAAATGCACAGATTGGTGCAGGAGCATATACATATAATTTGCAAATATATAAGTGCACATAGGTTTTGCATATGCTCAAAAATGTACTTTCCCAATAGGATTGCATGATCAGAGATCAATGTCCACTAAGGGGTGAATTGTATCCCTCTCCGAATTCATAAGCCCTACGCCCAGTGCCTCAGAATATAACCTTGTTTAGAAATAGCATCATTGCAGATGTAATTATATAAGGTGAAATGATATAGGGGAAAGTGGATCCCCCACTCCAATATTACTTTCCTGTATAAAGGAAAGTTGAACACAGTCGCCCATAAAGAACTCTGTGTGAATATTGGGGGAGATTCTGACACTGTTATAAAGTGTGTGAGGGGCACCCCAGAATCCCCAAACCTGCCTGTTTGAATTAGGTTCTGCCATCTGCCCCATCAAGATAAATATATTCTGGTCTGTAAAACTTTTGATGGAAAAGAATTTTAATACAATTAGCTTACAACAAAGAGAAGGGAAAAGATATAGTTTCCAAATCAAACATGTGAAGTTATCCATTCCTTTGTCGGTAAATGCTCAGATAAACAGGATTGGCCCAAAGCAGGGCACTGAGGCCCAAAAGCCTGAAACAAGTCTAAGACACCTCCTGATGGGGACACAGATGAAGGGGGAGAAAGGGCCAAGCACATCTGACCAGAAGGAGCAAAATCAAAATTAAGACAAAAGCTGCTGTAGTTGACCTCCCCATGGGTCTCTCACTCACATCTGTTTCAACCAGTCCAAGACCAAGAGACAAGTTCACATGCCTCTCTACTCCATGTGCATCCTCCTGGTCTCCTTCTTGCTCTCCCTCCTCCCTCCCTCCCTACCTCCTTCCCTCCAGTCACCTCTCTATTATCTTGTCTTGTTCAGCTCCACCTTTCCTTGGTGGTGCAGAGAGCCTGGAACTCCCCTTTTCCCCAGGGACCACCTGCTACTACCAGAAGGTCAGAATGAGGTCTTCCACCTTGAGAGAAAGCATCGCCTTCCTCACACCTTGATCTTGGACTTGTATCCTCCAGAACTGCAGCACAGTAAGTTTCTGTTGTTTAGATCATCTGGTCTATAGGACTTTACTATGGCAGCCCCAGAAAATGAATACAATGTCTGAGAAAACCCATCACAAATATGCATGGGGGTGTATTTTTTGCAAATTTGTAATAACCAAAGAATAATTGCAAGCAACTTAAGCATTCATCAGTAGCTAAATAAAATATACATATTCATGTTATAGATATTCAATCTCGGTTTAAAAAAATGTAGTCGTGTCATTATACAGACATAAAATCAGCAATCATATTACTGAGTGAAAAAAGAAGGAACTGAATGACATGCATAGAACATAAATATCATTTATGCTTAGGAAATACCAAAGAATACCACTTCCCTTTACCAGTTTGTCTAGAAATATGGATGCATGGAAAAGTGACTGACCAAAATTCTTGATCTTGTTAGTACTGGTTAAGTCCTGGGGGTTACCAAAGGTATTCTTCAGTAAATATCTAACTTATAATGAGAAAATATATATACTTTTTTGGTAATTAATATTAATAAAAAGAAGCAAAAACATCTACAGGGTGTAATATGAAAAGAAGAAAAGGCATTGAGTAGGAACTAAGGAAATCTGAGTAAATTATGGACTTGATGTGTATGCAAATACAGTAATATATCTATATTGGTTCATTGATGATAACAATGTGATCATAGTATGTTAAAGGGATTGCATGCAGGGAGCATGGGAATTCAGTACTATTTGCAGTTTATCTACAAAATCCAAAACATAAAATCTATGAATGAATAAAAACTTATCTAGGATACTTGAGTTAATAGTATATAAATCCATGGGCCCCATTTCTGAAGATTCTAACTCAGTAGGTCTAGCTGGAAACCCAGTAATTTTTATTCTTATTAAGCTCATTGAGATGATTCCAACATCTGGGTTACCATAGGCTAGAATACAAAGCAAAGAAAATTCAATCACATTCATACAGTCAAACAAAAATCAACAGTTGAATTTTGAAGTATTTTCACAGTTTTGATTGAGGAAGAAGGAAGTGTAAGTGAGGGTGGAATGTGTTTCCACTCTGAGATGGCTCAGGCGGGAGAGTGATAGGTCTCCCTGTGACACAGTCAAGGGAGTCACTGCCTGATGTATAAAAGCCCAGCTTAAAATGTCACCTACATTTGGAATAAAGGGTTTATTGACAGGTGACTGAAGTCCATTAATTGGATAGTTACAAATCAACATGCAAATGAGAGGTCATTTTCAAATGAATGAACCATTTTTTTCTAAATTTAATAATGCACTATTGTTTTATACCCTTAGTAATATTTTGAAATTAAAGGTCTTCTCCCCTCAGGTGTGGATACCATGTGACTACCAGACCCCAAATCCACCACCACAGTACATTGAGCTCCCTCCCATCTCCTTCACCTCTCCCCCTCTGAATGCTTCAAATCTACGGTCAGCTTTCAAGGGTTCCTTCAAAAAAACTGTCTTTGTCAGACCCTTTAGTTGGTTTCTCTATATTCCACATATAAATGAAACCATCTGGTGTTCATCTTTCTCTTTCTGAAAATTTTTGCTTAGCATAATCACTTTCACCTTCATCAGTGTTGCCACAAAATGCACGTGTCTGTAATTTTGTTGTTTTTAGCTTCAAATTGCATTATTTTTGATCCTCCTAAATTTTTATGTTTTATTTTACATTTAACTTTTTAATCTATCTGCAACCTAAATTGTGATAAACATGCAACAATTCTCATTATAATAAATTTTCCTATTCATTCATTTTTTTTTTAAGATTTATTTATTTATGCTTACAGAACTAGGGTACAGGCCAGAGGTGTGGCGGATGAGAGGATTCACCATAGACAGAGTGGGGAGCAGAACAGGGAGATGGACAAAGTACACTGCTGAGGGGAGCAGTCAGAAGACTTCTGCTACGCCATGTGGATTAGTTCCTTGGCTGAGGATCAAACTCATGCTGCAGTGGCTCCGGGGAGCTTTATAATGTGGGGCTTTAACCTGTTGCGCCACCAGGGAGAACCCCCTGTTCATTCTTAAATAAAGTACTTCTTTACAATATGTTTTGTTGTTCTCATTATAATATTTTACCAACACATATACTAGCAAAAATTTCAACAGCATCAATGCTATTTCTTTGATTTGTCTGCAAATTGCTTATCCATAACTTGCTATATTAGTTACTAATATTTCACAAAATTTTAATATCTGAACATGTAAGTCCCTAACAATAGTCTTTTTTAAATTCCATGTTTTTTATCCTTTAATATAAATTTTATAGACAAAACTATTACTCCAAAATAGTTACTAAAATATCTTTTGATATTGAATTATATGATCATTATAATTATATATCAAGTTAGGGAAAATTGACATGTATTCAGTCTATTACTCTTGAATCCAGAAAGGATATCATTTTTATTTTATAGATTTATCTTATTCATTTGAAACTGATTTTCAAAAACAAGTATTTAGATTTCTGTAATAACACTTTGAATAATAGTAACACTAATAATACAACCAATCCTGACTTTCTTTAGCTATTTCAAAATTTTAGACTCTTTTAAACATACCAGAAAACAACTAAGAATATGTCAAACTTTAAAGTATGCAGCTCTAGGCCTCCCTGGTGGCACAGGGGTTAAAGTCCCAGCTTTAAGTGGTGTGTGTCCTCACTCTTAGATGGCTCAGCTGGGAGAGTGATGGGTCTCCCTGTGACACAGTCAGGGAGTCACTGCCAGATCTGCTTAAGTCCCAGCTTTAATCCCTGTGAGTGAGACTGAGTGAGTGAGACTAAGCTTCAGGAGCTGGCCTGCAGGCCTGATAGTTGATGGCCTTGCTCCATAATTTAACTTCTGGTCAGCACACCAGCTTTTAAATTTATTTGGAGAATTGTGTGGTAAACAATTTGTCCCTTCCCATTAAAATGTTTTTCCATCAGTGAAAAATGTTATGTGTGACTCAGAAAGATAACATATTTAGGCCTCTTTCTCCCTGACTCAATTTAGCATATCTCATTTCTGTTTAATTTTGTCAACATAGTATGTGTTGACTTTACACACACACACATATTTGTTGTTCAAATAGTCAATATGTGTTTCTGTGAGTTCACTGTTGCCTTGAGGGGACACTGAGTCTTCTCGGTTTGCTAAACCCCAGTATTTGGTCCCAGAGTTCATTTATACACGCACTTACCCGTTATACACTCACTCACTCACTCCTTCATTCATTCACTTGCTTATTCTGAAAACCTTTGCCGAAAGGACACTGTGTGATGAGCATCTGGTAAAGACAACATTTTTGCTCGTAGACATTTACTCTGGTAAAAGTCAGTCACTGTTAGTCAGACAGAATTGTTGCTCCTAGATTTTACAATCTGGTGAATTAAGTCACAGTAAGTGTGATAAATTAGCTTACAGTTATGCATTGCTTAACGACAGGGACACATTCTGAGAAATGTGTCATCATTTGATTTGGTCCCATGTGAGAGTCATAGAGGGTAGTTACACATACCTAGATGATCCTGTGGTGTAGCCTATTGGGGTCACTGTCATTTATGTGGCCCATCGTGTAAAACAAAATGCTACCAACACATACTATGTTGGCAAAATTAAACACCAATGCCAATGGAACATGAAGTACTCTGTGACAAGAGGATCTACTTAGATACTTCTCAGAACACTCTATTGAAGACTAAAACTTTGATAATGCCTAAAGCCAGCATCAACCCACCTGTATCCAAAAATGGATGTTATCTGAATCTCTCCTCTGTCTCCAAATGATCCAGTCAGATCTGGGTTACCATCACCATAAAGTAACTAGTGGCACCATTACCAACATTGGGGGATCGCTGTTCTCATTTGAGAAAAATATACTAGGACCTTTGTTTTGGAGACACTTAGAATAGTACTCTGTAGTCTCATTTATTTTGTCCTTAGAATTGAAAGAAGTTGAAGAACAAGAAAGCAATTCAGATATCTAAGTGAGGGTGAGGTAAATATGAGTATTCGGGTGAGGAGCTCTTTATAGAATCAAGACAAAGATGAAGTCTCTTGGTACTCTTCAGAGTCCTGGGTGTGAGGAGGAGAGAAGGAGTCAAGGAGAAGGGGAGAGAAAGTAGGAGACAGACGGGGAGAAAGAAGGGGGGAAGAGAGGAGAGGAAAGGGGGTATAAATGGAGGAGGGAAGGGGAAAAGGAAAGGGAAAATGAAGAGGAAGGGGAGGAACAGGACAGAGGCAGCAAGGGCGAGTACATAGGGTTAGAGGAAGGGGCATGGAAGAGGGAGGAACTCTAGAGTTAGCTCTTCCTGAGCAGTGTGGCCACGGGAACAAGCACATCTTAAGTGAATCTTTGTACAGGTTTTGTCCTAAGAACAATGAATTTCCCCCGGGAACTGAGTCAGGATTCACACTCAGGTACATACAATACCCAATTCCACAACCTTGCAGAAGTCATACCCCGAAAAACAAAGGAGAAAGCAGCTCAGCTCCCCTCCCACAGTCCCTATAGTCAGTCTCATCCAGGTGTGTGCAAGGCACTTGCTGTTCCCTCTCAGGAGTCTTGCAGGGACATTGCCTCAGCTTGCATATCCCCAAGCTAGTCCACCTACTAGCAGGGTCTGTTAGTCTGTACTGTGACCTGATGCACATTTGAAAAGATCACCCCTTGACATGCACCAGTTGCAAAAAAGAGACATGCCTTCCTGGGAATCTGTGACCTCAGCCCCAGGCAGGATGCAGGACGCACGCAGCATGGCCCCGATTGGGGTCTGAGTTTAGGCACAAGCTGTAGGGTGGTCCCCGTATTATCTACCTGAGGTGGGGGAGAGGACTCGTATTTTCTGCACAATGTGGAGAGTAAACCTTGTCAGGCAATGACTCTGCTCTTTCAATATCGGGTGTTGAATTATTCAATAGTGCTTTGATTGGGAAGCTGGTCTTCCCCACTCCTATTAATCAAATAGCCAAAGCATAAATTGGCTTTCAAAAGGTAGTTAGAAATGAATTTTTATCCTTTACAAAGGAAGAAAAAATGATAAAGTGCCAACCTCAAATCTTCACAATGGAATACCCAGGAAAGATAGACAGTAATAATAAATAGTACAACCCTTGTATTGATAATATGCCTATCTGTGAGTGAGTCAAAGACTCTTGCAGGATTTTTAAATGCATGTGCGCCTCTCAACCTGCCTGAGAGTCAGGGAGGGTAGGTATTATCATTCCCATTATTACAAGAACCAACACAGAAAATTGAATGCCTACTGTATGCTCACATAACACTTTAGCATCCGAGAAAGATTAGAATTCAGCCTCCCCACGCCCAATTCGGAGATGGTCTTGTTGAAAGTGACCCAAAGTAGCAGAACAGAGGCCAAGAGGTAAGCCCCAGATGGGTCTTGAATCTGTCTTACGTGAGCACGCTCAGCAGCTGAAATGAATGATGTTCCATTACTGCCATTAATAAACGTCCTTGTGCCCACATCACCAGATCCATCTATCGCAGGCTCACTGACTCGCCCACCCCAGGGACTGACCACCTTCCAGCCCAAGCTGGTGAGGCAGGGCATGAACAGAGCCCCAGCATCCAGTGCATGGCAAATCCCTAGGGCTGATTGGGCATTCGGCCGGTGGGAGTTTACTGTTTGTGGGGAGATGTGCTAAGCATTTTGTCTAATTTCTCTTGCAAAATTTCTATCTGGTTAAGAATATATCCTTCCCCCTGATTGAATAAGATGTTAGAGGACCACCCCACCCAAACGTAAGGTTCTTAATCACTGTGCTATGATTTCTCTGCCCAGAGTATGTCTGTAAAATGTAAACACAGACCCCTCCCTGCTTCTTGCAGATACTAACACGTGCTGCTGTCTCTGAAGGAAGTCACTGGTGCTCATCAGGGTTTAGAGACAAAGAACCGAAGAGAGGTAGATAGAGAAACCTATGTAAATGAAGATTCTTATAGGAATCAGATTACATGCTGGGAAGGCTGAGAAGTCCCACCACCTAGTATAGGTGGGATGGAGAACCAGAATGTGATGTAATTCAGTCCATATGCCCAAAGGCAGGAGAACTGGACGCAAAGGTAGGGGTCCCCGTCTCAGCATCCAGATCCCTATAAGCAGGAGCATTAATGCCAGAGGGTAGGGTATGGGTGTTCCAACCTGGCCGAGATCACCTCTACTTGCCTGTCTTGTTCTGGCCTCAGAGGGCAGATGGCATCACCCTTGTTGGTGAGGGTGACCTTCTTTACACAGTCTGCTCATCAAACACTCATGACTTCTGGGTAGAGACACCTTACAGCACATCCAGAAATAAAGTTTTACCAGCTGTCTGATCTTTTGTAGCCAGTTAGGTTGACACATACAATTAACTCTCTCCAGACAACACTTTTAGTGAAATTAGACCAGACTAGATACTATCTCAGGACATCTCAGACAATAAAGTTAGTTATTGTTTAGAGAAAGCTAGTTTGTGTGTACATGTATGCATATACTACTGATAATCAAGTTCTATTTATTGTGAATCAGGACAAGGAATAGAAAAGTCCTTCGTGTTGCAATTTAGAGGCCAGCCCTCTGACTCACTTCTTCAAGTTGCCTTTCTCTCCACACATGGCGACTAGCAAAAGACCCACTGTACCCTGGAACACTCCTTGGGGTCTCGGTAGTGTGGGTGTTAAAGACTGACAGCAAACATGAGTGATCTTCCATTCAAACTCCACACACTTCCTGGGTTTTGTTTATTTCATGAGTTCATCAGTCACATACAGGCTTTGTGTTATAGTTGCTGGTTGCAAGGTCTGTGTAATCTGGAGTAGGTGAGGCAGGCCTGCAGATCACACGTGGACATGAGCATGGAGGAGAAGCATTAATTGATTCAACAATTTAGGCCCAGAGCAGGCTTGAAACTTACCAGAGTGAAATGAAAATATTTCAACTTTGAAAAGAAAAAGAAGCCCATCCAAGGCTCTGACTTTGTTGAGCAAATGTAGATCTGATCTAAGCTGCCTGGAGCATGATCCCCACACTAATATGTTTCAAAGGTGTCCCATGTGTATCTGAAGCGCTCTTGCAGGGACATCTGGACCCTGAGCTGCAGCAGGCGAAGGGGAAGCAGATCCTGCTGGAAGGAAGGAGACTGAGTTTATATATACAAGCACACTCCTACAAGAGGATACTCCTATTCCTAGCCCCCTGTCCAGAGTGGTGGTGGGAGGGAAGGATTATGAATGCACAATGGAGAGCAGTGGAGGGAGGGAGGAATAGCTAAAAGATCGCAAGAAGGTGGAATCTGCAAGAAGACTGGATGAAATGCTCTTCCTGCCCTTTGTCTTAGCCGGGGCTGCCATAACACAGTCCCATGAGCTGGGTGACTTCAAAAACACACATTTATGTAGTCCCAGCTGTTTATCCTATAAATAAATGTGTTATGGCAGCCCCAGCTAAGACAGGGTGCTGGAAGAGCATTTCATCCAGCCTTCTTGCAGATTCCGCCTTCTCACTGTCTTCTAGCTGTTCCTTCCTCCTTGCTGCCGTTCTCCATTGTACATTCACATACCATCTCACACCAGTGAGAATGGCACATATTAAAACAGCTAGCAACAGCAAATATTGGTGAGGATATGGAGAAAAAGGAACTCTCTTACACTGCTGATGGGAATGCAAGCTGGTACAACCACTAAGGAAAGTTGTTTGGAGGTTTCTCAAACTGCTAAAATTGGAGCTTCCATATGACACAGCAATCCCACTCCTAGGTATCTAACAAAAAGACACAACAACATCAATTCAAAAGGACACCTGCACCCCTATGTTCATTGCTGCACTATTTACAATAGGGAATATGTGGAATCAACCCAAATACCCCAAAATAGATGACTGGATTAAAAAGATGTACATATACACAATAGAATATTATTCAGCAATCAAAAATGATAAGCTCACGCCTTTTGCAGCAACATGAATGGAATTGGAAGGGATCATGCTTAGTGAAATAAGTCAGAAAGAAAAAGAAAATTACAGGATAGTTTCATTCATAGCAGGAGCTATGAGGGGTTGGGGAAAAAGAATGAGAGAGAGAGAAACAAATGTAATAAAGTAAAAATAAGAAAAAGAAACAACTAAAAACCAGAGCCGTGGTATGGGATAAAAAGAGGGCAGAGGACTATGGCGATGGCACAGGGGTGAAGTGGTGGTGGGAAGCCCCCAGGGACTACAACTGAGATGGAAAAATGCACAAAATGAAGACTGATGTACATACATATATGCATACATACATAAACACTTTTATTTTCTCACAGTTCAGGAAGCGGGAAGTTTGCAGTCAGAACCAGCACAGTCAGGTTCTGCCAAGAGCCTGCAACTGGCTTTCAGAGCTGCCCTGTCACTACGCTCACACAGAGCAGAAGGTGCAGCTCTCTGCTGTCTCTTTTCACAAAGACACTCACCCGATCTGGTCAGGGTCCAGCATCAAGTTCATTTTACCTTCATTATTTGTGTAAAAGCCACATGTCCAAACATGGCGAAGGAACAACCCCCTTTCATTGCGCACCTTAAGCACACCAGCCAGGGCTTGTGAGAGCCCTGTCAGCCGCAAGTAGGTGCTATCTGGGTGGAGACCGCACTGTGGGGTGACAGCCATTCCCACAGCTGGGAAGGAGGTGCACAGCCCCGTGGGCTGAGGCGAGTTACCTGCCTCTACCTTGGTTTCCTGTCAGTTTTCCATCTGAGCAACCATGATTTTGTTTTTCCCATCACTAAGACGGAAAATTAAAATAAAAACCTTGCATGCATGTATTACACAGCTTTCCAATGGGTAGGATTATATGAGTCTTGCAGTCCTTAACTCTACATGGCGTGAATGCTGAGAATGCCCAAATTTGTAATCAGTGTCATGAATGACCTTGTAACTTAAAAAAGTAACACTTTATAAAAATAGCATAAACACACTCTATAAAAACATACACAGTCCTAGCACAAGCGACTCACTGAGTAAATATACAAGGGTGATGAAAGTTCTTGGCTCACATTTTATAAAGTGCTATGAAATGGCGGCACTTGGAGAAAGGAAGGTCTCCAAGGGGGCTCTTTTCTGGTTTCCTATGCAATTTCTGAGGGGAGAATGAAAAGACTGTTTCTCTACACAAAAACAAAGTGGGAGAAACAAGTTATTTATGTCTGAAGGTTGTAATGAAGCCCATCTGGACTTCTGACTGGAGACAAACTGGACAGGAGCCATCCTAGAAACTTCTAGAACTCTCATGATTCCCAGGATTCTCATGATTCCTGTGGCCTGATCAGGCTGGGGGTTGGGTTCTCCTGTCACAATCCTGTACCTGACTCGCTTTCCCACCCCACCCAGGGTGGCTGAAATCTCTGCTGGCTCTCAACCATGTCCTAAGTACAAATAAAGCAACCTTTCAGCAGAGGAAGCCACTCACTGACATTGGGTGGAAACGGCAGCCCTGGAACTATGAAAGGGCTTTATTCGAGCCCTCAGAGTGGGTTTGGGAGGCTGCTGGGCCTCAGCTTTATTAAATCGTAGCTCTTCCCGGCTGCCGCCTCGTTATTGCCAAGGCTATTGTTAATCTGAATGAGGAGCACACAGGGCTGAGGAGAGAGCTTTAAAAAGGAAAGATAAGTCCAAATCCAGGAGGGGGCCTCTGCTTAGCGGCACACAGAAAAGCTTAGGGCCAACAGCCCTATAAAGCACATTCGTCATAAAGAAACTCAGGGACCCAGGCACAGGGTTGCTGGGGAACTCGGCCGTTCTCAGCTGCGGCCTGCACTTGAACTCAACGTCTGGAAACAGGGCTCCCTTGTGGACTTTGAGAAATAACAAAGCCCGAGTTTTGGAGGCCTCATTCCCGCGGGGTGTCGAGGGCTTCTCTGCCAAGAGCCATGCATCCTCTCAGCAAGGATGCTGGCAGCAACGTAGGCAGCAACCTGGTTTCTGAGATGTCCTACAGAAAATGGTTCTGCCTCCCGGAACTCCCCACCAAGCAACAGAGGCGGGGCCTATCCAGAGCGCCCCCTGCAGAAAGAACTTAGAGGTCTTCTCTGATCATTGCTGTCTTTCTTCACAGGCATCCTCTGACTCTCCTCATCTGGTCAGCTGGTCCTCAGGAATCTACACCAGTACAGACAATCCAGGTCTTTCCCGTCCTGGCTGCCCAGGGCAGCCCCGGCCCAGGTCCTGAGGGTTTTCCTAGCCCCAGCAGTTAGGAGTGTCTTCTCTAAGCAGCAGCACTGTGGCCTCTCAGGGAGCCTCATGGAATCAGCCTGAGCCTACATGATAATGCGATCTCTGTTCCTGGACAGTGACAGGAAAGCTTGAGCAGGCACAAACCCAGACGTGGCCTGTCACGTCTTCCTAGATGTTTTGGCTTCCTGTAGCTGCCGCAGCATGTTAGCACAAACTAAGTGGCCTACAGCCACATCCTGTCCCAGTGTGGAGTGTTGTTCAAAGTTAAGGTGTCAGCAGGGCTACAGTCCCTCTGGGGAGAATCTGCTCTCCCCTCTCCCAGCTCCTGGGGGGGGGGGGGTCCTGGCATCCTGACTCGGGGATGCATCACTCAATCCTTGTCGCCAGAGTCACGTAGCCTGCGGGGTATGAGTCTGTGCTTCTTCTGTTGGTCTCAAATCACCCTCTGCCTCTCCTGTGTCAGGGCACTTGTATCGGGTTTAGGGCTCACAGAGGATCCAGGATGATCATTTAATCTCAGTGTGCTTAATTTCACTGCATCTACAAAGACCTCTTTCCCAAACAAGATCATAGTCTCAGGTTCCATGGGCGGTCACCATTCAACCCACCATGCCATCCTGCCCCTGGTGGCTGAGAAGGAAAACCAAGTTCTGGAAAATGGAGGAGCCTAGTGTTGTGGTGAGAGAGTGAAATGGGGGTGTTGGTGACACCTGGGTTTGAATTCTAGCTTCACAATTTCTAAATTCTGTGATGTCAGACTTCATTATTTAATCTTTTACATACACAATTTTCTGGAAATAGAGAAAATACAGACTACTGAGAATTAAATAAGGATATTTATGACTTTAGTGCCTTGCCTGCACATAGTAGATACTTAAAAAATAAAAGTCATGGCCCTCCCTGGTGGCGCAGTGGGTTAAAGCACAACACTGAGAAGCTAAAGCCACTTCCGCATGAGTTCAATTCCCGCCTGCCCAGGAGGTGACCACATGGCGTGGCAGACCTCTCCTGACCCTCCCGCTGCTCCCCTCAGCAGTGTACTTTCGTCAATCTGCCTGTTCTGCTCCCCACTCTGTCTCTGGTGAAGTCTCTCGCCGCCCCTGCTCCTCTGGCCTGTTGGCCTGTACCCCAGTCTGTATGCATAAATAAATAAATCTTTAAAAAAAAATAAAAAAATAAAAGTCACAAGAGTATCATGTTCTTTCTGAAAGGTCCGCAGGAAAAAAATCCTTGGTTCAGTTCATTATTCTTTAGAGTTTACATCCATGTAAAGTGTTATTAAATTGCTTCTTCTTTGCTAGGCTGTCTGATTCCATATTGATGACTTTTCCAGCCCAAGAAGAACCCAGAGGGGTATGGAATGGTTTCCTATGCACCTTGACGGAATTAATGTCCTTTCTCACTCCATCTGAGTATTATGAGCTGAATATTATCTCCCCTAAATTCATCTGTTGAAGGCCTAATTCGCCTCTAAACCCTCCCCCACCTACCCACCTATTTCTCCACCCCCCAGGCTCAGTATCTCAGCATGTCCCTCATTTTGGAGATTGAGGTTTTAAAGAGGCGATTGATTTAAAATGAGGTCACAAGGGAGAAATCTCATCCTTATAAGAGACTGACACAGAAGGATGATGGGAAGTCATAGTGAGAAGGTGCAACCTGCAAGTAGGACTGACTACGTGCATCATTTTAAGGGAAAAAATGCAAATACATATGACATATTTTTGTTTGGTAAAGCTATGTTTTTATATATTCAGATCACTTTGACATGAGATGTAACAACAATTTTTTTAAAAGCCCACTGAAGTGGACACAGTTTGTCTCAGATAAGGTCTAGGCACAGATTTCCTTTCTTTCTTTCTTTCTTTTTTATTTTTTCCCTGGAAACTTCAAGAAAGGTGTTTTCCCTTCCTGGTGATGGCTATATTCATTCTGTGCCAAAAAGATAAATCACTCATTTTCCAATCCTTAAAATAATCCTGCAGGAAGAGTATCTGTGCCCGAGTTGTGGATGGGCGGCTGAAGGAAAGGAAAGGCTGTTGTTTATTCAGAGTAGCTCGGATGGTGAGAGGCAGATGCACTGCACGACTGGTCAGCGCAGTCCACACTCGGATGGTGACTCTTCCCCTGCGACATGTGCTACCCTGAGGGAGAGAAGGTGGGGACTATCCAGATGGCTTTAAACACACCCAGGAACAAGCAAAGTAACCTTTCTCCACAAAATAGGGAAATGTGTGGGTCCTCCACACCAAGTGCCTTCTGTGAATTAGGAAAAGTTACTTCCCCAAACCCCATAGCAGACGCAGCTCAACATGAAAATGGCTTGTTGAGTGTTGCAGGCTGACCCTGCCCCTCCAAACACTTATATGGGGGACAACCTGCATTTAGCTACCCTGTCAGCAGAAAAAGAAGGTCCAGGTAACGGGAGACCAGGTGACATGAGGCTGGGGACGCTGGTGTGGCTGGTGATCAGCAGAGAACTTCCTTATTTTATGATCTTCAAAATGTATTCTTCTCATTCTCTCTTTTTTCATGAAAATATAAACCCGTTGCTTCCCCTTAGCAGTGGATTCCCTCTTACCCCCATACTTCAGGCCTACTTCCCAATTCTTCTATGTGCAATAAGTAAAACAAACAAACAAACAAACAAACAAAACTAGTAGGAGAAGAATACAAAGATGGGATGATAGTTATTTCAATGAAAAAAAAAAATACCCTCGTCTCACCCCCACCCCCTGAAAAGGCAGAAGGATTGAGTTTTCTCCCATTTACCTGTCTCAGGTGGGCAGAAGGGAGCGTTTCATAAGGCTGGAGATGTTTGGCTTGATTTCTGGATGCCAAATTCAGTCAGGGAGACTAACCACACTTCCCAGAGCTGGCCTGGCTGAGGGCCAGGGTATAAGTAGTACATTATTCTTATTGGCATTAAATTGCCCCAAAGAAAGCTCAAGTAGTTTTGTCTTAAAGGTATTGACTTCTAATAACTCAACCACTGATCTGGTAACTTATGCCTTAGACTGTCTTCTGTATCTCAGCTTCCTCCAGCTTCTTTCCCTCTTTTAGGTCTTTGCTTAAAGTAAAATAACTCTGAGGTAGTGATGAATAATTAATAATTATAGTAAGGGTCTCCTTGGTGGCTTAGGGGTTAAGTCTCAGCATTATCACTCTTATGGACTAATTTTCATCCCGGCCAGGGATGTGACCCACGTGGCCCAGCAGACCTCTCCTGACCCGCCCGCTGCTCCCCTCAGCAGTGTACTTTGTTCATCTGCCTGTTCTGTTCCTCACTCTGTCTCTGGTGAATCCTCTCATCCCTACATCTCTGGCCGACAGCCCAATTCTTCTATGTGCAAAAAAGAAAAATATAATAATATTAGTAGGAGAAGAAGAATACAAAGAAGGGGATGATTGTTATTTCAATGGAAAAAATAGTCCCCCACCCCCAAAGCCAGGAGAATTGAGTTTTCTCCCATTTACCTGTCTCATTTTAACAACAGATAACATCCCTTAATGGTATTTTTGTTAGCATAAGGTTTAAATGCATAATAATAGGATAACATTTTTCATAAATTAATCACTATTTTAAAAGAAGGAGAAAATGCAGGTTTATCTCAACTGACCTAATTACTGGCAAAGTAGATCTGACTGATTAAAATAAAATCTTTCTGAATTCAAAAGAAAACAACACCATCACCACAACAATAACAAAGTAATGATGGAGCAGAAGGAACAGGAGGAGGAGGAAGAAGAAAATGAAAACAAATGCTCTGGACTAAGATAATGAGTGAAGTTCTGTTACAAAGGGGAGGATGAAGGAAGAAGGCAGAGAAAGAAGTAAAGTGGAAAAAGAGGTCTTTTCACAAATAGGAGGCAGCACTGAATTTTGAGGGGCTGTCAGAAAACTCAAGCCATACAGTGTTTTGTCTGGAAATTACCTTAATGATTCCAGGAAAATGTCTACCATTTATAAAGATGTTATGCGCCTCAAGCTCCATCATGTTACTAGTAAGGACAGTCACGCACGCCTGCAGGTGTGCATTCTGATGCACTAATTGGTGTTAGAGAGGTCTCGAGACCTTATTAAGTCAGAGTTGGCAGGGGACATCTACACCACTTGTGGATGGTGAGAGTTTGGGGGGCAGGGCCATACCCTGAATTTGACATCAACAGGTGTTTCATATGTGTTTGTTCTAGGGATAGGTGGATTAAATCCTACACTGAAAAAAAAAAAAAAAGATTCACATTGAGATATGTTGGGGAAGTTGTGTGCTTGTTCCCAGAGGAAAGAGCTGAAGTGGTGGCAGTGGGAGTTGAGTCCTGGACTCTGCAGGGAGTGGTGCCCGTCTGTCCAGCTGCCTCTTCCAAGGGGTAGCCTCACGCTCATCAAAGGCACTCTGCAAGGGCCATGGTTAAGTGGTGGCGTAATTCTGCCCACTGTTAGGAAACTGTTAGGAAACGCCCAGCAGGCAGTTTGTGGCATGCTCGTTGATTTATTCTGACTCTACTGTTCTCACCAGTAGTACCATGGCTTTGGGTGGGGCTGAACCACTAGTCAGGTGATCTGGGTGGAAGGCCACAGTCAGGGGCCTCCCTGGGGATGTGAGTCCTCTCTCCCCAGCCTCCAACTGTCCAAGTGTTAGGTCAGTAGGTCCTGGATAGAGACTGGTTTTAAAAATTAAGGCACTTTACAAAAGTAGATGACTGGATTTAAAAGATGTGGTACATAGATACAATGGAATATTACTCAGCAACCAAAAAAGAGAAACACATGTCTTTTGCAGCAACTTGGATGGAGCTGGAAAAGATCATGCTTAGTGAGATAAGCCAGAAAGAGAAAGAAAAATACCAGATGGTTTCACTCATAGCAGGAGTATAATGGACCAGGCGAGAAAATAATAAGAATAATGAACAGCCATATACCAGACATTTTGTGGAGTGGGGAATGGGATCAAAAACGGGGGGAGGGGGGTGAGGAGGGAAGTGCACGGGATTATGGTGATGGCACATGGGTGACTTGGTGATGGGAAACCCGCGAGGATTACAATTGAGATGGAAAAAAAAAATGTACAAAATGATGTAAAAATAAACTGTTATTAAAAAAAAAAAATTAAGGCACTTTAGAAGCAAGACCAGGATACCAAGGAGCACTGATTCTCTCCTCTATGCGCTCACTTCCTCTGCCTGCCCGTTTTCTTTTTCTTTCTCTTCTGTCAACCCCATAACTTCCTTTTATTTCATGTTATTTTCCATTTCAGCCCAACTGGAGCCTTTCCTGTGTGCCCATCAGGTGCTTCAGGGCAGCCTTGTATCTATTCATCAACCTCCTAGCACCATCTGCCATGACTGAGGCTTAATTAGAAAATGGGCATTTAAAGGGAGCCATCAAAGGGGGAGGGGGGTGGGGCCTCTCCCCTCAGGAAGGAAGGGGCAGCCCTGGATGCTAGCAAACAGGACTCCTGATCAAAGCAGGGGAAGGGTCTGCACGCTGCGAGTCGGTGCAGAGCTCTGAGGAACTGGGTGGCTGTCTGCTTGTTGGTGATCGGGACAGAGAACAATTCTCAGAGGGCTCAGAGAGAAGCAAATTAAATGAGAGTAAAGTAAGCACCAGGGTGTGGATTTCAACTGACTCCAGATAACTCTCCAGGACTTTCTTCACTAGCTGGGAAGCGATGAACAGAACTAGGTCCTGAGAGCCCCTCATATACCCATGGCCCCTCTTACCACTTTCAGAAACACAAGCTAACCTAAATAAATGCAGCACAAATAGTCAGCCACATTTCAGTTTTGCAAATTGAAAGTAAAAAAATAAAATACCTTGGAGTGCATAGATTCTACCAGCCAAGTGGCAAGAGAAACCTAATTTCCCCATTCTTGGCTTCTCTCCTATAAGCGAGGGATGAGAGAGAGATGCTGCGACAGTTCTCAGCCAATGTTCCACTTCACTCCCTAGCAACTTAATCCCCCCTATCTACCCACCTACCCCATGGGGCTGGGGAGGTGCAAGGGCTCTGTCCCCAGAGCAGGGACCTTCACACCCCCAGCACAGGCAGCATGTGCACACTGTGTGACAAATGACTTGTTTTCTTCAACTAAGCTCTTGCCCTAAACTGAGACTCCTGCCTAATGATGCCCAAGACAGTGCTGGCACTGACACCATCGGATGCACCAGGCTCAGGATAACCAGGGGCTGAGAGCACATCCTGGAGCTGAATGTGATGAACACCAGGAATGTCAACTGTGAGGAGCTATTCTGAAGGGTTGTTTGCTGAGGGCTGTCTGTGTAACTCATCATAGAAAGGCCAGCTGGTGAAGAGAGGGCAGAACAATTTTTTCATGGCGCTACACCCCCCGCTCTTTCAGATCAACATCCAGTGCTATGAAAAATGAAAGTGCTTACAGAGTCAATTCCTGTCTCTGTATATTGGCTTCTTGTAGTGACAGGTCCAGAGATCAGGCCTGTGCCACTAACACCTCCACACCTCTGGGCTCTTTTTGGGCTGTTCAAGCAATATCAGACAGATTAGTAGGGAAAAAAAGTCAAATTTGAGGTATGAAGAATGGAAATGGCTATAAATTCTAGAGTAAGTGGCACAGGCTGAGGTTTCTGTTCTGAGTTAAGGAAAGGGGTGGGGTTGGGCATCATGAGAGAGGAGAAGCCCTCACATAAAAGGAAGAGATTACTTCATATGACAACACTTGCCTCTATGCGTTTGCCCAGAGGTTGCGCCAATAAAAAGACTACTCTTATAAACAGAATAATCTGTCACTATAAAAATGAAATGGTAACAGTTTCTCCTAAGTCAGTGGGGTCTGCCTTGACCTTAGCTCCAGATGCCAAGCTCACACATAGTGGGAAAGCCTCTTTTGGGCCTCTCTACTTTTTAAGATTTATTAATTTATACATACAAGAGTTGGAGTGCAGGCAAGAGGTGTGGGGGTGAGAAGCTTCACCAGAGACAGAGTAGGGAGCAGAACAGGGGGGTCTACTGTGCCACGTGGGTCAACTCCCTGGCCAGGAATTGAACTCATGCTGCAGTGCCTGCCAATAGCTTCTTAGTGCTGAGACTTAACCCCTTGTGCCACTAGGAAGGCCCCTTTCTTCTGGACATCTTGGAATAAAAACCTGCCTGAACATTTTTTGGAAAGTCAAACCTATGTGACCACTGTACTCACTCCCCAGGAAAGTAGGTCTGGACACCAGGGGTGACAAGAACTGTAGTGTTTATCACCACAATGTTTCTGTGTGGGAGAACTGGTCAACCTCTGAATGCTCTGTTTGCTGGGATGATACACGATAGGCAGGCATGGCTGAGTTCTCCAGTCCAGGGCAATTTCAGGATCTCTGACACAATACTATGTAAAGATCCTAAATCTTTCCCAGAGCTTTGGAACTTTCACTCTATTCTGAGAGTTCTTTCTTGAAAGTATAGCATTACGAGAGCTTGCCTCATAGTTTGCTATGCAGTAAAATTGCCTTAATTGGGTCCAGCATTTTGGAATTTATGTTCATTAAGACACTGTGATCTTATTGGATAAGAAATTTGAATGAGTGGCTGTAATTTGAAAATCTATACTTTTATGAGATCCACACATATAACATAGTGTTTGTATAAATGGTAATTTTAGATTCATTTACCTAATTTTCCTTATTAGTATCCCATTCTTTTGAGTTTATAGCAGAGAGGAAGAGAGAAAGAAATCACCTAACATAATTATCAGTCTTCCTTTAATAATTCCTAGATTTAGAATATTTTTTCTTAATTATTACAAACAGGACTCATAATCTCTTGTCTTTCAAAATAGCAAGGTTTTATATTATTTAATTTAGACCTAGTTCCTGTACAGCTTTCCTTAGCCATATGATGAACAGCTTACCCAAAACCTTGGGAAGGAGAGGTGACTGCTCAAAATAAGAAAGCTAAAGTTATGTGGGACTGATTGCCATTATCACAAGCAATTCTTCCTTAAGCCAGTTTGGTTGGCCAAGAGATGCTTCTTTCTTACCAATACTGCTTCTACCTGACTATAGCACATTTTCTCAAGACTTTGTCTAAGGGGTGATAAGAAAGTCTGGTAAAAGCAAATCTCCCTCCCTCCAGCTCCACCTTACCAGCTCCTCTCTGCCTTACCTGTCTTTGCTCTCACAGTTCAACATGCAAAGAATGGAAGCTTGGGCATCCCCAGAGGCCAGGGTTGAGTATCAGTCCTAATATTGATAGCAGTGCAAACTTAGGCAAATTTCTGAATATCTCTCAGTTGATTTCCTTAAACAAAAGGAATAATAAAATTTACTGAAGAGTATTAGGAGGATTTGAGATAATATGCATTAACATATGTATTACCAGAATAGTCAGCTCAAAAATGGTAGCTATTTTTATGATGATTGCTTGCTCACGCTGTTCTGTGACCATGTTTACCTGTCTGGCATCCCCCCTCAGGTCTGTTAAGATTTCTTTAGAGTCGTATTTCTCTAGCCCTAAAACTTTGAAACAAAATCTGGCACAGAGAGTATGTTTTACATAAATGTTTTCTAGATGAACGCATCAATGAATTCATGGGAATAGCTGGATGGGTCCATCTTTAAGTGACCAAGCTTATTTCAGGCAGTACTCAGCCATCCTATTTCTTGGAACCTATTTGATATTAGAGACCTTTCAAGTATGAGGAAATCAGAAAAAGGAAAAGAACAAAGAAAATAAATTGGATTCCATCTTTTGGTCCTTAAAAAATTTCAAGCTCATGGATAATAACAAAGCTTGTTAGATATAAGACTAAAGGTAACAGCTATGTCATGACATTCTGAGCATTAAAATGATAGATACAAAATGAAACACAAAAACATTCCAAGTATTTCTCATTTGCAAGTAGGACAATCACTATTTTCCTTTCGGGTACCATCTGTGGTGAGTATTCAGATCTTACACAAACTTGCAAAATGAACAATTGTTGACATCTCCTTGGGAAGAAAAGAAAAACCCAAAGCCTTGATAGATTTTAAACTGCAGGCCTCCTGGGATACCCTAAATGGCTCATAAATACAGCTAGTGGGATATTGCCTATATGTATTTTCCACTTACACTCACCTTGGAGGCCCTGTCCTGGCCTCCTGAGAATCAATACAAACAATAACAGATTTGCTGATGTATTAATCTTTTGTGCTGATCTAAGCATTTTTTCCCTACCACAGTGGGAATAGGACTGGGAGTGGAAATCTGGACCACTAGAATAGTAATGGGGGGAAATTTCATCTCCAGACTCCAGGAAATACAGCATTTCTCTTTTTCCAGCTGCATACGGGCATCTTGATGGGGCCTGGTTGGCCTGGAGCCATGGACTTCCACTTAGTAGCAGCATCCTCCATCTTGCTTTTGTAATCACTTAAAAACAAAGTCAACCCACTAGTAAAGCCGGGAGCAGAACTTCCATTAGAACAAGAAGCCAGACTTGCCAGAGTGATCTCTACTTAAAAGGCTTTCCTGACTACATCCTATCATGGCAAAGGGACATTTGTTTTAAAAAAAAATTTGTTTATGCTTACAGATTTGGGGTATAGGTGAGAGGTGTGGGTGAGAAGATTCACCAGAGACAGAGTGGGGGGCAGAACAGGTAGATCTAGAAATACACTGCTGAGGGGAGCAGCGGCTGGGTCAAAAGAGGTCTGCCATGCCATGTGGATCAGTTCCTGGCTGGGAATTGAATTCGTGCTGCAGTGGTTTCCGAGAGCTTCATATTCACAATGTGGTGCTTTAGCCCGGTGTGCCACGAGGGAGAGCCCAGGACATTTTTTAGCTGTTAAAATCTTTCACCTGTGAATACACTTCAGGAGATGAAACTGATGGTAAACAGGTGAAGGAGGAAGGAGAGAGATCTCCCTTGGAGATGAGTCTGTAAAGCTAAAGTCATTTCCTAAACTCCTAGTGTGAAATTGATAATGCGATAGTGTACTAAGGTCGGTCATGGGGAAGAAGCAAAGGAAGATGTCATGGGCCATTATGATTTAACCTTGACTCTCCCCATTTCTGTTCCTCTTAGGCATAAAGAGAAGGAGGAAAAAAAAATAATTTCGTTCGGGTTTTCTTCCTCCTGAGCCTCCTTAGGAGCCTAATAAGGTTATGATCTGAAAGACACAGAGCTGAATGACATGCAACTTCCTGCACTGAATGAGGAATAAAGTCAAAGATCAGGGTTCTGGAAGCTTGGCTTTAAGGTAACAGAACGCCAAGTTCAAGTGTCCTCTTCGCTTCCTGGGCAAATCAGTTCACCTTGGATTTAGTACCCTCTTCAAGAAGAGGGCAGTGATTATGTCAGCTTCCCTAGTGCAGGGGAAGACAAATATCTTTTACTGCTAACCTTCTAAGTCTTCTAATTTGTTGACAGACTAACAGAAAAGCATACATGTACATTTACTCAACATAAATTTTTTTGTTGACAAGGAGAAATGAAGACCCATAAGAAACATTTACAATGTGTTCAAGCTTGGTTTGAGGAAGCGTGCACAGTGGTGGAAAGATGTGGGTAGGAAGACACATAGTTCACTGTGGTCCACTTGGCAAGGCAGATTCTTCTCATCTTAGAAAGAACAAGACCTTCCTCTGGCCATAGGGAGTTTCTTATCACCTGCTTCATGATAAAGGCAGAAAGTAGCTTCCTGCACGTGCTGTTTCTCAAAATCCTTCCAACTTGAAGTTTTTAATATTCCAAGACACTTTATTTTGAGGTAGCAGGCCCTAACCTCATTATCATCTGTTTGAGGATTAAATAAAATAATGAAGAGTGGTGAATTTGTGAGTGTGTGTTTTGTGATAAAGGACAGGCTATCCCCTAATGTTCAGAACATGACTTCCCAAGGTCTCACTTGGTGTGTGGATTATTTTGAGCTGTCACACTTTGTAGAGACTTTTACCATTCCCTTAACTACCTAAAATAAATGAAAATTGGGGGTATTATCCAGAAATAGAATGTTTACCAGAAATAATCTTTCTATCAGAGTTGCCTAGCAGTAGGGGAGGGCACACATCTAGTGAGAGTGTGAGTTCTTTACCATGAGAATCTTCTTCCTCCCATCTTTATCCCCCTTTTAGGGCATAATATACACCCTGACTTTGCCCTCTTTCCTTTGGAATCTACATCCATATTCATTCTCACACATATGTAATTACTTTGTATTCCTCCTACTGATCTGTGTGATGTGATATGTATTTTATGACTGACCAGCCCTGGAAGAAGCCAAAAGGTATAGGAAATTTCTTCTCCACCTCTACTGTGTAGACTCGGGGGAATCCTTCAGTATGTGAGTCCTGTTGGGGACTAAGGATTTGGGCTCCATTGGGAAGTTGAACCTTTGAATGCTCCCTCCCCCAATTCTCCTACTGGGCACAGCTGTGAAATCACTTGAGGTTGCATCAGAGACTGATAGTGCCAATGTCAGAAATGGGTCCCAACTGCAGTGATACTTTGATGCCATCTAGACAGTGTCCCCAAATCAGATTTCTTTGGTTTCTGCCCATTTTCAGTGTTCTGTTTTAGTTAAGGAACTTCAGCACTACTCAAATATGTTCTTTTTCTGCTCAGAGTTCATGTCTTTTGCTTTATGCAGGAATCCTGTCATGACAAGATGACAAGTGTACAAATACAGCCAGAGCAGTAGAAGGAAACTCATCAAAGGAGGCCATGACCCATGATGCCTCTTGCTATTGTTAGACTATTTAACTATTCAGCTATTTAAATGTCCATAATAGGTCCTATTTTGCTGAGATACTAATTTAAATTGCTTTGAGCAGAATGCATACCAGATTATTTCTTAACTGTTTGATTCTTTTTTTTTTTCCAAAGAGCTTATGTCATCTGTAATCATCAAAAATAATAAATATATTTCCACTCAAATTAAAAGAAACATGGCTTTTATTTGAATTAATTATGTTCAGAGGTTCAAATTAATGACTTGAATTGCTCAGGTTATGCAAGAGAAAACTATATACTGTAATTGTATTCTGGAATGGTACCCCATGGGTGATTAGAATCTTCTGATGGAACTGACCACTCTAAAGAGGCTTCAATGGTGAAAGAAAGTCAGAGAAAATAGACATTAATAATCTGAGTGAAGGCCTGGGTTATAGTCTACCCTCAATAAACACTTCATTAAAACAGCCACTTGGTCTATTCACAAGCTTGAGTACAAATCTTGACAGTTGGTCTTTCCTATTCAGACAGAGAACAGTCTCTGGAACTTTAGCAACATCATCTTCCCAGAGGTTTTGCATTGTTTGAAATGCAAAATCTCAGGATCCATGGGAGACCCACTGAGTCAGAACCTGCATTTTTACAAAATTCCTTGGCGATTGATAAGCACATTAAAATTTGAGAAGCACTGACACGTAGCTTGGTCATTAGCTGCTGGAAGAAATGTCAAAGCTAATTTCCCCAAACCAGATTGGGGCAGCATTTATAACCTTTTTCAAGTATCAGTGATTTGCTCTGGGATTGCTAAACGATGTGAGTACATTACTCCTTAAAGAAGCAACTCGAGGAAATTTCTGTTATATTGTCTGTGATGTCATTGTTTTCTGTTGTTGTTTCCTGTAGTTTGAGAGGTTGAAACCTCTTTCCAGTTTTACCCGCTTCTGGCTTGAAATAAGAATTTAAAGGTCAACTGAGTAAGTAATCTTAAATCATCTACCTCACTGAGAAGTGATGCCATCTTTTGGTGTGGCTAGGACAGCTTGAACTTGATCAAGCTATTTGTTCAGAGGATCCTGAACTAGAAATGGAGAGGTATCATCAGCAGAATGGATTAACTCCTGAGGAAGCCATTATCGTGGAGTGTCAGTGAGTAAAATTAACATGTATTTTTAATAAGTCTGTAATTACTTATTCTACAATAGACCATATGGTCTATTCACTTTTCTTCTGTGGACTCAAACACTTAAGCCCTCAAATGCCATTTAGTTTTAAACACACACACACACACAGACACACACACTGTTCCTCAAAGAAAACAAAACAAAAAATCGAACTCCAAATCATTTCCTAAGGAGTAAAAATTCGAATTATTATCAAAGCCAGAAATTGCACATGTGTGTCTAGAAAGTGCAGTGCCACATTTTGCCAGACCTGAAGCTTTCCTTCTTTTACATTTGTTGGCCAACAGTCTGAGCAGAAGGCTGTGCTGAGTTTTCAGTCCGAAGTGTTGATTTCTTTGTATTTGTGAATTTTTGTGTCAGACTTGGCATTGTTATTTAAATGCATCAACGGTGGTTTTTTGTATTAGAGTTGCATTAAATTGAGAAACAAAGAACACTGCTGCTTTCAAGAAGAAAACGCCTTCATTTCCTCAATTCTCGGCTAAGTATTTCAGAGAGACCTTTTCATGATACTCTCATGAACATGCCTTTAGAGATAAGCATGCATTTTATCACTCATTTGGGTCTTTGGGAAGTGCTGATGAAGCAGAGCCCCTAAAAAATATTTATTTTTTTTCTAGGCTGTAGGAAGTCTCATCTTGCTATGGTTGCCTTAGAGGGGTTCCATATAAAATTGCTATCTTGCAGCAAATTCTGGGGCATGGACTCATAAATGTCCACATTAAGGCGACAGATCAGTCAGTTTAAGGTAACTGTGTATTTTTAAACTTCATTAACTGAATTTTCTAAAGTCAATGGGATGACTGTGGAAAGTTTCAGCTTTTAAAATAAGCAAGAGATGTAGCAGTGCTAAATGGAATGAGGCTCCCCCAGACTCCCCACCTGCTCCTCTCACTCCCTGACTTGGAAATATAGAGGAATTATCTGTAATTGGCAAGGTCATTCCTAAAGAAGACCTGGCGGATACAGCCTCCACTCACTTTTCTTAAATGTTTAAATCAATGTTTTCAACAATTGAGAAAGGAAATTCAGATTTAGGACTGAAACTTACCTGTTGACGTCTCTTCCTTTTCATGGAATTGGAGAATACCAGGATATGAGCAGAGTGGGGGCCTGGAAAATGGCACCAACCACCTCTGTGAATGCTTCTCCCCTGCAACATAAAGGTGTCTTAGAAGCCAGGCCGCCCCTGGGGGGGGGGGCACCTCTAGGGATCTTGACTCTAAGGTTTCTTCTTTCCATCTTTGGCGCCTGGGCAAGTCCTGTGCTTACCCCCAGGGAGCTGTGAGAGGGTCAGCTCTCAAAAGCTCAGTTTGGTGGCCTCAGCCTTGGAACCAGCCCTCAGTGGACTTCTGACTCTGCCTGCACACCCAGTGAGAGGGGCTTCCACAAATCCTTCTGAAAGCTGGACACAGTCCTTTGTATCTGGGGCCTCATGAGGGATGTATGCCTGCTCTCACCTGGAAAAACCTTAGAGATCTGTGGTCACCAGAAAGTGGGCTCTGTCATGGCTTTCTCCCCAGTGGCAGGTTAGTGTCCTATACATCTGAGGGCCACAGGATGCAGCCAGCATGCTAATACTAGCTGGACTGGTTTAGAGGCAACGTGCCAACATATAGAAGCAAGAAGAGAGAACATGTGGCTGTGCCTCCAGTTTTCAATTGGAAACATGTGAAGCTCAAGGTCAGCTGCCTTGTCTGGTCCCATTACTCAATCAAAAGCTTTACTATTTCCTTTCCTTCCTACCTACCCACCCATCCCATTGAATTAGGAATTACAGCTGGTGTACGAGGAGAAGGTTGTTTAGAAATGGGAAAGCCAGGCCCATCCTGGTGATGCAGCGGGTTAAAGCACCGCACTAAGAAGCTAAAACTACTTCAGCATGAGTTTGATCCCCGCCCTCCCCAGAGGTGATCCACATGGCGCGGCAGACCTCTCCTGACCCGCTCGCTGCTCCCCTCAGCAGTGTATACTTCGTCAGTCTGCCTATTCTGCTCCCCACTCTGTCTCTGGTGAATCCTCTAGTGGCTCCTGTGCCCACAGTTCAGTATGCATAAATAAATAAATCTTAAAAAAATAAAGAGAGAAATGGGAGTCAACCATATCCTTCCTAACAAAGACACTACAGTTGGTGAAGACAATAGTGTATCTTGATAAGATCCAGGACGTGTTACCCAAAAATGCAGCATCATGAATAATTTAAACTGAAGGAATTACTCTGACCTTCCCTAACTTCTCCCTTTGAAACAGATCAGAGCCCCCCAGCAGATGCCCTCCCTAGATCCAGGGGAGCGGCACATCCTTATTTCTGAAGACAAAGCTTCTCAGAAAATCCACACATGCAGGCTTTGCTCAGTCTCCTCCCATGATGCTACATCACCTTGTATTCCTAAACTTATCCTATTTCTTCACACTTTTGTTCATCTTCAAAACTACAATAAAAATATTCAGATCTGATTGTTTTTCTGGCCTTAACTTTTTTAAAAAATAAAAATCTCATGACACATAAACTTAAGTAACTTTGTATGCCTTTCTCTGACTAATTTGTCTTTGTTGGTTTAGTTTTCAGACCTATCTAGTTACCCTAAGAAAATCAAACTTTTTCCACCCCTACAGTCTTCCTGTGAATATTGAAGTTTTGCTTGTTATATGGCTACACACCACTGTTTACTAAAGTAATGGTGACCTGACTGAGAGATAAAAGGATTGTATAGTTTCTCTACTCCTAAGTGTGAACAGAATGGTTGTGGGATATAGAATGTTCATGTCTTTATTACTGGACAAGGGCAAGACTACCCACTGGCCAGGTTAAAAGAGCAAATGATTGTCAAAAATACTACTCTGCAGGAGACCTGTTTGACTAGTGGGTTGGTTACATGCCCTGTTTTCCGCTAAAAAGAAATCCTGAGGTTGAGGAGATATTCAGGGGTTCCTTCTAGAAATAGCTCTTGACACACCTGACACTTGGAAGGCACTGGGGAGAAAATGCTAGTAAATATCATGCTTTGCCCTCAAGGTGCTTATGGTCTACCAGGCAATGAGGACAAGTAGCTAGAAAATGGAAATGAGTTTTCGGTGGGTAAGTCCTCAGAATGGACTCAGATAATGACAGACTCTCCTCCCCCCCCCCCCCCCAACAAACACACACACCAGAAAGCCAGGCTACATTTGAGGTACAAAAGACCAGTAGGTATTAATTGACAAGAAGAAGAAAAGAAAGACAGCAGAGCGGGGAAGCCACACTCAGAGCAGAAAGAACATGCAGGAATAAAACCGCTGATAAATGAGCAAGAGCAGGGAGTTGCAAGTTGTTTACTTGCTGGGAAGGTGAAATACAAGGTGAAGAATGGTGAGAACTTTGGTTTGAGCGAGAGAGTCACATCCCCAAAAACCTTATAAAGCACTTATAGTTAAAATCTTTTATCTTAGGTTAATGTTGATTTTTAGTAAAGGGAGAGATCAGAATTGCAACTTTGAGTAATTTCTGCAAGACAGAATAAGAAAGCAATAGATCCTTCAATCACCTTGTTTATAATGCATAGGTAAAAAATTTTCTAGTTCTATATATGCCTAAGGTATACAGGTATTATATCTTATAAACTAGTAGCAGTACTAATGTATGTGTAATTTGCAAATAGACTCATATTTGAGTGTTAGATAACATTGCTTTAGAAAGGCCACTCTGAGCAAGCTTGGAGCAAGCTCAGAATCAAGAAACCTGGTTAAGAGGCTGTTGTGGGCCCTGCCTGGTGGCATGACGGGTTAAAGCACAGCACTGTGAAGCTGGCCAAGGTTGCTTGATTACAAGTTATATCCCCACATGTGACCCACATGGCACAGCAGACCTCTCCTGTCTCACCCACTGCACTCCTCAGCAGTGTACTTCGTCTATCTGCCTGTTCTGCTCCCCACTCTGTCTTTGGTGAATCCTCTTGTGGCTCCTGTACCCCAGTTCTGTATGCATAAATAAATAAATCTTAAAAAAAAAAAGGTGCTGTTATGATGATTGGAGAAGAAATGACAGGTACATGAGCCAGAATGATAACACTGATCATGGAAAGAAAGGGCTAAGCATGAATCAGGTTGTTAAAAATCACTTTACTCTTGCATGTATATTCCATCAGAAAACCCAAGCACCCACCAGCTGGTTGACAGGTGAGGAGCAGAAAGAGCACTGGGTGTCAAAATATACAGGCTTCATGTCCTGGTTTCTTGCTTAATATATGATTTGGGCAAATGGCTGACTTCCTAAGCATTTGTTTCCTGTGCCCTCCTGGAGGACTTTTGTTGATCAACTGAAATAATGCACAAGAGAGGATTTTGAAAACTCTGAATTTCTAGACAACTGAAAGACACTATTCCATAGCTATCATTAGTCCAGTAGCTGTGGATTCACAGGAACTATATGTCTGAGAGTATGGTCTCGGAATCCCCCTCTAATTCTAATAAGGATGCTGATGAAGACAGTGCCATGTGCTGAAAATAGTAACAAATGGTCAGGAGAACTGGCTAGGCCCCTTCTCCCTGCCAACCCTGAGACAAAGTTTTCTCATCGCACAATGGGAAATGTTGGCATCGTATCTGTCTAGCTCTTCCTCTAACTCCTAAGAAGAAGGTAATGAAAATTCTCGGAGCTGGAATTCAGAATTTGGTTTCACCTCTGCCATAGGCAGAGTTGGCTTCTACTTTCTTACGTGACCTTGAGCAAGTCACGTGTCCATCTCCGGCTTCACTTTCTTTATCTGCAGAGAAGGATTGAGCTTTGGGTAGGTGATTTGTACAAATCATTCAGGCATAAAACAGCTTTCTATTAAAGTGAGTGATGAGATGAAACACCAAGCATGTTTTATGACAGTTGTCATTTTATTTTTCCCTGGTTTGGCTGATTGGGGAGGCAAGGAGAAGATAAATCGGTTGAGTAGAATAAAAAGTTTGCAACTAGAATTATCTACACATTAACCAAGTCACAGAAAATGAAAGAAGCTGTGAAGATTTTCTCAATATGTGGAGCCACCAGGCAATCAGTGACAATAAAATTGTGAATTCAGCAATTCCATGCTGTGTTTTAATTTTCTGGCACTCATGTGCCCATTATTTAAGTGTGCATTTGGGTTGTTGCCAGCCAGTGTCTACCACCGCCAAGGAGGGGTGCTGAGAATCCTACTCCAGCACTCTAGAAGGTCCAGGATCCTGACTCCTCCTACCTCAAAAGGTCAGGAAAGGGGTTAGCTTAGCATCCTTTGCAAACTACAAAAGGAAACTGGGAAAAACTAGAGACAAGAGAAAAAAGAGTGGGAGGGGAGAAAAGAAGAAGAGGAAACGGTGGGCTAGAATAAAGGAAAAGAAGGAAAGAAGGTCACAACTATAAAATCTATTCCATGGACAGCATGAGAGTGGGAGAACTAGGCGACAGAATACGAGATGAAAAGATGATGAAGAGGATGTGTAACGACTACACGTTCCAAACTCCTTTTTCTTCTCTGGCCAAGGAGACTGAGTTGGGAGTCTCCAGCTGCAGCACCTTTGGAACCTGCCACAATGTTCGAGCTGAGATCAGGCTCTTTCTGGGCAGCTCCCAGCCAGAGGGCTGAGCAGGTGGGTGTCTGTTTGCCAGACTCTGCTCCCAAGCTCTCTTCTGGGCTGGCTGAGATTTTCTGAGTCACCCTTTGTGCGGAGGTCTTTCTGCCCAAACTCCCTTCCTTTCCTCATGATGCTTAGTTTTACATGTCTCTGGCTAGGCCGTACCATCAGCTGTGTAGGTTGTGGCCCGGAAAAGGACAAGAGCTGCCCCAAACATACCCATTGTGATCCCCCACCAACCTCTGCTACTTCTCTGGCTTGACCTGCTGGGGAGCACCTAATTCCCCACCCCACTGTCCAGCCTGGCCCCTGGATAGCCATTCTTTCACAGTGGACTTGAAATGAGTTGAGTTTGAGTTTATTCCCAATAATGTTGGGTAGACCTTAGCCAATAGTGAGGGACATTTCGAGTGGAAATTGAGGTTTTCTATAGAAGAAAGAATTCTGCCTCAAGACTGGGCTGCCTGGGAGTGGGAGGTGGGGCCCAGCGGCCTGGTGTTAAGTTTTAGCCTTATCACCACTGCTGACTGCCTCAATAAATCTCTGATATTCTAACTCCCTTGGGCCCTCTGCCTCCTGAAGGAGCCAGCTTCATGGTCCCATGGTTTCATTTACACTTTTCAGACTATGTCTTTCCTCTTATTTTAGAAAATCTGAGCATGATTGATAACAGCAACAGGACCTTATGGCACTTGAGTGGGAGGAAAAGAAAGTGAAGAGATACAGTATAAAAAGTAAAATGAAATGAAGGTTGAAGGTCGAGAGAAGTATAGAACTGCCGTGAGGTGCGTTGACTGCCCCTGAAACTGTGGTCAAGTCAGACTCGGGTATTTTGTCAAACAGAACATCTCCCATGGTCTTTTTTGCCAACAGGTAGAAGCAGACCAGCATAGAGTATATACTGGTGTCTGTTTCTGCTTCTTGGAAGGTCTAGGCCCATTCAAATGCATACTTCTCCTTTGCCATCACATCTCTTAAATTACCTGATATAAGCACACAAACTAAAACAATATTCACCATCTGCTTCAAGTTTCTCCCTGACCTTTATAGATTCTTCTGCCAGGTTTCTGCACAGAATGAAGCAGAATGATAGAAATACCTGCGTCGCACAGTTGATTTTCCTTGGTTGCTTTAGTTGTGACGAGTGTAGAAAGAGTCTGATTTCAGGGCCATGGAAGTGCTGCGTGTGACCTGTTGACAGGACTGAGTCATCATCCCATGTGGCTGGGAAAGGAACCTTATGTGCTATTAAAATTATCTGTGCTCCTTGCATTTGAGACACACCCTGCCGGTTGGTTTCTCCTTAAGAAACTGTGCTGGCTTTTCTTAAACCAGAAAACTACCATTCATTCATTCTTTCATTCATTTATTCAGCAATGTTAGCTAAAAGCACAACAGGTGCTAGGAACTGTATGCAAGGCTGGATGAACCATGATGTAAAACACCATCACTGCCCATATCAGTTGCAGGTTCTATTGGCTGGTGGATGCTTAGGAGGCTCACTGAGGTTTTGGATCTCACAATTTACTTCTTTAATGAAAGAGTAGTCTTAGTTAGCTCTAAAACCGATGTCCTTTTCCAAGGGTGGGTGTGTGGTCAGGGAAGAACCTGCAGGCCTTGCTAGCAATGAGGTCTTCGTTGTTGTAAGCAGCTGGCATCAGCTAATGGGTCCAGCTCTTATTTGGTTCGTTAGTGCTGTGATAGCCAGCCAACCAAATCTAGCCAGGCAACCCAGCTATCCTCTAAGAAATGGGTGTCATAGGGTGTATGTCTGCTTCCCAGTGATGCTACTCCTTCCAAAACTCAGTCATCAGTGTGCTATCCTCCCTAGGGCATCAAATCATCAGGCCCGTGATGATTTGACCTGGTATGTTTGTCAAAGGAACAGAATCAAGGGCATGTGTTGTGTGTAAAGAGAAAGAGAGGAACCACATCACCCCAAACCTGTCAACTTGACAAACCAAGCATTTGAAACTAAAAGTCACAGAGTCAACAAATACTGAAAAGATTCTTTAACTTCCTTCATTTTCCTTAAGCAAGTCCTAAGACCCTGATGTGACAGGTAACTCTCTAGACCTGAGGAAAGGAGCATTCTTATTCTCAAAGATACAAGGAACTGAGAGGAATCGAAGCAAAATGATTTTGCTGTTTCCTTCAGTTGACAACCCTTAGGTCATGTTCTTTTGTTTCTATTATGTGTTCCCACAACTATACACTCTTCACCACCTAATATAAAATATCTAGGCTTAACTTTTATCTCAAAACGATATGACTTAGGAAGGCTTTTGTGTCATGTAAAACATATATTAATATATTTGTATGCCTTTCTATCATAACCTGTCTTTTTAGAGTCTAATTAACAAGCCACAGCAAGAATATCCAAGAAGGCAGAAGAAATATGCATAAAAAGAGTTGATGTTTGGGGTTCAAGGTCTGTGTGAAGTGAAAAGAGCTAGACAGTGGGCCGGGGAACTGACTCACATGACCCAGCAGATCTCTCCTGTCTCACCTGCTGCTCCCCTCAGCAGTACATTTGAGTAGATCTTCCGATTCTGCTCCCCATCCTGCCTCTGGTGAATCCTCTCACCCTTGAACCTCTGTCTCACATTCAATTCTTCCATGCAAAAAAAAAAAAAAAAAAAAAAAAAAACAGAACTAGAAAAGTTAGCGAGCCCTCCTCTGGACCCACCTCTTCTGTACTCCAGTAGTAAATTGGTGCTCTCCACCATTGTCTATGTGGTAACATTCTGTTAGTTCACATTATGGTCCTGTAGAGTGAGTCTGGGTACAAGTTAAGTAATGCAGACTGACACTCCTTGAGAGGGCAAGAATCCCAGGACTCAGTTCTTACAACCAGTAGCAACACCTAACTCCACAGTTCCACCAGCAGACATCAACATGCACAGTTCACTGGGAGAATCATTTTGACTTTGTCATGAAAGTCACCAAAGTGGTACTGTTCATGACTCAGCGCTTTTAATCAATTACAGCAAGAGGTTCAATAAATGTTGCATCAAATTGTTCATGTTAATTGTCTCTTTTCCTCAGGTCCTCCCTGGTGGCGCAGCGGGTTGAAGCACAGCGCTAAGAAACTAAAGCCACTTCCGCATGAGTTCGATTCCCGCCTGCCCCGGAGGTGACCACATGGCGCGGCAGACCTCTCCTGACCCCTCGGCTGCTCCCCTCAGCAGTGTATTTCATCCATCTGCCTGTTCTGCTCCCCACTCTGTCTCTGGTGAATCTTCTCACTGCCCCTGCACCTCTGGCCTGTACCCCAGTTCTGTATGAATAATAAATAAACCTTTAAAAAAAAAAAACACGAAAGCTCACACTCTAATTAAAATCTGGCTTGCAAGGCTACAATAGACTAGAATGCCGGTTTCATTCTATTCCTACTCAACAAAAGCTCCTCAAGATCCAGGGATAGTGAGTCTTTTTTGAATGGTCTCTGCCACCACACACTTCCCAGTGATAGTCACCAGCAGGATAGGTAACAAAAGCGGGGACAAATGGTAATGAATCAGAACGTGTGAGTTTAGTAGCTTTGGGCAAGAGAGGGCCCCAAAGAACATTAGACTAAACTGTTCCATTTGTAGCCCTTGTTAACCAAAATTGTCAGTGACTTTTGGAACAATGACTGCCTCCCTGACAACAAAACTTCAGTAGCACAGTAACTCCCAGCCTTCCCCTCTGCGTTATTAATCACAGCCATGGAGCCTTATTTAGCAGGCTGCAGGGTTAGCTTACTTTCAGGCTCCGCTCATGGAAATGCTGCTGCTCGGTCTATTCATTTTCCCAAAGTGCTTCTCCACTTCCAATAGGCATTCCAGCCATGTTGCATATACTTTATAAAAGCCACGGTATAGGTCAATAATGTTAAACTCCTACCCATGACAATAATTTACTTTTGTCAAATGTGTAAGCGCACAGGGAAGACACAGAGACTGTGCGTGCCAGACAGCTCTGGTCCTCTGGCCTCTCTCTGCACTGAGGATTCCTCTTTCCATTGTGTTGCAGCCTTTAACTGGCAGTTTCTTTCTCCTGCAAAGAGAGATTACAAATACAATCCTAGAATTGCAAATAGAATGGTGGATGCCTTTTGTTCAGCTTCCTGTCCAAGTAGTTACTACCTTTGTCATGGTAATAATCCATCAGAATTTCCTAGTCTGAATGTTACTCCTGGGTAGAGAGTGCCTAAATTTGGATGAGTTTATGATCTTCCAATGTGCTGTCCCTGGATCAAGAGAGCTGGAAAAGCTGACCCCCTCTGAGATGCCCGAGAATTCTGAGTGGAAGGAATGGGTTTATTAATGTTTCTAAGGATCCGGACAGCAACGGATACAACTGGCGAGATGCTGCTGAAAAGTAAATATACACCTGCCAGGTTTTTCTGTCAAGTCTTGAAAAAGGTGGATTTGCTACCACTCTACCTGGATTTTCTCCAATCCTGACTGAGAAGCTGTCATCATTTATTCAAAGGACATGTGATTATCTACTTTCTTGCCAGGCCTAAATCTGCTACATTGAAACAGTCATGGCAGCACAGGGAAAAATTCCTCTGCCTCATCTAGGTTCTTCCAAGAATGGATGAGCAAACCAATTAACATCAAACAGATTAATAGGAGGAAAAATAAAATTTGATAGCTCATGTATTGAGAATTTATACATTGTAAACTCTGAAGACACATGGGAAAACCATGGATTTATATCCTGTTTTGTAGTGTTACAGGCCCAACCCCTGCCCTGTAGGGAAAGGATTCAGTAGAGAGCACTAGGTGTGTTTGAACTAGGCAAGTCTTTATCGGAGATTCACGCATAAGGACACCAGTGCCAGGAAGGAGAATTAACCTAGCACTCTGCCTTTCAGTTTTTGCATTTAGTATATCTTGCCATAATGGTTGGAAAATGGAGGGACCATTTTTCTTGTAGTTTCCAGACAAGTGTAATTGCAGAACAGTGTTCTATTTTAAGGTTTCACTCTCTGGCCATTTTCCCCATTGTTCCATGTATTTTGTGACCAGGTCTTTTCGACTTCTCCCTTCACCCTTGAATTGCTCCTAGTTCTTTAATACAGAGCCCAAAGGAGAGGTATTGTAACAAGGTGGGCCCCAGGCGAGGACAGTTTCCAGGTTCCCTGTCCCACCCAAAGGGCTGGGGGCTGATTAGTTATTCCTTAGGCTGGGTGGTGCTCAGGGAGATAAGATGTTTCACTCTTACCAGAGAAGAGAAGGAATCAAGGTGAGAAAAATTGAGAGAAGGGGTGAGGTCCTGTGTATCATAGAGCAGGACCTCCTCCTTTGCTCCTTCCTGGCATGGGACCCCAGATGAGTATGCCCTATTTCTTTTGGCTTTGTTCTCAAGGTACCCAGGCATTTCTGGGTCTGATAATGCCAGAGAGAAATTATGAGTCCTTCCAGGAAAAGAAGTTTTTTTTTTTTTTTTTTTTAAAAAGATGTTGGCCCTCCCTGGTGGCGCAGCGCAGCGGGTTAAAGCACAGCATTGAGAATCTAAAGCCGCTACCGCATGAGTTTGATCCCCGCCTGCCCCGGAGGTGACCACATGGTGTGGCAGACCTCTCCTGACCAGCCCACTGCTCCCCTCAGTAGTGTACTTCGTCGATCTGCCTGTTCTGTTCCCCGCTCTGTCTCTGGTGAAGCCTCTCACCGCCCCTGAGCCTCTGACCTGTACCCCAGTTCTGTACGCACAAATAAATAAATCTTAAAAAAAAAATGTATTTATTTGTTCATCCAAGAACTGGGGTACAGGTCAGAGGTGTGTGTGGGGGGGAGGGGGTGTGGTGAGAAAATTCACCAGAGATAAAATGGGGGAGCAGAATAGACAAGTCTACTGAAATACTCTGCTGAGGGGAGTAGCGGGTGGGTCAGAAGAGGTCTGTCACTCCAGTGCATCACCTCCCTGTCCTGGGATCGAACTAGTGACTGCGGGTTGCTTCATAGTCCTGCACTTTAAACTGCTGTGCCACCAGGGAGGGCCCCAGGGAAAGAAATTTTTACTACGGCCCGTATTTTTTTCCTTTTCATCCTTTCTAGGGGTAGACGGAATTTGATCAGATCGCACCCCATAAAGCAGTTTCTGTAACACAGAAGAATCAGTTTTACTTCCTTCCTGATGCTTTCATGGACAAGAGAGTAAAGCAAGCCAAAAGCAAGCCAAGCCAACAGTGTGGTCTGTTAGGAATCCTGAGTGTTGGGTCTCTGAAACTCTGGGGTATCAGGAGAATAGGGGAGCCACAAAGAGCAGTGTTTCACAAGACAGGTCAAAGATTTGGTGTGGGGGGGGGATGGGGGGGTGGTTCAGTAAGGATGTTGCCTCCAAAAAAAAAAAAATCTACAAAGGCTGGGCCCTCCCTGGTGGTACAAGGGCTTAAAGCACAGCACCACGAAGCCCAGCACGTGTACGATCCTGGCCAGGGATTGACTCACAGGGCTCGGTAGATCTCTCTCTTCTCAGTCCCTGCTCCCCTCAGCAGTGTACTTGGTTGATCTGCCTTTTCCATTTCCCACTCTGTCTCTGCTGAATCCTCTCACGGCCCCTGTACCCCAGCCTGTACCCCAGTTCTGTATGCACAAATAAACAAATCTTAAAAAAATAAATAAATAAAATCTGCAAAGGCTGTTTCTCCTGCTAAAGGTGAGAGAAAAATACAACTCTGCCCTGGCAAAGACTGAGTAGTTTGCTGTTGGTAGCAAGTACATGAAAAGAAAGACATTTACCAGAGGAGTGCAAGAGGCAGCAAAAATTAAAGTCAACGTGTAGTGTAGGTTCTGATGGGTAGGCAGAACCCGGGACCCATGAGAATCCTGATAAAAGAGCCCAGGGGAGGGGCAGAAGGCAGGGTGAGCGTGCCAGTGAGCACCATTGCTGTGGGGTTAGCCCTCTGGTCAGCTGTCAGGCAAAACCCAAGGTTTCTTCAGTACTCGGCATAGGACAATATCCCTGCTGCCCCACAGACTGCCAATGAGCTCAGGAGACTGTGGTGGATTGTGATTGAAGCCTCCTGAAAGATGAGAGGAAAAAGGAAGAGAGAGAACTACCACAGCATAGGATTGCTCCTTGTTGGCTCACCACAGTGATGGGACTTGGGGGTGCTGAGGAACCATGGGGATTCTTGACTTCAGCACAGGAAAGAATTCATGCAGGAGCCAGACTAGGTGAGTTAGAAGTGAAGTTTTGCTGTAGATGAGAGTACACTCTCAAGAGTGAGGGAGAACATATTCAAGAGAGGATCGTGCCTTCCATCTTAGGGCTGCTGATACACACGCGCGCACACACACACACACACACCTGATTTTATATCAGGACTGCTGATATACACCCCCACACACACGTGTATATGTATGTATGTATGTATCATAAATCATATATATACAATACATTCTTAATGCAACAAGCCTTACACGTGGGTTGTGAATTAACTAACATGTGCATAATATTATATTATTTATGCTAAAGTGCTTTAAAGCAAGTTATACACTTTGCAACAGTTTACAAAATGACCTGCTTTATATTTGATTTCTGACATGCATGAATAATTTATTCCACTAGTATTTCATCAAAAGTGTATTCTGTTAATTAGATGGAGAGTTTTTGGACAAAGCGCAAACAGTTGGGTGGGTGGTCTGTGTGGTTGTAGAACATGAAAGGGCTTCTTATCCCCCAGCAGATGGAGTTCCCCAAGGATAAAGGAGACTTGAGAGCCACTTTAATGGGCCTCAGGGCCCTTTGAGTTGGGAAGTTAAGTATGAACTGTGATTAAATTTATGTAAAGTAGCTTCCATCGTGCCTGGCACAGAGTAGCTGCTAGATACATGCTAGATGTTTCCGCCTCTCGAGATGGGCCAAACGCTCTTCTCCCCTAATGTTGATGAGCTTTTGTTGAGCTGGGTGTGCGTGGTTCGAAAGTTGTTACACTAAGATACCTGGTGCCCTTTCCAAGTCTGTGTGACTTTTCGTTACGTGACTCGACCTGAGTTTACGTCAAGAAATCATTGGCAAAGCCCAGAATAGAATTCAGAGTCTGGGTGTTTGAGTTCCAATCAATACCTTCCCCTGCTGGGATGCCAGCTTTTCTTTGCCAAAAGAGGAGGAAATTTCCAAGCACCAAAAATACCCTGCTAGTTTTCCAGCAGTTAGTTCTTGCCTTCTGTCCAAACGTGCTTTGTGCTCATATTTGCAGTTTCAAAATACTATCAGTGAGAAGAGGAAATTATCCCTAAACCTCTGGATTTTTGCTAGACTGGTTTGGAAATCAAATTAAGATCAGACAGATTCATAGAGGAAAATAACAAATTTAATATGATACATATGGGAGAATCTACATAGATATGAATTCCAAAGCCATTGAGGAAAAACAGAGCATATAACCTGAGCTAAGGAGTGGTATAGAGATTTGGGGCTGTAAAGAAAGAGGAGGGACAGTCACATGATGAGGACAGGGTGGCTGAGACGGTGAAGGTCAGAGCGTTGTAATCAGAGGTTTGCGCTAATAGTTTCCCCGATCGAAATTTATTTCTGATAAAATCCCCAATTCTGGGTAATACCCACCATTTTTATTTTTCCAGGTAGTTAATAGAGTAGTAAAAGTTTCTTATGACCTGCAGGGGCTCCATTAACCTTAGCTTGAAATAATATTCATGCTAAAGTGACACAATTTTTTTTTTTTAAATCTTGGGGAGACCTGACCTTACACAAACATAGAAGCTGACCTTCCTCCCCCCACCTTTGCTCCCTCCTTGTCTTCCATCTCCCTTCCATCCAATCCTGTCACCCCCAGGTGGGATGAATATGAGAAGGGAAGTAAGATAATGATGCAGGAGAAAAATGATTTTCCCTTTACCATCTGAATTCTTAGTCGAGAACCCCATACTGAAAGACAGATTAACAGGAAATAAACAGAAAGACTTTTGCCGCCATGCATACCTGGGGAACTGAATAACTCCAAGTTGTGATTTAAGAATCCAGGCATGGGCCCTCCCTGGTGGTGCAATGGGTTAGGACCACAGCTGCTTCAGTGCGAGTTCACCCCCACCCCAGGGGTGATCCACATGGCCTGGGCAGACCTCTCCTGACCCCTCCGCTGCTCCCCTCAGCAGTGTACTTCATCACTCTGTTCTGCTCCCCCCCTCTGTCTCTGGCGAATCCTCTCACGGCCTC
>NW_004567138.1:959031-991958 GCF_000260355.1 Condylura cristata
GACACTGCTGAGGGGAGCAGCGAGCGGGCGGGTCAGGAGAGGTCTGCCGCGCCATGTGGCTCTCCGGGACAGGCGGGAATCGAACTCATGCTGAAGTGGCTCTAACTTCTTAGTGCTGTGATTTAACCGGCTGAGTCACCAGGGAGGGTCCCAGAAGCATGAATATTTTAACAAAAGTTTTACATGACACTGGAATCCCCATAACAAAATGATGGCCCACTCCCCCCAGAAAGAACATGATAACACTTGAATAATTTCATACCAGGTTTAAGAAAGAGTGGGAAGTCTTGGAAAAGCTGAAGGGACAAGATCAACTGGGTTCTCAGAAGGGCTCTATGTGCCCATGCCACCTCATGCCCCAACCTCTAGAGGCCAGGAAGCCCCTCTTCTCCAGATGCAGGAAGAGCACCCCAAAAGGAGGGGTTTATGATCTGTTTCAGGGCAGAAAGTTGGGGGCAGTCAGAGTCACCTTGCTGCTTTATTGTTTTTCTCAAATTCCTTCAGCTAAAGTGTTCACGATGCCACACTGAGTGACCAGCCTGGAACCTGCCTGCAACTGCACCCTTTTGTGACCAGATGATTAAGAGACCCGAAGACTCTGCTTTCTCTGTCCACAGTCTCCTGAACTATCAAGACAAGAGCCACATCAGGGACAGCCTTAACATCTGCAAATATTGTTATTCCACAAGGTCAAGGCCAACATTGCATTCAAACAGCTGCCAGGCGCACAGCTAACATTGCATCATGCTTTACCTTGGCCCAAAGCCTAAAATTGTTAGTGAAATGTTACTGTTTTCCCCTTTTGCTCCCCTCCTGGCAAAAAGGAAACTCCGGGTTTGCTCAGAAGTTTCTCAAAAGCTACAGTGCAAATCACCCTAATTGTTTGCTAGATGAACAATGATCACTCTAACCTCCTAATTAACATTGTTAAAATCTACTAACAAAGGACATTTAACAATATCTTAATTAGTGAGGATTTCCAATTGGTGATATGAAGCATGTTAGACAAACAGCACACAATTTTCCCTTTGTTCTGTGCTCAGCAGCCAGAGATGACATGATAGGACAGACACACCGTGTTCTGCATTTGCCATTTATCATTCTGTATCCTTTACACACTTGTGCTACATAATTAGTGTCTTAGCTAATTTTACCTGTATTATTGTTTACACTGGATGGGAGGGAAAGAGGAGGGTGATGCTGGGTGATGGAGATTGGGGCGGGCAACTGGTACTTTCTCTGAAAGCCTACACTCACATATGCCTGCTGGAAAAGACCCCAGCTAGAGATATAGCAAACTTTTGGGGTCCTCCAGATGGGGATGACAGGGTACAAGATAAGGAACCATTTCAGTTGTTCAAAATAAATCTGTGGATGACTAGGAACCATGGCGTTTTCCAGCAGCTTGCAGCTTATTTTAAAAGCTCCTATTATCTATCACTTAATTATTAAAAAGTGTCTACTCTATTTTCATAAATTATCTATGTGTTAGAAATATTGGCATATGAGAGAGGGGGAGTCATGGGGATGAGGGAGTTTCCAAAGCCAATTATCCCAGCTGGGAAGATTTTAGGATATAATGGGACCTTGAATTATTCTATACTAGGTCTTTAAAGACAGTGTGTGTGTGTGTGTGTGTCCGTGTGTGGTTAAGGTGAATTTGGTGGGAGGTCTATGGAATGTTTAGGCTTCTAGCAATCCCTGACTCATTGTTTTCATCTATTTGCAAGACATTCTTGTTGGGTTCTGGTTCATGTATCTTAACTTCTTTTTCTTAAGGACAGGAGAAACTTGGAAGCAATTCTTCATATTAAATGTTATCTGGAATTACCATTTATATAAACTACATCATTTAAGCTAAATGAAAAAACAATGGGAAAATGCTCAATAGCATGCCTGGTACAGAGTTAATATTCAATAGATTGCAGCTACAGTAAACTATGTCGTATTATAAAGCTCTATGTAATATATGGTGACATCTTAGGCTCATTACATAGTTGATGGTGCTGTATATAATAGGTAATATATTGCACATTATATGTAATCTAATGAAATATTGAGGGTTATTTCTAGACTCTGGTCTGAGTCGCTGAATGATCTCTAACATGAGGGAGTAAGTGCTATGTCTCTTCCCAGTTTCTAAGCACAGCCACTGAGGCTTGTCCAGTAAGATAGAAACCACAATAAACAAAAAATCTCTACAGTGAAATAGTAGTGGTCTGAGCTCACAGGGGAAAGCTGCCACCCTTGACCTGGCACCATTCCTTCTCTACTAGACTCTCTGGCCCCATTCCCTGCCCCCCAAACTCAGTACATGTCAATCCTTGATTAAACCCTTGCTTTTAGAAGCTGACCACAGACCTGGGACACAGAGCATGGAGGTGGGGGGAAGAAAAAAGAAGTCCTAAAAGGAGGAGGGGAGAACACAAGGGAACATGTTGCTGGTTCACAGGTGATACGGTGGAGGGAGAACTATGGGGGCGACTATAATAATGTAAGGAAAAACTAATTAACTAATAAAAAGAAAAATTACCGCCAACAAGAAACCCTTCTGAGGGAGATAAAATGCATGGTGAAAGGGCCTTCTCCCAAAAATCCCTCAGATAAATTTATTATTTAAAGGAAAATACTGTTCCGTGTCACTGACTTCTCCCAACTCTGTAGCCTCTACACACACTCCCCCATGGGCAATACACACACGTCAGGGAGAAGATACTGCTTAGCTTTGTTAGCAGGGGCTTGTAAATTAAACCAACAAAAGATAGATTAGCAAGAGTAAAAGCAGATTTTTTAATTCACCTATATCTGGACATTTACAGAAAAATATGACTCAAAGAGGTAGTTACAACTTGGAGATTAAATACTGTTTTAATAACACGACATAATTAACTTGAATGGGCCCTTAGGGAACTAGATGTGAAATATGATAGTTGTGTGACCTTGTCTGTCTGTGAACAGAAGGTCTCTGAGAAGAGTTAAGAGTGGCTCTCAGGGAGAGGATTTATGATATTTGAGTTCTTTTGGAGACTGCTGTAGCCAGATACTCAAATGCCTGAATTATTTTGAACAAAATAATTCTTGCGCCAAAGGGACATATTTGGAGATGACATTCCCTTTAACAACATATACCAAGTTGGCCTGATGTATCACTATAGGACCATAGCTATGCCATTATGGGGACATTTTAGAGTTGGAGCCCCAAATTCCACAGGGCCTTCTCTCCCCGAAGGCAACAGCTAAGCACACTTATCATATCAAAGAGAGACTTGGCTGGGGTCTTTCTGCCTCAGAAAGAAAAGACAAACACTGTAGATAAAGATCACTCATTTCTCAAATTCATCAAGCTTCTTTGTTTCTGCTATTTTCTAAAGAGGGTAGAAAAACTGGAATAAGAGGTGAAAGGGAAAGAAGAATATTTAAATCGACGTGATCTCTCATAGTTACCTTCAAAAACAATCACTTTTGATCACACAGCAGCCTTATTAGGAAAAGTAAATTATAAATACCATTGCAAAGAGAGGAAGGAGGGAATTCAACAAAAGTTAACAGCACAGGAATGCAGAAGGAAATACTGCTTAGGAAAAACAAGCGAACAAACAACAACAAAAACAATAAACATGTTCTGTGCTTTCTATGTTGAAAAGCTTTGACTATAAATCCTGATTTTGACATTCATCCCAGATCCATTTTCAAAACAGTCCACAGACTCAACAGGGAGCGAGAAAACACTACATCATAATTACCTCATAAAAGTGAAGCCTGTTTCTCTGAACGCTTGAGAACTGGTATAGCTTCTCAAAATATCATAAATCTATTGTGTTCTTTCCTGTTTTACTTAACAGCCAATTAATGTTGCTTTTAAAAGAATTAAAGCCAGGGAGGGCCTCGAAGAGTCTGACAGTATGGAGCAACAGGTCTTTAAACTTTGACTAGTGTACAGTTCCAGAACAGATCTTGTCTGTTACTGAACGGCTGCTTAGAAGACCCAACCACAGAAAGATGGTTCATCAATGTATATCCATTGATGCGATCTTGTTCTAATTTGCACAGTGCTTCCACACTTTTCAACAAAATCTTGAGTGGTTTGAATACCGTACTGGTGACACAGGACACAGTGGCAGAAGATCGCGTCCTTCTCTGAAATGTCCTGCAAGGGGATTGTTTGGGCCACCTTGTCGCCAATGTAATTAGTGGGAGCAGTAGGGGGATCAGAACAAAGCAGTCTCCATGGCAGAGGTGACATAACTTGAAAACCCAGCTGCACGTCTCCCAGTGACGATGATGAGTTCTCAGTTGCTCTCATAGAGCGCTCCTGTGGCTGGGTCATCTTTATGAAGTCTTCCACCAGTGGTCACATTCAATTCTCAGCTAAGTCTGTGGGCACATTCCCTGTCCTGGGCAAGGTGGATCCTTAAAGCTCAGTTCCCGAGCTCTGGGAAATAAAGATGTCAGTGCCTGCCAAAGATTAGGTAGGCAAAATATTATAAAATTACTTAAAATATTATTTTTGTCACATATAACTTTCTCTGTCGTATTATGTTGCAAATGTAGTCACCACAGGAGGGACTCAGGAGCTGTGAGCATGGGAGGGACATGCGCTATGGTGAATGTCCACTCTGCCCCTAGATGATAGTCAAAATAGTCCTGGGGCTTAAGCAGGCAAGGGCAAAACCAAACGATGCAGCAAGGCAGGAGAAGACCAAGAAGTGAAAGAGTATTTGAAGCTGAGATTCAGAGGGAGAACTAAATGGAACTGGGGCAGAATAGAAACAGCAAGTGCTTTGGAGAGAGAATGATGGGGCTTGGTTCTCATCTTAGCCCTAGATGTAGCGCCTGAGGGAGTTTACTTAGCTAAGCTGAGTCTCACGTTTTCCATCAACAAGATGGAGCTAAAGTGGAGTGTCTCACATGAAACAAACTGAACACACAAAACACAACAGTGTTTTGTGAAAGAGGGAGGGGCATTGAACAGGCTGCAGTTTTCCACCTGGATGATACACAGCTATTTTGGACGACAATTCTCAGAAGGCCATGGGCCAGACTGAATGGGGGCGGCAGTTAGGAAGGAGCAGGATGGATAGATGAAGGAAGATATAACAAGAGGAGAGGAGACATTTGAGGAGAGCCATATGGAGACTCTTAGAAGAGAAACTTGCAAGCGACACTTAGGTGACAGTCATGTGGGGAGGTTGTGCTTTGTTCTTAGTAGAGACAGTGTTGGATTACGAGGTACATTTTAAATGTCGAGTCTCTCCTTCTGTCCCAACTCTCTGGGATCTGCCTAAGCAGTTTTTGTGGTTCCCTTCTGGAAGGTGATTTCAACATATGTTAAGCGTTCTGGTCTCAGTGGCCCAGCTTCAGGGAGAGCCTTTCTGGCTGGGGACTTGTTCAGGAGGGGAAGGGTACATTTTGGAATTTTATTGAGAAACTATTATTTGAAATCCTTTGTTCTTCCTCTCATTGTCTATGCACATCAATTCTATGAGCTGTTTATGAAGGAACAGGTCTTCACCAAACCCCGTATCTACTAGCACCATGATCGTGGACTTTAGTCTATGGAACTCTGAGAAAGAAATTCTGCCTTTATGGCACACAACAGAACATAACTCCGTGGAATTTTGTTAGAGCAGTCCAAATTGATGATGATAGTCACCAAAGAGTAAAAAGGAGGGAGAGAGACAGGAAGCCAGGGAGGGAGGAAGAAGGGAGCCCACTGAAGAATATCTATGTTTTAATAATGGTTTGGTGGGGGATGTGACGGTTTGACTCCATGTGTGATATCAGTTAATTCCTTTTTATTTTCTAAAAATTTATTTATTTACCCATACATAACTGGGGTATAGGCCAGAGGTGCAGAGGTCGTGAGAGGATTCACCTGAGATAGAATTAGGAGCAGAGTAGGCAGACTGACAAGGTACAATGCTGAGGGGAGCAGCGGGTAAGACAGGAGAGGTCAGCTGCACCTTGTGGGTCACCTCCCTGGCTGGGGATCGAACTCACTATGAAGCTGCTGTGGCTAGCTTCGTAGTGATACACTTTAACCTGTTGAGCCACCAGGGAGGGCCTGGTATCAGATAATTTAAAGATTACATTTCTTTTATTTCTATTTCTCTAAACAAGCATCATAATTTGAACATATATCTTTTCAGGTTGTGTTCTGGACAAAGTTTTGTTATAGATTCTCAGCTTTCTTTAAAAATTTTGGTACATATGAGGACATGTCTAGAATATTATGGTCACTTTAGATTTGTTATCTCAAACAGATCTTTGCTAAGGGTCAACTATTTTTTTTTTCTTTTCTGATCTCTCCTGATTTCCCCCAATTTATTCTCAATTAATATTCATGAATTATTTATTGATAATCTCCTTTACTGTGGGGTCAGGAACTGTGAAAGGTCATTTCATGTGTGACAGCAAAAAATAAATAAATAAAATCAGTAATTATTCATAGCCTCATCCTCTTTCAACCTGTCTGAAAAAGAATTCTTCCTGCTCGTCTGGTTTCTGAGTCTGTGTTTGCAGACTCTGGTGCAGGACTGAGAGACACGAAGATTGGCTTGTGATGTGCCTTGAGGGGGCACTGTGTTTTGATGGAGTAGAATCAGCAAGGAGGTGAGAAAAGGAGTGGAGTGGGGGCTTGGGTAACATCAACACCGGTGGACTTAAAATACTTAAGTAACTTACAAAAAAGAGGGAAAAAGTAAAGGATGGGGGTGCTTCCTGGGAGGAAGAGAAAGATTCTAATAGAATTTGCAGCATGCTCAGATGAAGCCCCATTTAAAGCGAGTAGTTTCAATTAACCTTTGGGTAAATGCTAGCAAGAACCATGCTGCCTTATTCTTGTAGCTTACTTAAGGAAACATTTGTACATTATAATTCACTCCGTCAACTGTCATAACTTCTGCTCTATCTTTGCGCTAGGGGCTTGTTGCTCTTAATAACCAATGTAAACATTAGTCAGCTCAATCTGAAATGCATATTTAAATGCATAAAAATTTGCTGTAATTAACCAGACCCTCCAAATTTAGCAAAATCTCTCTAAGACCGGTCCACAGGCCCACAGGCCCACAGGTATGTTACCAACAGCCTCCTCAAGTAAATCCACTAAAGTTATCTTTTTCTCAAACCTGATTTATTTTAGGCATGACTACACTCCACATGGACTTGACTTGAGATGAAAAATCAGTCAAAGCAGGCTGATTCAGAGGGGGGTCTCTGCTGCCTCCAGGGGGGCTCAGACTTCCAGAGGCATGAAGACAGAGGCATGTCTAACCCAAGACTCAGGAGGCTGAAGACCAGGGTCACAGTCAGAGAAACAGTTCTGGCTGCAAATTAAACAGGCAGCCTACAGAGACCTGAGTCACCACCAGACATTTCAAATTATTAATGCCCACTCCATCTAAATCCTGGGAACTTGCAAGTGAGCGCCTTACCAGCTGAAGCTGAAATTTCCAGCTAACGACTTTGCCCAAACTGAGAAAGGTGTGAATGACAAGCGAATTAGTCAGGGTCTGTCCCAGGGAGACAGCTCAGCTGCTCATTTCCTTCTTTCTGAAAGCAAATATGACACCTGACACCAAGCCATGCAAGAATCTTAGGGCATCTGGCAAGCTTGTGAGTTGGAGTTTTATTCTTGAGTTGTTTGGTGGTTTTCATAATTAACAACTTTTTGAAATCTTTGACTTGACTTTCTAATGATGCCAATGATTTAGGGATCACTGAGTCAATCACAAATAACACAACATCTTCTGGGTCTGTTCACATGGAAGTGAATAATCATGATATTTCTTTAAGTATTATTATTATTTTTGGTTATAAGTATCTCCTTTGACTGGTACTTGGGGCTGCAACTAGACACTGACATGACATAACAGCGCCCACCTGGACTCAGGGGGTAGGGCACCTCGAAGATGGCCACGTAGATTGTTCTGGCAAAGACACTGCCTTGGTACTAAGGGAATCCCCTCACATTTCACATGAGGATGCTTCTTAGCACAATTCCCCCTTACCCCCCCCCCACAGAGAAATGTGTCTGAATCCACTTTCTAGCTGCTTCTAGATGCCGCTGTCACCAGCTTCAAATTCCTTCTCTAATAAGAGCAAGACAAGAGTGGTATGGAGGTGGGACTTGGCATAGTGATTGTGCCTAGAGTCGATCAAATTTCAGAAGATTATTGTCTTAAGACATTAAGGCGCTAGATGTGCCCAAAGCTTTTTCAAGAGTGCTTTGCCTTTATTTCCACTGCCCATTGTGGACTTTGGCCACAGGACCAGAGGGTGGCTGGGAGACCCTGAGTAGGCAGCAGGAGAGGTGGGAGCAGGGCACAGAAGTACGGGGAGACCCTGTCAAGTCCACCCCCATTGTATGCCACGTGACCACCTTTACCTAAATCTAGAAAGTGATGGCCCTGCTTAGGCCTTCCCTGTGTCTTCCGATTTACGGTGACTTACTTTTCATTTCTATCCTATGGTGAATGATCTTTCACTTCCATCATATGGTGATGCCTGATATTTTCTGAAGTAATAACAGATCACGAGTCATAGATACCATTTCCTGCCTGGGCCAGTCACGAGCATGTTCTATTTCTGATCCTTACACTCTCAAAGTGTGTACGACTTTGAAGGTATGTTTCACTGTATCTCCAGAGTTCACCACCTCCAGTTTCTCACGGTCTTTCAAAAGGTTGGCTCCTTTCTAGAGGTTGTTCTCCTTGTAGATGAGAAAAGTAGTTCATCTTAGTTAAAAGATCCCTTGATGCTTCTGGAAATGGTTAGTCACTTTTGCTTTGTCTTCTCTGGAGTGAATAATTCTATTCTCTTTCAACATTTACTCATGAACTTTTCAAACTTTCTTGTACTTTTTTCTTCTTCTGAGCCTAAAAAGTCAACGTTTTTCAAGGCCCTGTGTAAAACACAATGATTTCACTTTGTTATATGTTTCTGATGAGTACAACATGTCTAGGAGACATGTCTAGGAGACTAAATTCAACTTTAAAGTTGAAAATAAAATCATATTAACTATGGTCATTTCATACATAACTACATTAATTTAATAGACATTAGTGCTCCCATAGCTAATATTTTTCTTTCTATAAAATCATAACTAGAAAAAATTAAAAGACCTAACAAGCCAGTTCTTAACCATTAAAATTGAGAAACACACAAGGGCCTGTCATTTCTTTGGTTATAAGTATCTATTGTCTTAGGGCATCTGCTTTCTCTCTGCAATGAGGAAACAAAAGAACAAAACTGCTGATTTCTTTTAAGAAAAGTTTCTATCAAACATGCTGGATTTGAGACTTAACCTGTTACTTTTGTCTTTATGTACCTTTCTGTCCCCATTTCTTCATTTGTGAAAAGATAAGGGTAGATTTTGTATAGAGGATTTTCAAGTTTTCCTAAGCCATGGAAACTTAAAACAAACCTACAACACACCAAAGCAGTGCTCCCTGTTTGAAGCAGGGCTGGTGGGACCCTAAAATTCACCCACTGAAACCTTTACTCAACTTTCACCCATCCCCACTGCATTTTAACAATTTATGAGTTCATTTACAAGCTCAGCTGTGGTATGTGTGAGCATGTACATTCATATCAAGTTTTTGATAGAAGATAATTGTATTTACTTGAGTATAGAGAAAAAAAAATCAACTTTGCACAAAACATGTTTAACCAGGTCTAGGAATGAGACCAAACATCTCCAGCTCTTCAAATCATAACCCTAATGTAAAATAGCAGCCCCATGTACATTACCCCAAAGATTTTTGGGCACACCCCCTTCCAGGGAGGGGGACAATAGATAGTTTTTCCCCTCAACTCCAACAGACGTTGTTGCTGTTTCTGCTATTCTTCTCGGTCCCACTACCTCTCCCATCAAAATTCCCATCCTGTCTGCTGCCCCCCCAGCCAAAGTTGGCTCTTGCGATTGATGGATGTGTCCCACCATGACTCTGCCGAGCAAGTGGCAGACAGCACCCCCAGCAGGTGGTCTGCTCTGGCCTTGGTGCCTGGGCAGCTGCAGCCTCACTGGCCAGAGCATCTACTGGAGCCTGGCAGGAAGAAGGTCTCCTTCGCTTTAGAACACAGTCACTCAGGCCTCAAGATTTTGAGAATTTCAAGAAACAGCCTTTTTTTTTTTTTTTTTTAATACACCCACACTCCCTTTGCTAGCTCCTCAAAGGACTCAAACAAGTGGCCAGTGGATAATGGACCAGGAGACTTATCTACATGACACAGACCACACTGTACTCCCTGAGAATGATGGAGACTTTGTACTGAGTTAAATTCATCGCGCCTGGCTTATTTCTGCCTTAATGCTCCCTGAGGAGATTCCTCAGCCCCTGTGCAAATAAACTTCAGTTCTCTGGATGTGTCCCAGGGTACCTGAACCCCAGCTGACCCCTCCTGGGCTCATTCTGAGGCCCATTATACACACATGTGGATGAATCAGTGCATGGTTTTAATATAAATCAAGGGCAGCATGTTGTCAAGCTACCCTCCAACTGGAGGATTTGGATCCTCTCCCACCAGTTCTCATTTCAGTTCACATACAGAAACTCTTCAAGTGTGATAGGAATATATCCCAACCTTAATTATTGAGCAAAAATCAAATTGCAAACCTCAGGGCAGGCACACGATGAGCAAGAGGAAAGAACTGTATATCTGGGGAGAAAGATGTCTCCCTTCACTCTTCAGCCACACTGTGCTTGTCTTGGGAAACTGGTTTCAGAAAAAGACACAATAAAGCCTGCAACTAAGAAATCTGTTTCAACCAGTATTTACCAAGGTGTGTGGTGCTTGTCCCTCTGAGCTGTGCGATTTTCTGGAAATAACTGTTTGGATAGGTCTGGGAGATGCCACCTGATGTATACCCACCCTACAGGGCCAGGATGCACCTTGGCATACTTAACGCTAGAGAAGTATTGAAAAACAAAGTTTTCACCTTTTTTTTTTTTTTAAGATTTATTTATTTATTCATAGAGAACTGGGTACAGGCCAGAGATGCGGAGGGTGAGAGAATTCACCAGGGACAGAGTGGGGAGCAGAACAGGCAGATCTATGAAGCACACTGATGAGGGGAGCAGCGGGCGGGTCAGGAGAGGTCTGCAGCGCCATGTGGTCACCTCCGGGGCAGGCTGGGATCGAACTCATGAGGAAGCGGCTTTAGCTTCTCAGTGCTGCGCTTTAACCCGCTGCGCCACCAGGGAGGGCCTATAACATTGTTTTTAAATACACTGATGATGGAACTCCTAAAAAAACTGAACACTTATTAATATTTCTCAGAATTCATGTTTTATGAAGCGCATTTGGAGAAAGTCAATTCAGAACAGGGCTCAGCAAACTTATTCTGCAAAGATACAAATAGCAAAACATGTCAATGTTGAAATCCACACATTCTGTGGTCATTTTCTGCCACACATTCTGTGGTCATTTTCTGCTGGGTCCGAGAGCAGTCAGAGGCACCATCTAAACCAATGGCCATGGCTGTGTTCCAATTAAACTTTATTTCTGAACACTGAAATTTAAATCTCATATAATTTCCACATGCCAGAAAAGGCTTTGGCTGATCCCAACTATTTAAAAATTTAAAAGTAAAATCTTAGTTTGGTGGCTGAATAAAAACATATGGTGAGATGAACTTGAACTGTGAGCCTTGCCAGTCCCTGGCTGAGAAGCAAAATCAGCAGGTAAAGGAAGTGGGAGGCTTTGGGCTTTATAAAGACCCCAAGTCTATAGAGCAGTAGCTCTGTCTATTTATGTCCTGTTCAATCTCAAGTGTGTGGTTTGCTGCCTGGAGCATCTATGATAAATGCTTATAAATATTTATTGGATGGAGAAATAACCACCAATGCAATGTATCTGTCAGTAGCGTGAGCAGAAGTTCGTTTGTATTATCGCTGTTCACAGGTTCGGAGGTATAAATGGCCACTGGGAACTCATGACTATGATGTGTTCAATGCCCAAAGAACCTCACCCCTTTGAAAATGTATTTTATTGCATGTCAAGGCTGTTCAAGCTGCCTGGGGTTCAAATTAAGGCAACTTAATGCTCAGACTGACCTGATAGAGTAAAAATAAATGTGTTAAAATAGTTTTCTTATCTTTGCAAGATCCTGGCAACATCTGAATCAGAACCTCTATCTACTTCTAGATACTTCTTTTAGTCATTTGCTGCCCTTTTACTTGCTTCCTATAAAGACCCTATGTTGGTGTCCCATGTATTCATTGGTACATATCTGTGTCATCAGAATTCCTTGCAATAAATTGCTTCCTGGGTTTACTTCAAGTTAGTCTCATCCTAGGCATTTTCTTGTCCTTTGGAAGTTTGCATTGGTGCTATGGAATTGTTAGATGTTAACTTGATCCTGGCTGCAGTCCCTTCTCCTCATTACTATTCCCGAAATACTTCAGGTCATCATTGTACTCTTGGTTTTAAACATATTGATTGATTGACCTTTACATCCATCCATCCATCCATCCATCCATCCATCCATCCATCCATCCATCCATCCATCCATCCATCGGTTCATCTGTCCATCCGTCTGTCCGTCCATCCATCCGTCAGTCCACCCGTCCGTCCATCCTTCCATCCGTCCATCCATCCATCCATCCATCCATCCTACAGATGTTCCCTGAGCTGCTGATGTGTGTCCCACATGCTGCTCTGGCTTGGAGATATAAAAACTGAAAAAAGGAAAAAAAAAGAAAAGCTTCCTTCAAGGTGTTCACAATGGGATAATCAGAAATACAAACAGATGATGAGAACAATTTCAGTAATTCTGAGATCCTCTCCACACACAGTCTGATGCCTTCAGTTTGCTTTTCAGGGTCAGGGCTGCTGATAGCATCATCAAAAATGCCTAGGATGAGACTGAGTTGAAATAAGCCCAGGAAGCAGGATGTTGCAAGGAATTCTGAAGACACAGATGAGTGCCAATGGATGTATGGGACACCAACATAGGGTCTTTATAGGAAGCAAGTAAACCAAACTCTTCTTGGTTATGGATTCTTGAAGCTGGTGTTGTGTCTTTTTTTTTTTTTAAAGATTTATTTATTTATTCGTACAGAACTGGGGTACAGGCCAGAGATGTGGAGGGTGAGAGGATTCACCAGAGGCAGAACGGGGAGCAGAACAGACAGATCGACGAAGTACACTGCTGAGGGGAGCAGCGGGCGGGTCAGGAGAGGTCTGCCGCGCCATATGGTCACCTCCCGGGCAGGCGGGAATCGAACTCATGTGGTAGCGGCTTTAGATTCTCAGTGCTGTGCTTTAACCCGCTGCGCCACCAGGGAGGGCCCTTTGTCTCTTGTTTTAAAGACTTATTTATTTATGCATATAGAACTGGGGTACAAGCCAGAGGTGCAGGGGCGGTGAGAAGATTCACCAGAGACAGAGTGGGGAGCAGGACAGCCAGATTGACAAGGTACACTGCTGAGGGGAGCAGCGGAAGGGTCATGAGAGGTCTGCCGCGCCATGTGGGTCACCTGGGGGGCGGAGGATCGAGCTTGCATTGAAGCGGCTGTGGCAAGCTTTCAGTTGTGCCACCAGGGAAGGTCAAACTATCTACCTCTAAGCACCTAATTACACAGTAGGTTTTCTGATAATTGACTGAGGCGCTAAGAAGAGAAAGTTAGACAAGAGTCACTGCAGAATATTAGATTCACTGAAGCTTCTGTGCTGTTGGTGACCAGTGGACCCAGTGGCATGAGGTGGGGTTGGGAAGCCACAGCGGGGTCTGTACCTGCTCAGGTGGGACAGGACAGGAAGTAGGGCAGCTGTGGCAGGAGAAGGGAGGACAGGCACAGCAGTCTCCTTGCTCTCCCATCCTCTTCAGGCACAAGTCAGTGTGGCTGGATGACCCCAAGCTACTGTGGACCTCAAGGAACTCACTGTCCAGGCAGATTTCTATCCAAGAGGGGGAGTTTCTAGGCTAGATCTTGTTGAAAATGGCAAGGAATCCTGAATTTCGGTGGGAATTTTCAAAGCAACAGGGCAGCTTAAGCAAAATGGCTGAGACAAGCAGAAAAGCCAGACTCCTACCGCATCAGGCCTGTCATTTTCCTTCTACTCTTCGCATCTACCAAACCTACAGCCACTGGCTCAAGGTGCACACAGATACAGATACCCCTTAAAGCTCAGAATCGGTGGTTAAGGGCAAGTAGCCAGCCTTTAGCCAGGTTAGTGTCTTTCTGCTATTTGGGATGTCAAGGAAAACTTCCTCACCCCAACTGGATTCTTCTGAAGTTGAATGGATGAACCCATTAACCATGTAGTGGTGGGTATGTTGTGTCAACAATCTTCTGAAAGGGTGTGATCTTATGCTTCTGAATCATACACAGTCTTATAAACCAATATTATCTCAAAAAAAAAAAAAAACAAAACAAAACAAGAAAACCTGACATCCAACAGATTAGTAGTAGAAAAGATGAACATTTAATGACCTATGTAGGGAGAATTTGCACGGTCATTAGCTCTAATACAAAATGGGTGAACCAAGGTTATTTATCCTGTGTTTAAGGACCTGATGTGTTAAGGGGGGAAACTACATGACATAAAGTAGATGACCTCATTCTTGGGCTGAGTTAAAAGATAGGATAGGGGGCCCTCCCTGGTGGCACAGTGGGTTAAGCATAGCATTAAGAAGCTAAAGCCACTTCAGCATGAGTTCCATCCCCTCCTGCCCTGGAGATGACCACATGGCGTGGCAGACCTCTCCTGACCTGCCCGCTGCTCCCCTCAGCAGTGTATTTTGTCGATCTGCCTGTTCTGCTCCCAGTTCTGTCTCTGGTGAATCCTCTCACCGCCCCTGCACCTCTGGCCTGTTCCCCACTTCTGTATGAATGAATAAATAAACCTTAAAAAAAAAAGATAGGATAGGAAAGATGTAGTTGTTGATAAACCTACAGCTAGGTGATACCTCCTAGATCCTTTCACGTCAACCTAGATCCTTCTAGGTCAATAGAAAGGGGATCAGTTGTTGCTTCTTCAATTAGGAAAACCAGAGAGAAGAGGATATAACTTCCCTTAATCTCCAGAGCCTTGATTGTGCTTAGTTTTGCATTCCTTTAGCAAGGTAATGGACTCCTGAAGGTTCTCGAGGCCTACATTCACCTTTAGTCTCATTTCAAAGTAACACTTCCAGGAGGAGACCTCACCTGGATATAGTGAGAAAAGCCTACCTGGCCCTTTAGAGGAGGCTAATTCCATAGACATAAAACTTCTTCCCAAACTTTAGTTTTGGCCTCTATAAAGTGGGGGGAATAAAACCTTTTGCAGTTGTTAAGAAGATTGTAGAAGGTCTGTCAGGATCAGATACCAACAAATGCATCACAGATGGCATCTGGTGGTACTTCACTTCAGGGTGAGTTTGCAATATTGTGCTGGCCCTCACCCACTGCACCCATTTTATCCACTGTACAATGAGTCTCCCTAGTCCCTGCCTCCTGTCTTCTGAGTGAATTGGTTTCATTCACAGAGACCTACCCTTGGGCTTTCCAGATCTCTATTGAGTGCCTTGTCATTCCCCCATCTGTTTCTCATCTCTATACATTGTGGTTCCAGATTACAGTCATCTCTCTCCCTTAAGTAATACAGGGTCTGAGTTTTTGTTTCTTGTTGTTTTGGATGATTCATGAAAGAGGAAGGTGGGTGGACACCTCTTTGCTCTGCCATCCAAAAACTTGGTTATCTTTTCAGATATATAGATAAGCATAGCACATAATAGGATGTCTTAGAAATTAGAAGTAAAGGCAACTCTTCCTGCCCCACCCCCAGACCCTTAAATATAACAAGCACACAACAGCTTGCTTGCTCAGTTTCCCACCCTCAGCACCTTCATCCAGCCTAGTCCAAAAGGTTCTGCTCACAGCCCAAGCAGTCAGCACGAGCGAGGGCTTCATGGTCTTGTAGGGATGGGAGAAGTAATCGAAGGGAAGGGAACATTACAACGAACCAGCTGCTCTTTGGAGGTTGATTTTCATTTTGGAAAATAGCAGAAGCAATTACCATGGCTCATTAGAAGGCCTAACACACTGGCTGCCGAACTATATTTAGGAAACCATATTCACTTAGTTCTAAAGTGGTGAAAGGGTGTGAAAAGGGTGGAAAGGGGAGGAAAAGACTTAGACCAAGGCCTGCCTATATTTAGACTCACAGCTACAAACAGGTGGTTTGAATCTGATGCAGAGAGAAAGACAATGCAAGCAGAGTTTGGACACCAAGCAAGCACCAACCACTACCTAGATGCTCTAAATACTGGGAAACTCCAACCTTTAGGAAAAATGGGTCTTGCTCATGGAGAGGCCCTGTGCCAAGTGTGAAATGGGCAAAGACAGTCTGTTGAATGTACCCATCTGGGAAAGCCCAGATAGCAACTCAGCTGTATAGGGTGCACTGTGGCCGACCCTGATGTTTGCATGCGATTACATCAGGGCCCATGAGCCAATAGAACAATTTTCCATCCTTAATCTTTCTGGTGCTTTCTGATGAGGTGGCATCAACACTACAAGCTACTAACTCATGTCTTATATTTGTTCCTAACCAAAGGAAATATCCTGGATGAGAGAGATCTAGAGCATGAATGTGTTGAAGCTAAACCAGAAAAATATTGAAGCAATGATGTCTGATCCCTTTTTCTGTATGACAGCTTTTGGGGCTTCTTTTCCAGTGTCTCTTCTTGTAAATGGTATGATAAAGTGGTATTAAAGGATGTAGACTCAGTGCTCCCCAATATTGGTATGGCCCTTCACATTTTATAAGTCACTTATTATTCTAAGGCTTGCCAAGAGCTGCTTCTTGATAAAAAAAAAAGGGGGGGGGAATGAATTTTATATAGCATTGGTATTTAAATGCCGCAAAGATAGGATCCAGGCCCCCTGGGTACTGTGGTCTTGGTGATTTGTATTAGTTTCTCTTGCCCTGTTGATGACCCCAACTTTCTCATAAAACATCTCATTTAAAACTCAAGTAGATATTATTGTTTCTATTGTGCAGAGGAATAAAATGAAGTTCAAAAAGTTTTTATGATTTGCCCAGGGCTACCTATCTACATAAAAATGTGGCTGAGACACAAACTCATGTTACTCTAACAGCCTTTCCCCTGGACCATAGGACATTAGTAATTGCCATCTTTTTAGTAGAAAACCTGAGTGAAAATAACTGAAATACTTAGAGGTTTATTTATCTCCAGTTGGGGAACTTGTCACAAGGAAGCTGGTTCCCACTGTCTTCCTTCTCCACCCTCTTTATGAAGCATCTATGGGTGGCCTCAAACCCTAAGAGGATCATATATACCATGCAACACATCCTCATTCTAAGAAGAAGAAAAAGGAGTTTCCTAAGGCTGTCATAACAAAAGACCACACACTGAGTGGCTTAAAGCAGATAGGTATTTTCTCCTAGTTCAGGAGGCTGAAGTTCAAAATCAAAATGTGCATAAGGCCACTCCTTCAGCAGGTTCTAGGGAAGCATCTTTACTGGTCTCTTCTAACTTCTGGTATAGCCAACCATCCCTGCATTCACTGACTGTAGATCCATCACTGCAATGTTTTCTCCGTCTTCAAAGTACCTTCTCTCCAGTGTGCCTGCAACTCTGTCAAAATTTCCCTCTTTGTGAGACACCAATTATATTCAATGTAAAGCCCATCGTGAGTAGAATGACCTCATCTTAGCATGGTTACATGTGCAAAAACCCCATTTCTGAATTAAAATTATTTGGGAAGTTTATTTAATTCAATATGGAAGACTTAGAGACAATACCAGCAGATTTCTTTGTTTCATACGGTCATTCCGGCTGCAAGGGAATCTAGACAATCAAGGAACAATAGGCGGGGTGGGGGGGGAAGGAAGTCGAAGTGGAGACTAATTACATCTGATCTACAGCTATTGTTTAATTGAATTATATGTTGAAAAGGAACTAACATCCATTGAGATCATATGGTAGTCTTGGCACATAGTAGAGTCTTTATATACATTATCTAATTTAATAGCATAGATTCTTTTCATCTATCTCCTAGACTGTTAGCTAGAAATCACAGTAATTGGAGCTCAGCACATGTAATGCCGGACAAACAAATGTCCAGTGTTTCCCACTTTTTCCAAAGGGCTCCTGATATTATGATGGAAATTATTCCATATTTTGTGTTTCCCCTTTTCTTTTCTTTCACCTCCACCTCCTTTTCTTTTCGATGTTTTGTTTTTTAAATTTATTTATTTATGCATACAGAACTGGGGTATAGGTCAGAGGTGCAGGGATGGTGAGAGGATTCGCTAGAGACAGAGTGGGGAGCAGAAGAAGCCAACTGATGAAGTACACTGCTGAGGGGAGCAGCGGGCGGGTCTGGAGAGGTCTGCCATACCATGTGAGTCACCTCCAGGATAGGTGGGGATCGAACTCATGCTGAAGTGGCTTTAGCTTCTTAGTGCTGTACTTTAATCTGCTGTGCCACCATGGAGGGCCCTGATATTTGGTTGTGTTTTTTTTCCTTGTAAATGAAATGAATAGCATTGTAATTCATAAGTGATTTATTGGACTGCCTCCTCCTGTGACTCAAAAATGAATAAATTCTATTCTAGGGACTCCTATCTTAGATGAGAATATGAATGGGAAAGACTATAGAATAAAGAATTATTATTTCAAGATGCTTAATTCTAATCCTGAAATGGGATATAGGATTATGTTCTCTGTTCTTTATAACCAGAACTAGAATATGCACAGTTAGGCTCTCAATTTTTTTAACCACTCTCACTTCCTTATCAATCTTTAGACATGTTTATGTTGCAAAGGAGATGGATATTTGAATCAAGGAGGGAATATTAGAATTAAAATCAATACTGAAATATAAATCTTAGGAAGGTAAATATATATGTAGTTTGCAGGAAGGGCAGACAGGTAGAGGCAAAGGTGGGCAGAATATTCAGAAGGCTTTATGGAGCTGTTAGTCTCTGCCATGCGCAGGCTGAATGCTTTGAACTAGGAGCTCCACTTCTCCGGGCATAACTCAAAGGAGTATAGATGTGCATTTGGCCCACAGACTGTCACCAGAGGCAGTGGGCTCTGATCCAGAGTGCAAAACAGGACCCCTATTGGAGACTCTGCAAAATGTCCAACATGTCCAGATGCCCAGCGCAACACTAGCAGAACATTGTCATTTATTACATATGAGTAGGTCCCAGAAAGTATACTTTGGAAAGTTACACATTTGCTTCTAATGTGTCCCTTTGGTAAGGAACCCATGTGTTGGTTTCAGGGCAATTTTGCCCAAAAGGAATCCCTCATATCATATAGTAGTTAGATAAAACAATCAAACACTTCCTGGAGGAGTTTGACTTATGGAGTAGATAAAGACGGAAGATACAGGACCGTGGAATAGAATCTGGACATGGATCTGCCTCTAAAAATGGCAGAGCTGGTGTCAGAAAGCATCTGCTTTATCCAAATGGACAGTGAGCAGGATAGAAGCTGTGTCATCTGAAAAGATATCATACAGAGTAGTAGCCTGGTGGGCCTGATGTGGGGACTGCTGCTTTCTGGAATTTCCTACAGGCAGCCATTAAATAAATACTCATTCACTGCAGTAACTCCAGTATATTTCATTATTTGCAAACTGTAAGAATTCAACACAGAAAAAAAAATAGCTGGGTAGAATCATTTATTACTTCTCAAGTTTTTATTTATTTATTTATTTTTAAAAAAGATTTATTGTGCATACAGAACTGGGGTACAGGCCAGAGGTTCAGGGGCGGCGAGAGACTTCACCAGAGACAGAGTGGGGAGCAGAACAGGCAGATGGACGAAGTACACTGCTGAGGGGAGCAGCGGGCTGGTCAGGAGAGGTCTGCGGCACCATGTGGTCACCTCCGGGGCGGGCAGGGATCAAACTCATGGGGAAGCGGCTTTAGCTTCTCAGTGCTGCGCTTTAACCCGCTGCGCCACCAGGGAGGGCCTCAAGCTTTTATTTTATGATGAGAATATAACTAATGTAACAAATAATGTAATCTATATGTAATCTATATTATATCCATTCCACACAAATGCTTATATATACATTACATTATATACATTACACATAACTAAAGGAGAAATGATGCATATGACATGGAGTTTGCATATTACATGGAGTTTGCATCTGACTAGATTAATGGGATGACAGTAAAGAAATCAACAAGATGGTTTCAGGTGATGGCAAAGACTGTTGGAAAATGATGGGCAAGGCTGGTCAAAGAGGACATTTTAGGAGATGGCCTCGGACCCCCTTAATCTCATACCTAAGTACTCAACATAACAACTGTGACTTTTAGTGCTAAAAGATCCTTCGAGATCATCTTTTTGAGTTGTTTAGTTTTATCAATTGAGAAGCAGACTGAGAGGGATGATGGCTTCTACCTGGCCATGCAGCAAAGTAGAGGCAGAAGCCAGGCGCCTGGCTTCTCCAGCAGTTACACTCCACCCACACTGCCAGCTCACCCTCATCTGAGTTCTCTTTGGAGTCATAATTGCTCTTGCCTTCGATTCTATCTGCCAATTTAGGAAGAAAATCACTCAAAGGGAGCGAGCAAGGAGCATCACCAAGTTTCTTTGCCAGTTATTGACAACCTTCCCTGCCTTTTGTCTTGAGACCCCCTTTTCACCTGAGGGGTCTTTATGTAGCAGGACAGAAGAAAGCAGGGCATGCCAGGCAAGTTTTGCAAATTACAAAGGACTCCTGGATGCAGAAACAACCCATTACCATGTCTGACAGCTGTCTGAATCTCTATCTTCCCCAGAGATTACAGGGGAGAGGAGTGAGAGAATCAGGGAAGGCACACAGAGGAGAGGAAATGAAACTCCCTTAGTCAATTAGGAATGAATTGAAGACTTGTCCTCAAATTACAATCATCTTTGAGTACATGCAGGTTTCCTAGGAGTCACCCCTCATTGTCATGATTTTCAATTGTTTGGATTCCTTTTTCTTTCTCCATTTCTGCCTGCTTGGATTCTCCACTCTCTCTACTTGTCCTCCTCCCCCAATTCCTTCTCTTTTCTTTCCTCTCTCTCCCTCACACCATGTTACCATTATTGTCAGTAGAACGAGTTGCATGCATGCCAAATCAGGTCATTCACAAATATAGAACAAACGTCTGTCACTACAGATTTACCACCATGACTAAAGCATGGACCTTCTGTCTGTACAAAGTGTGCCCATTAGTTACGTGGGATCACAACCCCCAGCCTCTCGCCTCTTAACCCTCCACCTTAGCTTCCCCGAGGTAAGCGTTGTTCCCTTAAATATCTGTTTGGGTGTCTTTTGAGTGATTTCTTGAGAAACTCCATTTCTAAAGCCAAGACAAAGTCAGCCTGTTCATTTAACCTATACCCTACCTCCCAGCACACAAGCAAAGCTATTACTGGATTTTAGGGAGTTAACTGTAAATATTTGTTCTGGCTAAAATCTGCCATCAGATAGTCACTAGGAGGAGGTAACTAAGAACACTTCATGAAAGAAAATGAATATGCTTTAGCAACTTTTCAGGAAAAAGAGCTAAGTAAACATTCAAGTCTATTTGCATTATTCTGAATTCTCTTTTGGATATTATACATTCATCATGTATTTTACATTGTTGAAATAAGATCTATTCTGTTTTCAATCAGATATTAAAATATACTTGATGACAATGAAGGAAAAGATGGACAAGGACAGAGGAAAGATAATAAAAAGTGATAAAAAGTGATAAATATACCAAACTCTCTTTAAAAGGATCTTGTTTTCAAATGACTTGGTTCCTTTTTAAGGAAAAGGGCATTTTATAGCTAACTAAAGCAAAGCCAAAGGATATACACATACACACATTATCTTATATATGTATAAAACATATGTGTGAATGAGAAATTTTATAATGAAGAATAGAACTCAATATTGAATATGAAATCCCAAACAGTTGAAGTCTTCTTCTGTTTTTAACAATTTCTATAGAACAGATCAATTTCAATGGACCTCTAAAACCTAATATGAAACACAAACCAAAACACAACTTACTAACCATAAATATTGTTTCTATTTTGATTGTGAGGCTGGATCTATTTTCATATTTAAAAATGTTATTTTTTAAACAAAGGCAGCAGAAACCACGAATGTTAAAATGAGAAAATCAGACCTGTTATTAACTGCCCCAAATAACTGTATTACCTAATTGACCCCAGTTGTAAATGCCTTCACCAGCTAATTATTACACTATCATTATTGTTACCACCATTGTTATTATTTTGTTCCTTTCTTTGATCATTAGTCTGCTGGTTCAACCATCATACATGGTTATAATAGAAATTCATTACCATGTGATGGCTGTTGGGCTGCCTATGGGAAATGACTTGATAGTCTTGCAAAACACTGAATCATGCAGTAAATTAACACTCATTTTCATGCACGTTTGCTTGCATGTTGATGATGTGGAAACACATGCTTACACTCCATATTTTTCCTTGTTGCTCCTGATTTGTTTCTTCTTTGGTAGGAATAGAACAATATGGGCTTCCTCCAGGGGACAAAATAACACCGAGCTGGGTAGCATGGGAGGGCGAGAGGAACAGATGGAGGCAAACTATACTTAGAAACGGCCAACAGAGCACACAGAGACAGGAAATGCAGCTACCTGGCATCACACCTGGGCACTGCCAACCATATTGGCACTCAGGCTGCCTGGGGAATAGGAAGGCATAGGCCAGGGAGAGTGGGATTCAACACTGGCTCATAGAATAGTCCCCCAAGAGAGGATATTCTAGGTAGCTCATGTAAGACTGGCCTCCAAAAAGTGTTCGGATGAACTTTTTACAAGATGTCAATAGCAGGCTTTTTCCAATACAGATCACTTTGGCATGTGGAAGTAAGGTCAATTGAGACCCTGGGGATCTTGAGAGAAATTGTTACCTGTGCCTTAAATACCCAGAGTTAAGGGCATCTCCAGAAACAGCCTTTTGTTGGAGAAACCTGTCAAAAGCCAGGGCAAATCTCTGGAGCATTGACTTTGTCATAAGAAGGATCACTTCCTTGTCACATGAGCCACTTCCTTTCTCCCTGACACCACAATTTCCATCCCATTCATTAGCTCAGGTTATAAACCTCAGCTTTATTCCATTTACTCTAGAATTTATAGCCATGTAAATTCTTCACACTACATGATTCAATTTTATCTTTCATCCTACTAATATGATATTAATTTGTTTGCTTGACCAGCCCCAGAAGAACCCAGAAGAATGGGGGGAATGTCCTCCTGCACCCCTACACTTGCTTCTTGGGACCACAATGCTTAGAGTCTCAGCCCCAGCTTCGTCCTCTCCACACCAAAGAGGGAGTTATGGGTATACTGTAAATAGCTGTAATTTCTTTACTTTATCAACACCTGGCTTGCTAGAGTTTTTCTTTCTTTAGTTGGTAAAAAGACAAACTAAAATTGTCCTTGATTCAATTAACAGTAAGTCTTGCCTGGAGTTTAGAGTGAGGCCAGTAACAGCTCTTTTATTTTTATTTATTTTTTTACTGTGAGTGGGCTTTTGGCAGGTTATCAATACTTCTCCCTAGTGCTATCCATTGATATTTCTGCAGAGATGGAAATGTTCTATACAGTTCTTCCTATGTTGTTAATACCACTAGCTCCTTGTGGCTATTGAACACTTGAAATGCACTGACTTAACTAAGGAGCTGAATTTTTACGTTATATGATACTCATTAATTCAAAATTGAATGCAGTTTCAATTCAACATAAATTTTCTACAGTAAGTAGTTTTGTTTAATGACCCTGTGTACACAGAGAAGTGTATCCTAAAAATGCATCAACTCTTGCTTCCTTCTTTTAGTTCAATCACATATGGTTGGACAGCACAGATCTGAACTACTCAGAGTTCACTGAAGATCTCTGCCTACTTCTGTATCCATTCTCTTAGTAATGTACATGTTGAAGTGCCCCACAATTGACTTGATACCCTGAGCTGATCTTGGATTATGTTGTCTTTTATCTGCCCTGAAAATGGGCCAAACCTTACCCAAAACATATTGAATCAGAATTTATAAAGAGACAGTTTAACTTACAAACATGATTTTTACAAACTTCCTTGGTAATTGCTGTTCCAAAAGTCCAATATTGATTCTTAACCATCTGCATTGCTGTTACGACCAGAAGTATAACTGCCAGTTCAGGCTGAATATGACAGAGATAAAAGACTTTCTATTCCTTCTCTGTATATCTGCTCTTCCCAACATGTCCTAAACTGGGGGTGGGGTGGGGGGTGGGGGGGCAACACCACAAACTTGTAAATATTAGTGTCAATATCACTCTTTAATTAAATCGACAAGCCTTAGAGTGGTGGGAATACAGGAAGCAGTCAAGGAATATTCGAACACAATCTTTCCTTGTTCACTTTGTTTCTCACATTTGATTCATGGTAAAGCAAAATCCATATATCCTGTGTCCATTCATTTCTTCTTCTCTAACTTCCACAGTTAGTTGGTTAAATTATTAACCATAGTTCTCCACTCTAGTCCATTGTGCCCTCCCTTCCCTCTGACCCCAGTTCTGAGGTCAGCTTTCAAGGGTTGGTTTGAAAGTTTGTCTTTGTCTTCTCCTTTGTTTGGTTTCTCTGTGTTCCATATGTAAGTGACACCATCTGGTACTTGTCTTTTTCCTTCTGCCTTTTTGTACTTATAATCACTTCCAGCTCAATTCATGTTGCTGAAAGTGGCAAGAGTTTATATTTTTTGATGGTTGAGTGGTATTCCATTTTGTATATATACCACATCTTCCTGATCTACTTATCTGTTCATGGACACTTAGGATGTTTCCATTACTGGTTTATAGTAGAGCTGCAATAGCCATACGAGTGTAATTTGCCTTTCAAATTAGCACAACTAGGAAATTTAGATAAAGAGTACATGAATGTTCATTGTACTATCTTTACAACTTTTCCAAACACTTACCTTTTTTTTTTTTTAAGATTTATTTATTTGTGCATACAGAACTGGGGTACAGGCCAGAGGCTCAGGGGGGGTGAGAGGCTTCACCAGAGACAGAGTGGGGAACAGAACAGGCAGATCGACAAAGTACACTGCTGAGGGGAGCAGCGGGCGAGTCAGGAGAGGTCTGTCACGCCATGTGAGTCACCTCCAGGATAGACGGGAATTGAACTCATGCGGAAGCAGCTTTAGATTCTCAGTGCTGTGCTTTAGCCTGCTGCGCCACCAGGGAGGGCCCACACTTTATCTTTAATTTAACTCTCATAATATCCTATACAGTCCATAATTATTCACATTATTTTATATATCAAACAGAAGAGAGGTTAAGAGATTTGGCTAAGGGCCGCAGTTAGCAAGAAAGAGTTGGGATTCCAAACAGAGCCAATGTCATTAACATCTACTAAACTTTTACTGGGGCCATTCTAGTGCTCATCACCTTCTGAGGGAGCTGAACAATTTCTTTTCCACACTTCAGCAATTTTAGTACTTCCACATTCTTCATATTCTCTTGAAATTCATCTCCAGTGGCTTTGATCCATTTATTTTTTTTCTAGGGTGGGCCCACCCAAAGCAAATCACTCTTTTCCTACTGGGATTTAAGCTCTGTTAGATCTCGGAATCCATCATGTTTACTGCAGGCCCTGGTGCCAGCAGAATACTTCCTAACATATGGCAGGAACTTAGATGGATGAATAAATGAATGAGTGAGTGAAAGAAAAATGAATATTAGCCTTTCATATATTTGAGGTCAACTCCTGGAAATTTCCATTCTTTGTTGAAAACATTCCAAGTTCATTCAGTTGTCCATTAACATTTGCCTCTAAACTAATTCCAATGTTGGAGTTTTCAGATTTGAGCCCAGAACTAAAAACAGTACTCCAAAATGCACTGACATCCTCATTTTTCTCATTTCAGATGGTTTCCTTCTGTTAACAGAGGTGAAAAAATCACAACTGTTTGAAAATTATAAAAGCTATAGAAGAGAATTATTGGTAAAGATGATGGACTAAGTACATATATTTACTATTGCTCTATCATAACCTCTAGGAAAATCACAGTAAAGAAAATTCTTTTCACTTGTGTAAATCCATAAGAACAAAGATAATGAAAGAAAAGCAAGTAGAAATGACATTTTAGATTCTGGAAAGCAGATGTATAAAGTAACAATTGACTTATTAGACCTAAGAAAGAGGAATTTTCAATCAGCATAGAGGTCAGGAGAAAAACAAACCAGGTGACATGCAGGAATCCTAAAAGATTCAGAAAATGGTTGCAGCAGTTATCTCTAGGTGTAAGACTTAAGGTACAAGGTCAAAATTGGAGCATTAATAAAAAATCTACACAAGATTGAAATCTCCTATTTTTAAGTAGGCCTCCTTCACCACAGCAGAAGCCTGAGATGGAATAAAGGGAATTTGGGGTAGTGTTGTCTATTGAAAGGAATACTCACTAGAATTGAAGGAGGTAAAACTATTTGCATATTAACTACTGAGACTCTCTAATCCCCTCACTGTGCTTCCAGAATGTTGGCTGTTTGTCCCTATTCTGCAGAGAATTCTTTCTCTGGAGAATCCAATTAATTGAAGGAGAACCTTAAACGTAAAGTTCTTTCAGGAATCCCAAAAGAAAAGCCAGACTCCAAAGTGTTATAAACCCTATCCATCAGCTCAGAGTTCCCAAATAACTTAATTAAAAAATTCTTATTGTGATAAAATATGTATAAGATTTACCATTTTAATATTTGTATACATACAATTCAGTGGCATCAGTGTATTCAACTTGTCATCCTGCCATCACCACCGTCTACCTCCAGAACTCTTTACAGTCCCACAAGGAAATGCTTTACCCATTAAACAATAACTCCCTTTCATCCCTACTCCCTACCCCAAAGAATAGCAACTGCTATTCTTTCTGTGTCCATGAATTTAACTGTTCTTGGTTCCTCTCACATGTGGGTTCATATTGTTTCACTTGCCATAATGTCTTCAAGGTTCATTGATGTTGAAGTATGTGTCAGAATTTTCTACCTTTTTGAGACCGAATCATACCGTTGGTGGAAAAATATCACACAAGTGTAGAGCCAAGGAAAAGCAGTCCTGTTAAATCTTAGCCTACATCATTTTTCTCTTCCCCAAGCTAGGATGGTTGCTAAAACAATCCTGTAGCAGCAGTAAGACAGAGATGACCCTAGAGGTTCTCGTCTCTGTAGAAGATAGTGCTGCAGACTTCATAGTGGAGGACAGTGTCCTTTTTATATCTAGAGATCTTGCAGAAGGACACTGAAACATACACAGCTGTTAGGACTCCACAAACATGGCAGATGTTGATCCTGGATTGTTACATCATGCCATCGACACTCTAAGCAAAGAGAGAAGAACTTTGCTGACCACCATGTTCCCGAGCTAGGAATAACCAATCTGATGTTGAACATGGACATGGACTGGTATTTGGTAAACGTCCAAGGTGACCACAATTGGGTTGAAAACAGTCCAAGGACACCCACCAAAGTAGAAATAGTTATGTGACTTCTACTGTAAGAAGAAGTCCAAAGCTCAGGCTGCCTCTTACCTGAATGCCAATAAGTAGAGACAGGAATTGAACCTTCATGGGATGTTTTATTCAGAAGGCCAGCAGCAATCTGAGAAGATGGAAGGTTAACACCTTACAGAAAGCATCTAAACATATCATCTTGAATTGGCCTTTCATAATGAGTTAAAAAAAAGTCATTTATTTATTAGTGAACAGGGCTCTACTACAATCAGGAGTTTGTGATGTCCAGCATCTGGAGCTCATTATCACTCTTTTAGACGTCTAGATTCAGGCACATTCCATTTCTGTGACTCTGACTTCTGACAGTATTGGCTCCCAGTTCTTCTTTAGATACCACCTGAGCTGGAAAATTAATTCAGAGTAGGCAGACCATAAATTTTGTGTTCACACATGCCCTGTTCTGCCTAGTCGCTATCACTACTTCATGAAGGGTTTGATGTGATCCCAAAAGAATGAGTTCCTCAAAAGAAATCCATAGTAGCTACATTTTTATATTGATATTTTTTGTGCACTCACTCACTATTTTGCTTTTTCCACACTCATAGACTAATTCCTTGTTTCTTCAAATAGTTACTGAGTACCTCAGTGCCAAAATCTATACTTGACACTTAGAAAACAAATAACAAAGACAGATAATACCTTTTTTATCATTTTAATAAATATTTATTGAGTACCTTCGTGACTTTGCTAAAAGTAAAATAATGAGTAAAACAGATGATTTTTTCTTGCCTTATTGAGTAATACATACATATAGAGGTATATGTATGCTTAAGTGAACTAATAAATAATATGTGATTTTTTCCATCGTATAGCACAGATTTAACAAAAATCATTTAAATATTTTTCAGGCCTCCGTGGTGGCCTTGCGGTGAAATCTAAGCACCACCACCATGAAGGCCCACAGCACTAAATTCAATACCTGGCCAGGGAGCTGACCCACCTCTCCTGTCTCCCAACTGCCCCCTCACTACTGTATTCCAGTAGATACACCTGTTCTGCTCCCCACTCTGTTTCTGGTGAATCCTTTCATGCCAATCCCCTCACCTTTGTCCTGTACCCCAGTTTGATGCAGAAATAAATAAATACTTAAAAAATCCTTTAAATATTTTTCTTGCCTGCCTATGACATTCTAATTATACTACCTTCTGCTGAAACTCTTCTGTCTTCAAGGACAAGGCCCCCACTCTTAGAAACAAGGCCCTCTTATTGGCTTCTGTGTCTGATTTCCCAGCTTATTTTCCCAGCATGTCTCCAAAATAAACCTAAATGAAAGCCAAAATTTCCTGGCAGGTGCCATACCTGTCTACTTTTGAACTAATTTTTCATCTATCAGACTCTCCTCTCAATTCACATGCTCTCACCTTACTCTTCAAAGCTCAGCTCTGAGGAGACCACTCACCTTCCTGTACAGTCATACATGTGACCCAGCAGAATCTGTTGCTTCTTGTGTCACAGGGCAATTTGATGTGTGCAGCATGGCAAAACCTCAGTTTGCCACTCAGCTGTGCAGGATCTATCACTGCATTCATTTCAACACAATTTTCTGATTGCAAGGATTGTCTGCCAGTCTACAAAAAACTTTAAATCCAGATGCTTTGGAGTAACTCTTCCTAACTCAGACTGTGCCAGGGGTCTGAAGCTGCAGTGTTGGGGTGTGGTGAGGATGGGGCCCCCTCTTTATAGCCGTCCTCTATTGACAGTGATACCCTTAAGTAGCAAGATCTTTCCTCATGCAAGCTCCTTGGGTGTGTTGACATTTTGCTGCTTTTGTGGCCTGCCTAGAATAGAAACGTCTATGTAAATCTACCTTGGACTCATTTACCTCTTGAACTGGAGACATGCATCCACTTTATCCCTGTAATATGGGGGGACAAGTCTGAATTCCCACTGCCCTGAAATTCTCAGACCTCAGTCTCTTTCCCCCTTCCTCTCCCTGCAATATGAGAGTAATTCTAGTCTGGTAAGGAGAGGGCTGATGAAGAACACATTTATTCTTTATCCCCAGCCTCTGTCTGGCCACCAGAATTTGTCTATTGCTTAATATTCTTCCCACTCTGGGACTTAGACTTAAAAAAAAAAAAAAAGCCAGGAAGAACACCAGCCTATTTCTTCATTTATCCAGCCACCTTTCTTCCCTGAGGATGTTAACTTGAAGCATGCTTGAGAGAAAGTGAAGGGGGAAGAGGTAATGGAAAAAGAAGAAAATTGCCACAAATTATTTACTAAAAATAATATCCTGCTTCACCTGTAAAACAATTTTTTGTCACACAGTAGTGTGTTTCTTGTCATTGTGAGCTTGCTAGAAGCAACATCATGCTGTAGGTAGCTTTGGGTTCTCTGAATCCCTTGTAGCACTTAATGTATGGTAGAAACTGGGCCATAGTTTATTGGATGGATTTTTTTTTTGAAAAAAATTAGTCAAAACATCATGAGAACTCTCTCTTGCTTTAACTCTAATTCTTTGCAATTATCGAGATTATAATATAACAACTTTTACTATGACAATTGAGGTCTTTTATTATCTGAACTCTCTCCTGATTTTCAATCCTGTATCATTTTTTTCACATTGTAGTTGATTTATCTACTAAACTGGTAACCTTAAAGGGAGAGATATCGTATAGTAATCCAAGTGCAAATATGGTGAAACCTGCTTACTAAGTCCTTCATTAATACATTACAGAACTCGGGATGTCAACTTAATATCTGATCAAGATTCTAATTTCCTGAGCAGGCAGATATAAGAACTCTAATAGGATGGTGCTACTCAAGATATAGAACTTTTTAAATCTTTGAAACACACCATACACATAGTTGCTAGTAGCAGATTCACAAAAGTATTTGAATTTAAAAGAAACCAAATCCAGTGTAAAACAAAATAGCAAATTGAACTACTTCAAAGCAAGGGTAGTGTTCTCCAAGTGTCAATATCTAGCAAATAATATCTTCAGCACAATAGACAGAATTTTTATTTTGGAAATTGGTGAGTCTTTCTGGTTTTTATTTTTAACTTGTTTTGATTATTAGTATCTCTCTGCCTCTCTACATATTCTTTTTTTTTTAAATTTTACACCTCCAAACAAAACTTGCTGGAGATTACATTAATTATGGCAATTAAGTGATAGAGAATTGGCATTTTAACTATATTAAGGCTTCCAATCCATGAACATAGTACGTATCTCCATTTATTTAGTTCTTTTTTGATGGTTTTCATTAGTATTTGTAGTTTACAGAATGCAGAGTCTGTATGTTTTACTAGATTTTCACCTAAATATTTCATTTTCAGAGAATTATTATAAGCTGTCTTCTCTTAATTTCAATTTCCAATTATTAACTCCAAGTATACAGAAGTGCAATTGATTATATACATATTATATGCTACAAACTTGTAGAATTAATTTATTAATTTTAAGAAACTTTTGGTAGATTCCAAGGAGTTTACTTTGTCTTTCTATATTATACTGATTAAGACTTCTGGTGTGATGTTGAAGTAGCAATAGTGGATATACTTATTTTGTTTCCAAAAGCCCTTTATGAACTTACTCTCCTTTACTTCCCACATTGCTGAAGATTTTTATGAGAAAGCGATGTTTTGGCAAATGACTTTTCCACATTAACTCATATAATAATGTGGTTTGTCTGCTTTGGTTCTATTAATAGTTGAAGATTCTAGTTTTTTTCTTTCACTGTCTTTGTCAAGTATTCCTGGACTAAAGGAGATCCACACGGAGAGGCAGACCTCTCCTGACCCACCCGCTGCTTCCCTCAGCAGTGTACTGAGTAGATCTGCCTGTTCTGCTCCCCACTCTGTCTCTGGTGAAGCCTCTCACCCTCTGCATCTCTGGCCTTACCCCAGTTCTGTATGCATTAATAAATAAATTAAAAAAAAAAGATGTTAAATTTTATCAAATGCATTTCAGCATCTATTGATACAGTCATACAGGTTTTATTTTATTGTTGTTGATATGCTGAATTACCTTAATTGATTTTCAGATGTTGAACCATCCTGTATCCCTAGAATAAATACCATGCGGTCATGGTGTATAATCCTTTGATAAATTGTTGTATTCAGTTTGCTAAGATTTTTTTTTTTAAGATTTATTTATTTGTTCATACAGAGCTGGGGTACAGGCCAGAGCCTCAGGGGTGGTGAGAGGCTTCACCAGAACACAGAGTGGGGAGCAGAACAGGCAGATCTACGAAGTACACTGCTGAGGGAAGCAGCGGGCAGGTCAGGAGAGGTCTGCCACGCCATGTGGTCTCCTCCGGGGCAGGCGGAAATCGAACTCATGCGGAAGTGGCTTTAGCTTCTCAGTGCTGTGCTTTAACCCGCTGCGCCACCAGGAAGGGCCAGTTTGCTAAGATTTTATCTAGGATTTTTCCATCTGTGTTCATTACTGCGATTGGTCTGTAGTTTTCTTCTTTGTATTGTCTTTGTTTGGTTTTGTGGTTAGTGTAATGTTGACTTCATAAAATGTATTTGGTAGTATTCCTTCTTTCCCAATTTTTTTGAAAGAGTTTTTGTCTGGGGTGGGACCAGCACATAGGACTATGGTGATGACACATGTATAGGTGAGCTGGTGGTACATGGGTGGAATCCACAGGAATGACAACTGAGATGAAAGAATGTACAAAATGAAAAAAGATGTAAAAAGTATATATGTACTAAAAAAAAAGAGAGTTTTTGTAAGATAGGCACTAGTTCATCTTTGAATATTTGGTAGAACTGATTTGGAAAACCATCTGACCCTGGGCTTTTGTTTATAGGGAATGTTTTGAACACTGCTTCAATTTCGCTTCTTGTAATTGGTTTATAAATTTTATATTTCTACTTTAACCCATTTTGGATGATTTTGTAGTTTTAAGAATTTGTCCTTCTCATCTGTTTTATTTTTCTCTGCTTTCGTTTATGATCCTGTTTGCTTAAATTTTTATTTATGACCGTATTTGCTTAAGTTTTCTTGATTTATTTTCTTTGTAAGTTCAGCTAGAGATTTGTCGATTTTGTTTATTTTTCAAAGAATTGGCATTTGAGTTTACTGATCTTTTGGATTGTCTTTTTTTATTTCTATTTCATTTACTTATGCTTTAATTTTTGTTATTTCCTTTCTTCTACTGGGTCTTACATTTTTTTATTGTTCATTATCTAGTTCCTTGAAATGTGAGATTAGGTTGTTTCTTTGGGTTCCTTCTGGTCTATTGATGTAGACCTGTATTGCTATGCACTTCCCTCTTATTCCTGTTTTTGCTGTGTCTCATATGTCCTGGAAGGTTTTTTCGTCATTGTCATTTGTCTCCAGGTTTATATATTCCATCATTGTCATTTCTCTCCAGTGTCCATCTATGTCGCTTTTTTTAACTTGAAGTCTATTTTATTTGTTCTGAGGATGGCTCCGCCTGCCT
>NW_004567138.1:993134-1076525 GCF_000260355.1 Condylura cristata
AGGGGCGGTGAGAGGATTCACCAGAGACAGAGTGGGGAGCAGAGAGACTGAGAACTACACTGCTGAGGGGAGCAGCGGGCAGGTCAGGAGAGGTCTGCCACAACATGTGGATTACTTCCAGGTGGAGGATCGAACTCGCACCAACATGGCTGCAGCCAGCTTGCAGTGCTGTATCCTAACCTGTTGTGCCCCGGGGAGGGCCTCTTTTTTTTATTCTTATTGCATTCTTGCTCACTTTCCTTTTCTTTCTTGGTTCTTTTTGTATCTATATTGAAGGTGCTGATTCATTCTTCCATACCACGTGTTTTGTTTTCATCACTTTTCCCAGAATATTTTAGATTCTTCATTGATTTTTTAACATCTTGCAGTTTCTTTCTTTTCTTATTTAAAGTTTTGATCTTGTTCTTATTTGCATTGATTATGTTTATCATAACATTCTTTCTCTTTTCTGCACCTTCTCTTACAGCTTAGAGTTTTTTAATTATGGAAATTTTGAATTCTTTATCTGTCAAGCATAAAAATTCTTCTGTGTCAGTGTTGTTGGGTTCTGGAGATTGATTTTCTTTCTGTGGTTTATTGTTTCCAGGAGGACATACTTGACCATTTTTTTTCCTCCTCATTGTTTGATTTTGGGTTTATTCTAGGAATGGGTCCTCTGGTTGCTTGTGTGGGCAGGTGGGATTTGTAGACACTCTTACTGGGGTGTGGGTGGTCCTGTTGGGCATCTGTGCCGTCTGGGCTGTTGGCACTGGTGGGCAGGATATGCATGACTCCAATTTAGACATGGTTCCCTAGAGAGATTGCAGGAGCTGGGCTGTCTGGGCTTTCTTACTGGGACATGCATGGTACTGGGCCATTCAGGCCACTGGCACTGGTGGGTGGATGCTCCTCCTATAAATTTTTAATCCTTATTATCTTTTTAAAAAAGTTTTATTTATTTATGCATACAAGAGCTGGGGTACAGGCTAAAAGTGCAAGGGCCGAAAAGTAAGAGGATTCACCAGATAAAAAAAGAGGAGTAGAACAGGTGGACTGACAAGGTGCACTGCTGAGGGGAGCAGCGGGTGAGAGAGGAGAGGTCTGCTGTGCCATGTGCATTACCTCCCTGGCTGGTGACCAAATTTGTACTGCATGCAGTGGCTTTGGATTGCTTCGTAGTGCTGAGACTTAACCCTTTGCACCACCGGGGAGGCCCCTTATTATCTTTTGAATTTGTGTGGCTCCTCTAATCATGTGCCATGTTAGGTACTGCTAGTAGTCATTTCTATCTTTTTTTTCTGTGTCAACTTGCCTAACTGTTTATCAACTTTACTGGTCATTCAATGAATCATATTTTTCATTTTTGTGAATTTTCTTTCCTTTTAAATTCTATTAGTGTCTTTTTTTTTTTTTTTTAAAGATTTATTTATTTGTTCATACAGAACTGGGGTACAGGCCAGAGGCTCAGGGGCGGAGAGAGGTTTTACCAGAGACAGAGTGGGGAGCAGAACAGGCAGATCGACGAAGTACACTGCTGAGGGGAGCAGCGGGCGGGCCAGGAGAGGTCTGCCACGCCAAGTGGTCACCTCTGGAGCAGGTGGGAATCAAACTCATGCGGAAGTGCCTTTAGCTTCTCAGTGCTGTGCTTTAACCTGCTGTGCCACCAGGGAGGACCTCGTGTCTGTTTTTACTATATCCTTCTTTCAGCTTTCTTTTGTCTATTCTTCTTAATGCGGAGGTTTATTTTTGAATTGAGTTTTTCTTTTCTAGTAAGAGTGTTTAATGTTATGAATATCCATTCAGGAACCAATTTATCTTGATGCAACAAATTTAGAGTTGTTGCATTTTCATTTATAATTAATTCAAAATATTTCCTAATTTTCCCTTAGGTTGTAGCTGAGAAATGTGAACTGAATAGTCTCATAATAAATCTGAGTGGTCTCTAGGTATTTTCAATTGAGAAATATGAGTATTGTTTTCCTTCTCACTCTCACAAAAATGAGGCAAGCTAAGAAAGGTTTAAAGAATAGAGCATGGTGGCCCTCCCTGGTGGCGCAGTTGGTTAAAACACAGCCCTAAGAAGCTAAAGCCACTTCCACATGAGTTCGATTCCCGCCTCCCCCAGAGGTGACCACATGGCGTGGCAGACCTCTCCTGACCCGCCCGCTGCTCCCCTCAGCAGTGTACTTCGTCGATCTGCCTGTTCTGTTCCCCACTCTGTCTCTGATGAAGCCTCTCGCCGCCTCTGAGCCTCTGGTCTGTACCCCAGTTCTGTATGAACAAATAAATAAATCTTTAAAAAAAAAAAAGGAGAATAAAGCATGGTATAAACTGCTTACCTTGGACAGTTTAAATAATTTAGTGACTTAAGTACAACAATTTCTCTACAACTTAGTTCTGGGAAGATTCTTGAATTAACCCCTTGAAATCTTTTCAGAATCAGAAAACTTACCTTAGAAGCAAATATTTTCCAAAATATGCTTTAATAATGTATCTCACACTGTATTCTGCTTAAAAATCACTTTGCAAGCTTATTACACAGAGATTTATCAAACCCCCCCACACACACACCTCAAAAGATTCTCATTCAGTAGAATCTTCAGATTCTGAATCAGTCAATCTGGAATAAACACAAGAATTTGCATTTATAAAAAATTGCCAGGTGATATTTATTTGCTGGTCTAATGACCACGTTTTTGAATAGTACTGTTCTAGAACATCAGAAAAAACTATCAAAAAACTTCTTCAACATGCCTTCATTTTCAGACCCATTTTTTAGAGCCTGTTTTCACTTACTTGTTTGAAATATTCATGCCATCTTCCTTTTCATATTAATACCCTTAATTTGCTTAATTCTAGGATGATAGCTTTAGTGATTAGCTCTTTATCTTTCCTTCCATTTTAAATGCAATGACTACTTGGTTCTTGTTATCATGGAAAGCAAAACTTGTGGGATCCTTGCTCTTTGCTCCAAAATTATCTCCTGTGTTTTCTCAGAACTTTCTCACAGATATGACCATCTTTTCTTCCTTTCCATTCCCATAGATCTTGACTTGTTTCACTCATCTGGTTTTTATTTCATTCAGTCTTGGTTTGGAATTCCCTAAAACAATATTCCCAAATCTTAATTGAAAACAGGCACTGGACTGAGAAAAATTGTCTCAACCTCCAATTTTGATTTTGTCACCCATCTATATTTATATTTCAGGTTCAGTAATTGTGTCAACCTTGGAATTAATAAAAAATTATGACAATATTTTCAACAAAACATCACTCTATCCCAATACAAATGTATATTGGAGTTCTACAAAATTTTGGATAATATTTGGAGATATTGTAAGATGACAGAGATAATGAAATAAATTCCACTTCTAAGTATATTGGCAGAAGACAAATATTTGAAGTATCTAATTTTATCTCATTCAGGTCAATCAACATCTCTTGATAAATATCAACATGTAGAACATTATTTTATTGTATTCCCATGCATTTTCTCCCTCTAGTCTCTACCACACCTCCTCAAATCTTCTAGAAGGAATATAAATTGAGCCAGCTTTCTCCATACTGTGTGTTGCAGTAATCCAATGAAAATAGTGCTCATTTCATTGATGTCTGTGTACTTAAAAAGGAGAGAAATAAGAGCAGAGGAGAATATTTTCACGTGGAGCTGTACAAACATTAGCAGAAACCTCTTTAAGTTATCTATGTCCTGTCCTCCAGACTTCCTTCTCTGTGACATAAAATGCTCATTTGGGAAGTCACAGATTGCAACAGAAATCCAAATCTGACCATATTTATTAGGTTTTCAAATGATGACCTCTTCTGGAGTAGGTGAGTATTTAGATAAGATAAATAGAGGGGTCCTATGAATAAACCAGTGTATCTTTGAGATCATTCTTAGTGAAATAAGCCAGAAAGAAAGGAAAAATACCAGATGGCTTCACTCATAGCAGGACTATAAAGGACCAGGGAAGAAAATAATAATACTAATGAACAACTATATACCAGAGACATTTTACAGGGGTGGAATGAGGAATGGGATCAAAAACGGTGGGAGGAGGGAAATGCACTGGGCTATCTATGGTGATGGCACATGAGTGATTTGGTAATGGGAAGCCCATGGGGATTACAACTGAGATGGAAAAAAGGCACAAAATGATGTGAAAGTGAACCATTATTTAAAAATATGTTCAATAAAATCGCTTGTATAGAATAAAAATGCATAATAAAATGAATACCAGATACTTGCTGGGCAAGTAGGGAAATGTCCTGCCTGATCAATTCACTTGTGACCATATCACATTTAGAATGTCACCAATGTTCTACCATAGGAGAAAGAGCTCCCTTTAGTATTTTGCATTATAGAAGCGACAAAGCATACTTACATTAAACTAACACACACTCAGCTACTTGGTTGGAGAAAAGAATATACCACTGAAATAATGACTCCATCACACACCATGACCCTTAAATGTACATTATCTGATCCATCCCCAAGAGAGATATGTTTTTAAGTGGAAGAAAATGGCCATATTAGCTCCATTGAAAGATGGAAGGCATGCATTGTGTTCTTTGTGAGTGATTTATAGGGCCTTCTTTGGGGAAGAAAGCAGACATTTCATTGTCCCTGGGGTATCCATCGCCATGTGTGGAATTAGGCCAGTGCCTCAGAAGCTTCTTCTGGACCATTAGTATGTGAAAACATGAGGAAGGTTAGGTGTCTATGGAAATTATCTTCCTTTCTCCTCTCCCTACTTTCCTCGTTTCCAATTTTCCTACAAAAGAACTTTCCTCATTTCACAAGATGACCATAAGATGAGGTAGTGGGATGATCCAGTAAAGTCTACTTGGAAGGGTTGGTGCAGCACAACTTTGGGGTTGAGCACTAATCCCAGGTAAACAATATGGATCACTCATGGCTCATGGAACCCAGTGTGATAAGTGCCAGCTAAGTGCCACCACAGCTGGTAGTTTCTTAAGAATGAGAAACTTTGGATTGTCCTCTATGAGATAAAATTTGGGAGGTTTTCCTGGTGGTGCAATGGGTTAAAGCACCACAGTATAAAGCTCTCTGAAGCCACTGCAGCACAAGTTTGATCCCCAGCCAGAGAGCTGACCCACATGGCATGGCAGACCTCTCCTGACCCACCCGCTGCTCCTCAGCAGTGTACTTTGCCATTCTCTCTGTTCTGCTCCCCACTCTGTCTCTGGTGAATCCTCTCACCCACCATACCTCTGACCTGTACCCCAGTTCTGCATGCATAAATAAATAAATCTTAAAAAATAATTGGCATTACTGCTAAGCAGAACACCACGTGGAGACTCATTCTACATGGATTATATAGTTCCTCTTCTAGCTGAATGGGCGCTCCAAAAGTAACAGAACCTATGGATGGATTTCAAAGATATCTAAACAGGTTGTTTTTTTTTTTTTTTTTTAAGAGATTTATTTATTTATGCATACAGAATTGGTGCGGGGGCGGCAAGAGGATTCACCAGAGACAGAGTGGGGAACAGAACAGGCAGACTAAGTACACTGCTGAGGGGAGCAGTAGGCTAGATAGGAGTGGTCTGCCAGGTCAGCTGGATCACCTCCAGAGCAGGTGGGGATCGAACTCATGCTGAAGCAGCGGCAGCCAGCTTGCAGTGCTGCATCCTAACCTGTTGTATCACCAGGGAGGGCCATATCTGAACAGGTTTTAAGAGGAAACAAGGTATATTAACTTTGGTTGTGATGCAGAATTGTGGAGAAAATGTGTACCTAAAAGAAAAATCCAAATGTGTGAAAACAGAAGAAGGGGCAAATGCGGACTCACAGTACAGTGGCAAGTTGCTAATCCGCCAGCGGGGCAGGGTGATAACTCAAGAGGAAACAAGGTCATTGGGAAAACCTTTGCTTAGAAACTATATTTGGAATAAGGTCTCCATTGTTTGTCTTACAGTGACAGAGTTCCTGAGGGGCTTGCTTTTTCCCCAAGGACTCTTTTTTCAATCTGGACCAGCAGTGACAAAGAGGAAGCCATATATCTTCTAAGAATATTTCTGTCCTGTGCTTAAACAGTAACATTAACAGAGGGAAATGAGGTTATGTGAACTTCCCATGGAGATTTTGATGACAGTGAGTCAGTAGATACAAAGGATTCCCTGTGAAACACATCCAGATAAATAGAGACTTGAGTTGATTCCAACGATTCCCCTAGGCTTCACCAGCTCAGGACAGAGGAAAAACTCCTAAAAGACAACTCCATAACTATATGCAGATGGCCCAAAGACTTGGCAGGAGATACCCCAACATAAAATAAGACAATGCAAACATTTTTGACAGCTAACGGGTTAGATGTGGAATATTTCAATGACTCAGTCAATTCTGATGAAAATAGCTTCTTTGGTGTTTCATTTTCTAAATGAAAGACTATTGTTGCTTGGCAATTAGTAGGCTAAGATCAAAGCCTACTTCAACTTCAAAGTCTTCTAGGACAGAAAACTAATAATAATGAAGAAAAGGAAATTTAGGCAAAATAATCTCAATTCATTCAGAATTTAGCAAATGTGAAAATTATCGTGTAACAAAGTAATATTTGCGATTTAATTTTAGAAACAAACTTCTACTACTTCCCCTCACACATCTACACATCTACACACTTAACTTCTGTTTTTCATGAGATATTAATTTATAGCCCCATAGAAAATGTTCAACCTTACATGGGGAAAAATAGGTCATTTCCTTAAGCAAGTGATTAAGATAAGATCCATCTTCCAATTTTTGCTCCTAGGGAACAGTCAATTTTTATCTCTTCTATGAATAAAAAAATGGATTCTTGAAACTGTAAGAGGCAAGGTAGAGTAACAATGGAGGTTGAATTGGAGGGAGAAACAATATATTTGAAGTTGATCCAGTGGTTCTATCTACTATTGGAACCACCAGACACAGAAACCTGACTGGATCTGTGTTCATGCCATCAGTTATCATATTTTTTGGTGTTCATGTTCTCTACTTGAAATTTTTATTCATCCTGCCTCCCACAGTGGTGAACCAATGCTTTTAAAATAACAGGAATTCAATTAATGTTCATTTCTAGGTTTCAAAAATCCTTGTCTGACTCTCACAACATACTGATGTGCAGGCAGTTCAGGACTCCCACTACCGCAATTACCATGAGAATTACTCCTACTCCTCAACAGCCTGGGAATTGTCATGGTATGCTACTTCTGAAACATGACATCATTTACCATTAATGTTGGTACCATATATGATTGGGAAGAGGGGAATATTTTGATTTTTGTATTCACTTCAATATCACCGAAACACATCAGGCATCTTCTGCCTCTTTCTTTCTTTTCTCAGACAATTGGTGGTCAGTTACCATTCTTCAACCACCACTTCACCAACAAAATGGACATCTTTGGAAACAACAGCAAAAAAAGCAGTTTGCAAAGTGCAGTTAAAAACATGACACACATACAGTTCCTTGGAATCCCAAAGCCAATACAACTTGTACTCTTTTTAGGGGGTTACTGTCATGGTGAGCCCCTCTCTTCTTTCCGAGGTGGGGAAACAGCATCACTTCCCATCAGAGATGCGAGGCATGTTGAGTCTTGTAGTTTGCTGATTAGGCATGCATGGAAACTCTCTTCTAGCCTCCTGACCTCATTTAAATAGGGTTTCTCTGTATTAATTTTCACAGAGTGAAAATAACTCAGGAACAAAAGAAGAGAACATTCTCTCTAAAAGTCAATTAGAAGATACAGACAGAGAAGTATGCCCATGACACAGTGTTGTTGAGAGTCAGACTCCTTTCAGAATGTTATCAGCTTTTGTATTCATCAATAACTGCCATCACCAGGTGCCTTGTTACTAATATAAATTATGAATAAAGAATCAATAACAGAGAGACCAGAGCTCCTCTGGATCTGGTAAATAAAAGAGAACTGCCTTCCTTGATAAATGTTCCCACTACAGATGTAAAAGAAGAAAGAAAAAACCTGTTCCTTGATCTAGCCTCTTGTACTTCTACTTCTTTACCTTGAAAACCATTTATTGAAAGTGATCACAAAAAGACAGTTCTGCTCAGCCTTTGGGAGAAGACATTACCCACATCTATATTCTGCCACATCCTAATTGATCATATCAGGAAATACATTGCACCCAAGCAAAATTATTCAAGGGTTGACTTGTGCACACAGTTTCAGATACTGAGGGACAGACTAGAACACCAGACAGTATCATCTGAACCTCCATTGTCAAGGGTACCAAAGATTGGAGGCCATTGCACACTTGGAAGAAACCAAAGACTTGTTTGATCTACATGTGGTTTTCTACTTGATCAAAATGAGACTGTATCAAATGTCCAGTTATAAAAATGAATATATATACAGTACAGTACAGTGTACAGTGATGTAGAGAGACCACTGTATCGGCCCTGCAACATCAGATCCCTGGGTTAAGTCAGAGATTTGTGCAGTATCTACATAATCTACAAGTAGTCAAAACCAACTCTAGAATTTGTTCACAGACAACTGTCTTAGATGTTCCAAATTCTCTGTTTTGCCTGTAGAACCACTTCAAGGTCATGAAAAATCTCCAAAGACTGATGGGTTTCAAAAGCTTTTCTATTTTTTTTTTCTTACAAGAAGGACCATGGATGTTGTTGTATCAAATTTTCTTCCACACAACTCATTACCCAACTTTGTTCTTCAGGACAAGTCATTCTGTAAAGCTCATTATGGCTGTTTACAAACAATGGATAATATAGATGCTTTTGAACCACTGGTAAAAATAAGTTGGGTCTGGTTACCCAGAAACTGCAAGGCTTGTGTAGCCAGAACATGGAATGAGTGTTTTGGGGTGATGGGATCCACTTGTCCTCATGAAACTCATCTTAGAAAATTCTTGGAAAGTACAAAAGTGAAAAAAGAAACTTAAAAGATCCAGTCAAGATTTTAACCTGCGAAGTCAATTGCAGTGAGAGTTTTAGTGGTGGGGATGCCTTACAATCCATTCTTAGTCTTTCAGGCAAATTTTGGTATAGTCCAGAAGTCAACAAGTTGACATAGACCATTATTTGCTTTTATGTGGCCTGTGAGTCAAGAATAAGTTTTACATTTTTAAACATTGGGAAAAATCAAAAGAAAAGTATGAAATTCACATTTTAGTGTCCATTTTGGTGTGCCTGGTATTAGAGCACAGTCATAGCATATTGAGAAAGCTTCTCTAGAGCCACACAACCAGAGTACAGTAGATACAACTGAGACCATAAAGCCTGCAAAGCAAAAACCCTCAAACAAAAGTTAAAAATCTACTTCTTAGTTGGTCTTTTCTAGAAAAGTTTTCTGATCCCTGATGAAGTTTGTTCTTAAATTCTATCTTGAACCTTAAATAGATGCCTAAGTTCTTGTTCAAATGGCTGAATAATTTTTAGAGGGTTGCGATATAGTCATTGAGTGAAGGAGTCAATTCTATTAGGAAATTTTACTAAAAATTATTGTTAATTATTATCCCAAGAAACTAATCTTGGGATAGGTGGTATAATATAATAATACAGACTTATGACATGTATGACATACTATAATAAATATGAGATGGAATATAATAATAATTAATGTAATATGATGTATAATATTATGTGATATAATCTAATATAAAAACACTAATTAAAATCACAAGATCTTTTTCACACCTATCAATTTGCCAGATAATTTAAAATCTGTTAATAAGAAGGCTTGAGAGGGTGTAGAGCAATATGCATGTACATGCCTGGTAGAAGTGGAAATTGGCACAACCACTTTAGAGAGAAGCTTTACAATTCCTAATAAAATATGAGCTATGCTTATAAGAGAGCCTACAATTCCATTGTGAGATTTAACCTCTATTCTGAAGAAATTTTATCACATCTGCAAAAGGAAACACATAGAAGGATGTTCCATGCAGCCTGTTTGATGTGGTGCTCACGAATTCTATCAGTGTGCTGTGTTTTCCCTCTTCCTGCCAGGCATGTGGTGTGCCTTGAGCTTTTAGCACCCTAGAGTCCAAGTAGGCCCCTATGGCCAGTTCTGAGCACTGAGTTGTGAGCAGAAGACAAACAGCCATTGTGGCACAAGTCAAAATAACCCATAGGCCAAAGAGAACATAGCAACAGTAAACAAAATATGTCAAATTAAATAATAATACTACATATCAAAAGGTTTTTTTATTAAATATGCTTCATAGATTTATTGTGTTGCTGTAGAAATACATATCAGACTATCAAGGGTAATCTAGCAAAACTGTTGCCAGGCATAGAAGGGAATCTGTATCTTCAAATTCATGTTAATAAAGAAGAAATGGTAAAAAAAAAAAATCAAGAAACTTTGCATCTTTGTGTAGATTCCCCAGAAGAAGGCCCAAAGCAAGCATTCAGGAACAAGAGGATTGTTGAGAATGATTTGGTTTGCTGAGGCAGCTATAACAGTGCAGCACAAAGTGGCTGGATTCAACAACAGAAATTTATTTTTCTCTGTTCTAGAGGCCAGAAGTCCTAGGTGATGGCTTTGGCTGGGCTGGTCCCCCTGAAGTCTCTCAGACGGCCATCCTCTTTCTGTGTCTTCACATGATGTTGCTTCTCTATGTGATTGTGTCCGGATCCATTCTTTTAAAGACACCAGTCATCTTAAAGTTCCCACCTCAAACACAAAAAACATTCTGTAGGGTCAGGGGCTAGGATCTGAACTTAGGGATTTTGGTGAAACACAGTTCAATCCATAACAGAGAGATTAGAAAAAAGGGAAGAGCTTCCAATAAAAATATGCTATTAGGCCCTCCCTGGTGGCGCAGCGGCTTAAAGCACAGGACTGAGAATCTAAAGCCGCTTCTGCATGAGTTCGATTCCCACCTGCCCTGGAGGTGACTACATGGCGTGGCAGACCTCTCCTGACCCACCCGCTGCTCCCCTCAGCAGTGCACTTCGTCCATCTGCCTGTTCTGTTCCCCACTCTGTCTCTGGTGAAGCCTCTGGCCTGTACCTAGTTCTGTATGCACAAATAAATAAATCTTTTAAAAAAATATGCTATCAAGGCAGAGAGACTGGAGCATGATTACGAAGGAAAACTCCAGAAAATTGTGTAAAATCTGCCTCAGATTTATCCTGGCCCTAGAGTAAAATGCTAAAGTGTCTGTACCCTAAGAATTCAGCCTCTGGCTGAAGGGTGTCCTCAATGGCTGCAGTCCTCAGGCTCTCCTAGCCCCTTGTCCACAGGCTGAGTGGTGTGAGGGAGTGAAAGGCAGCCCTCTGCAAAGAAGCACGTGCTGGCCCTTGGAAGTCAGGTTGGTGTCACAGAATACCAAAGGGGTCCCAGGGCATATGGGCAGAATCCTAGCAGAATTCACTTAATAGCCATGTCCAGAAATTCCAGAATAATCAAGCAACAGACAAAAATACAAAAGCAACATAATAATTAAAGCCAATTAAAATGTGTAAATACAAACCCATGAATTGGTTCACTAAAATACTAATGAAATCGAAAAATTGTTGTTAAGGCAGTTAAAATAGAGAGGCACAAATAAACTATGCCAAGAATTTTAAAACAGGACATCACTGTACACCCAGAGAGAAAAAAATCATTGAAAGTAGAAATAACAGAGTGAGTAGCAATTCCACTCTTAGGCAAACTGGTGCTCAATCATATATATATACATGCATTCTCATGACCACACTTTTCATAAAAACCAAAAGGTGCACATAACCCGCAATTTCTAACAAAGGATGAAAGGACAAGTATTCATACAACAGAATGCTATTCAGTCGTAAAAAAGAATGAAAAAACTGATACATAGTACATGTACACACTTCAAAACCATTACACTGAGTGAAAGAACTCAGACATAAAGCTCCATGTATTAATCCATCTGAAATATATGGAATCCAGGGGACAGGATGTAGATTGTTGGTGCAGGGGTCCTGGGGTGTAATGGGAATGAGAAGTGGCTACTAAATGGATACAGTGTTGCCTTTAGGGATGATAAAAATATTTTGGAACTAGATAGAGATGTGATTCTATAACCTTGTGAGAACATTCAATGCCACTGAATTGTTCACTTTGAAATGGTTAAATTGCTATTTTGTGAATTTCACTACCAAAAAAGAGGGAGAACATGAAAGAAGGAAAAGAAATACCTGGCACTATTTAATATGCAAAGCACACCTTGTGCCAGATTTCCAATTGCCACACTCGGCCAATTTTTAATTTTTGATGATCTCAATGTTTGATAACAAGGGATTTCTAATAATACTCATTTTTTTTTTAATCAAAGGCACTGGCTTTTTAATTTTTTTTCTTCTTTCTTCTCTCTCTCTCTTTTTAAAGATTTATTTATTTATTCATGCAGAATTGGGGTACAAGTCAGAGGTGCAGGGGCAGTGAGAGGATTTACCAGAGACAGAAAGGGGAGCAGAACAGGCAGACTGACAAAGTACACTGCTGAGGGAAGCAGCGGGCAGCTCAGGAGAGGTCAGCTGCGCCATGTGGATCACCTCTGGGGCCGGGGATCAAACTTGTGCTGAAGTGGTTGGAGCTAGTTTGCAGTGCTGCATCCTAACCCATTGCACGACCAGGGAGGACCCTAATAATAATACTCTTTTTTTTTTTAAGATTTATTTATTCATATGAACTGGGGTATAGGCCAGAGATGCAGACGGTGAGAGGATTCACCAGAGACAGAGTGGGAAGCAGAACAGGAAGATCGAGGAAGTACACTGCTGAGGGGAGCAGCGGGCAGATCAGGAGAGGTCTGTCACGCCATATGGATCTCCTCCAGGGCAGGTGGGAATTGAACTCACGCAGAGGTGGCTTAAGCTTCTTAGTGCAGTGCTTTAACCCACTGCGCCACCAGGGAGGGCCTAATAATACTAATTTTTAAGAGGAAAAGGAGTCTGGCTCTTAATCTGCGCTTGTGTCATTTATGTTTCGCAGGGTTGTTCTAGGGTCCCTTTCTCAAGACGCAGATCCAGAAAACATCAGTGAGGTTACTTTAAGACTTGGATCTTAGCTGAGGAAATGGGCCAAGGAGAAGTGAGGTGCTCTGACATTCCAAATATAGCCCATACGGGGCCTCTTAGGAAGATAGATTAGTTGCTAGCAACAAGTACTTAGAACGTGTGTGATTTGGCATATCTCGAGCTGTGAAGTAGATGCAATACAGGCAACAAATTGATGTTCTGAGGAGGGTCTGTGTAGGGTGTACATCTGCAGAGCGTGGAGGTGGGTAGGGAACAGTGAAGAATCTCTTCCCTTTTAATCGAACTTCAGGGTGGGAAAGTAATATGATAACCCTCAAGCACTTGGCCGCAATCACACATAGGCAGAGCATACCTTGCCTGAGCCTGCAACAACTGGACATTTCCTGCAGACAAACTTCGCAGATTTTTGGATGTTGGAAATAAAGGTCAGAGGATTTCAATTCCACTGACCCCTTTCCTCTTTCTAGTCACTATTGGCAAAGCCCTAGGGAGAAAACAGAGAACTGAATACCAAGTACCAACGCCCATTTCTTGGAAAGGAGGTAAGAGGGAGAAGTTCAGCAATATGAGAACTGAGGGGAGATTTAAGCTTGAACCTCACACCTATGGTAAAGTGAATTCTTTGGCAGATTTTAGAATTTACATCGGAAGACATGCTTGTGAAATTCCCGAGAACTATTTATGCTATTCCCTACAGTTACATCTGGAAAAGTTGATTGTAAGTAAATCTTTAGTTTAATTTTACTATGAAGAACATATTAGAGTAAAAATGTTCAAATATTGTGAAAATCAGCATGGAATCATAAGCTAAAATGACTTTTGAGTAAGTCAAAGAAGAAATCAAGTTATTGAATGGGGAAGGAGAAAAAAAAAGAAAACTTAAATATAGAAATTTTAAACTTATATTTTATTCTTAAAACTTTTGTCCCCATCCAGTCATCAAATTTATTAGCATTATTAATTCAAGAACTTCCCCAATTCAAGAACTCTCTGCTCTCTGCTTGTCATGACCCAGGCCCAGGGTATTTCTTTTCTTCTTCTTCTTTTTTTTTATAACTATTTTTATTGTGGTAAAATATACTTAAATGTGATTTGCCACTTTAACAATTTTTAAGTGTATAATTCAGTGGCTTTAAGTGCATTCCCAATGTTGAATACATTAAGTGCATTCATAATCAGGCCCACCACTGAGAGTCCTTCCAAAGGAGCAGAATTTAAGGATAAGTTTTCTGAATTGGTTATGGGAATTGACTCTCTACTCTGATTATATTTAAAGATGCTAATGACTTTATTTCCAATAGCACTAATAGAGTGCATGGCATAATCTGACTATAAGAGGGAAGAAAGCTTCATTGTGTACTCCTAGTCAATCAGTTATAAAAAGCAGGAGTTGGGTAACCAGGTAGAGGATAATTTTGAACATTTTTGGTGAACTCACAAATAGAATGAGATTGACTAGTTGCCCTTAATGCCATTGGACAAAGTAGGAAGAGAAAATAATGAGTTCAGTGACTTAAAATTTCAGCTCAAGTGGCACTTCAATCATTTGAAAGCCATCTATACCCTGAAAGACACATGTCCTATTGTCATGGGGCTGACACTGAAAAAAATCAAACATATAATCTCATCCTGTGCTTGGAGGAGTGATAATGCAAGTTGAACTCTGGTGTTCAAATAAGGACATTTATTAGAAATTTACTTTAATGCATAAATGGAGATATGAGGGAATACCCAGAAGAAATTGAGGACATGGAACAGCTAAGTTTTGATGAGTCATCTTTGCCAGAGGAAGAGGGTTCTCCACCCCATCAATAGTGGCCTTTCCACCCACCTACCCCCTTAACTGAGAGAATCAACCCTGTATTGTCTAAGAAAACTCTAAAGGAACAGACAAGAGAATCTAATTCTTCTTGCAAGCCACTCTACCACTTACTTGTATTTCTAGACTTCTACTAGATTCAAGGCCCAGCAAGCCCTAAAGGTGAGGTACAACTTGCACAATTTATGCAAAACTCTCCTACATTCTAAAGGAACTGCTTGAATTTGTTAACTTACATAGACAGAAATCCAGGAGACATGGGGATGGTTCTAAAGGGCATAGGCTAATGATTGGAAGAACATAAAGTTAGGTCAAGACCAATTTATTGACATAGCCTCTACGCAGAGATTCTGCATTGAATTTTGAAGTTCAGAGAGCTAAAAAAAAAAAAAAAAGCCAAGGCCCTCCCTGGTGACACAGCGGGTTAAAGCACAGCACTGAGAAGCTAAAGCCATTTCTGCATGAGTTCGATTCCCGCCTGCCCCGGAGGTGGCCACATGGTGTGGCAGACCTCTCCTGACCCGCCTGCTGCTCCCTCAGCAGTGTACTTTGTCGATCTGCTTGTTCTGCTCCCCACTCTGTCTCTGGTGAAGCCTCTCGCCGCCCCTGAGCCTCTGGCCTGTACCCCAATTCTGTATGTACAAATAAATAAATCTTAAAAAAAAAAAAGCCAAGTTGTTCATTTAGTTTATTGATGGAAACATGGACTTCAGGAGGCATAGTTAGTGAGTTATAAATGCCACACTTGTCTTGCTTTAATATAGAGAAAAGAGTTCAAAGACTTACAGAAGCCGGTGGCTTTGTCACTGAAGCCCTAATCTCCCGGCTTGGCAGGATCCAAAAGACATACTTTCCACCATAACTGTGAGAACTACACCATAAAGGGAGCTCCAGCATCCTCAAAGAGTTCTTTAATTACTCTTCTCTGTAGGTCAGACCTTCAATAGAGGAGAACTACTAAATAGTAGTAACTACTGAATTAAGAAAACTAAATGCAATGGAAAGTAATTGGATACTAGGGAGGGGCAGGTCGAGACTGTCAAATGCAAAGGCAAAGTGGTTATGGAACCACAATGTAATGGACAGCAGAGTGGAAGCAGCGATAGGAATCAGCTGACTCTTAAAGACATGGTATTGTTTAATTGGTCATGGTGTTCTCAGAAATGAAGCAGATACGGAAATGCTATTCTAAAATCTTATTCTGTTTAGAATAATGATATATATGTATATAAAATAAGTGTATTCTTAAAATTTTATTCTTAAGAATAAAGTAAGTTTTCATTATATACACAGATATATGTATATATGTGTAAATGTATGTGCCTTGTTCTGTTTGTAACACACACACACGTGTGTAAAAAGTGACTGAAGCCATGGAGCTCCCTGACAGAAGTGTTGCTCTAAGCATACCTGTGTGTATGTTGATCAGATGACTTAGTGTGGGCATCCTAGATAACCTCAGGATGGTGCTGGTTACTAGAAAGACCAGATGACCATAATTAAGTTTTCTAATTATACACTTAAATATAAGGATTGGTTCTACCCACTGAGCTTGGGGTAAGTAGAGTGTAGTCTGAAAATTAAACTCTAAAGACTCTTAAGCCCCAAGATTGATAAGCTTTTGCATTGATGAAGGCGTCCACATGCTGGCACAGTGACATACTTCAGTCCAGGAGGAGAGAAACTCCTGTTTTCCATACTCTTTGGAAGTTGTCCTATAAAAATCTTCACCTGGCTGTTTAGCTTCATACTTTATAATAAACTGCTAAGTGGAAGTAAATTCCCCTGATTTTTGTGAATTGTTCTAAGAGATGATCAAACTTAAAGAGTAGCATGATGCTACTCCTGACTCCTTAAGGGATCATCTGCATTCCAGATAGCATCTTCCTTTCTTCCATTTGAATAGCAGTCCCATATTTTTTTGATGTTCAAAATCAATCACCCAGTCAGCACAGTAAATCCCTCATCTGTTGAATCAGAGCCATAAAATGTCCAAAGTAGTTGAGCAGTCATCTTATAACAGGTACAGGTTTCATGGACTCCACCCCCATTCCAGATACTGGAACTACTAATCCCATCAATGACAAGGAGAAGCACGCTGGGACTTGAGGGCGGAGCTGAGCAGCCGGGTTGGGATAAAACCTGACATGTGGGCGCTGGGGGTCTCTTGGCCTGGTGGTTCGTGGCTGATTGTTTTGGGTCTCAATCGGTTTTCAGCGTGCCGGTGGAGTACACGTCAGCAGAACTGGTAGGACATTCTAGTTAACTTCCCTTTTTCCCTGGGTTATTCCTTAACCTTTCTCCTTATAAATAAATAAAGATGTATTTATTTGTGCATACAGAACTGGGGTACAGGCCAAAGGTTCAGAGGTGGTGAGAGGCTTCACCAGAGACAGAGTGGGGAACAGAACAGGCAGATGGATGAAGTACACTGCTGAGGGGAGCAGTGCGTGGGTCAGGAGAGGTCTGCTGCGCCATGTGGTCACCTCCGGGGCTGGCAGGAATTGAATTCATGCGAAAGTGGCTATAGCTTCCCAGTGCTGTGCTTTAACCCGCTGAGCCACCAGGGAGGGCCTATTTAACCTTTTTGAGTGTGTCCATAATACGATTGAATTGTAAGCGCACGTGCTGGTGAAGACCCACAGACATTGGGGTGCCCTGTAAAGTCTTACTATGCAATTCCATGAAATCCTTCTGTGTCTGCCAGTGACAGCATTCTTCCCTTTGAAACTAAGACCATTAGACCAGGAGAGGATTATATGTGGGGACAAGAAATAAAAAAAATTCTCTAGTTGTTACTAAGAGGTAATAGTGAGTGGTACCATTGCCAATTCCACTACTTGATGCCTGAACTTCTGAAAGTTGATATGGGAGGACAGCATTTTATATTAGGCACTGTTTCAGATTCTGGAGAAACTTGCTCAATCTATGTAGGATTTATTTCCAACTCTCTAACACAGAAATGTCTTACAAAAAAGTCTACAATAGTTGCTACATCTTATTCACTAGGTCCAATCTGCTAGCTGTAATCAATGTAAAGTCTGTTTTGTATGAGATCTTATGGAAGGAGAAGGTGAACAAGATCTCTGCAAGCTAAATTATGACATAGGGCTGGACAGCTGATATGCTCTGAGGTACAACAATGAGGGTATATCGCTGGCCTTGTCGGTTGAAACAGAACTGCTTCTGGTAGTTAAAAAAAAAAAGACCAGATCAATAGCTGCATATCAGGTATGAGACAAGGTTATAATTTGTTCAGGCCAACCATGCCACATCTGACTTAGCAGGTACAATTGCTCACCTCACTTGTCATTTTCAACCTCCATCTGTCTTCAACAGGAAAGTGGACTAGGATTTCCTAGATCCTTGAAAATTTTCCCAGGAATATGCAATAGTTCCATTAACTCTTCAGAATAAGGGCATTTCTAGAGTTTTCCACTATGACTTTTCCCACAATAGCTTTCACTTCAAGGAAACAATGAGGGGATTCTGCCAGTTACAGAGTATGTATATTCTAATAATACATCTTGGAATTAAAGAAATAACTGCAGAATGAATTCAGAGATCCATCAGGCCCTCTGTGAGACAGACCTGGGCTGAGACCCCACTGATCACCTTACCCCTGTGGGCCACAGTGATGCTTTGAGTCTCTTTTGGAATCAGAGTCACTTCAGAGCCAGTGTCTGGCACTTCCACATAGGCCTGATTATTTTTTTCTTTTCCATGGTGCACATTCACCCTGATATATGTTGCATAGCCTTTGGGGGAAAACTGGGATAAAGATTAGCAATACTACAATTGAGATGAAAAAAAAATGTGAAAAATGATGTAAAAATAAACTTTAAAAATAAAATAAAAAAAAAAAAAGATTAGCAATACAAAATTGTGGCAGCTTACAAAGGTCTTTCTTTCTGAGGACATGACTTTTCTTTTATTCAAGGAGTTATGAGTTTATAAATAGACACAGGTGTGGGAATTGACTGGGGTTCATGACTCTCTGCTTAATGATTCAAGGGAGATTTTTGCTCTCTTAATCTAGAACATTTCTACTAATACATGCTCTGGACTGTCTTCCAACCCCTTCAAGAAATTCTCCAATTCTTATCAGATACCACCTTGATATTCTACAAGTTAAATTGTGGCAGCTTACAAAGGTCTTTCTTTCTGAGGACATGACTTTTCTTTTATTCAAGGAGTTAGGAGTTTATAAATAGATGCAGGTGTGGTAATTGACTGGGGTTAATGACTCTCTGCTTAATGATTCAAGTGAAATTTTTGTTCTCTTAATCTAGAACATTTCTACTAATACATGCTCTGGACTATATTCCAACCCCTTCAAGAAATTCTCCAATTCTTATCAGACACCACCTTGATATTCTACAAGTTAACTCAATTGTGACACTATCTACATGGAAATAACATGAGATGCCATGGTCCGGTGCTCAGTCCCACATCAGATGCCACTCACAAGTACAGGTTTTCACCTATGCTTTTGAACAACTTGCTATAAATTAGAAATTTATCAGATACTTTCCTGGTCTAGTGGTTTTAGTTTAAAAGAGGAGAATGTTTCCACTGGGAGACATTGAATTGTATTGTAAGATGACTGCTCAACCATTTTGGACATTTTATGCCTCTGATTCAACTGATAAAGAAGGGATTTATTGTGCTGACTGGGTGATTGATTTTGAACATCCAAAAAAAAAAAATATATGGGCCTAGTGTTCAAATGGAAGAAAGGAAGACAATATCTAGAGTGCAGGTGATCCCTTAAGGAGCACCATGTCAAAGAATAAGGTCACTGGAAAACTTAGCAACCGGTCCACGCAGACTACTGATGCCCAGATTTGGAGATGACAGTGTGGTTCATCCTATCATGTGAAGGACCACAACCAGCTGATGTGCTTGCTGAAGGCAAGGAGATACAGAATGGGTAGTGAAGGAAGAAAGCAATAAATGCCATGTATGAACACATGACCAGCAAAAGAAAGTAAAGATAATAGACCCCGGAGACAGAAATCTGAAGGCTTAGAGATATGTTTACATGGTAGAATCAACCAGCACAGTAGTCTGCCTTACTTCTGGATTTCTTATCAAATGAAAGAAATAATCACATTGCTTAGGTCAAGATTTATTTAAAAACTTTAAGCCAAGATCATACTAACAAATACATGAATAAAGCAGGCAGCTTTATTTATACAGGATCCTGTGGGAGCATTCATCTTGGGGTTTAAGCACATCATGTTTGCATGTCCGTAGGATTAAGGCCTTACCCTAATAATCTCATACAATCTTAATTACCTGTAGGTCCTATCTATAAATACAGTGATGTGGGTGGCTAGAGCATTACAGTGTTAGGGCTGCTACGTAGACTTTTTGATTGCTAGAAAGACCTTTCATAGAAGGTATAAATAAAGCACAAATCGATGTTGGTGTTACCCACAGCAGTTAGACTCAGAAATAGGCAAATGCCTAACAAAACAGGGTAGAGAATAGGACAAACAGGCCCAGGCCCAACTCAGATGGGAAGAGGGTGATGGGTTCATTGGTAGTTGTTTTTAATTATTAATGTCTTCACATTTCTATAATATTGCTTTTGCAGCAGTTAAGACACAAATACCTATGGGAAAGTAAATAAATAGATTTAAACAGCTTTGCCCTCTGGAGAAGGTGCTCAGTCAGCATGTTTTGGTGCATAATGGACAGCAGTCAGGAGAGGCAATCCGATCATCAGGACACTGCAGGTGGGGCTCAGCAGAAGACCAGAAGGGACAGCTAAGGGAAATCCTGACATCTACTGCCTCTTGTCAGTCCTGCTGTATCACCAACCCAGGGTCATTCAAATCAAAATCTATTCCAAGCTCTGTGCCCACAGTTGAGTCTGGCTCCAGTGTGCCCCTGCTTCAACTCCCTCAAGCACAAGGAAGGTAGAAGAGTAGAAAGGAGACTCCCACACAGCTGCGAGCCCCCACCCCCAACACTCACTCCCTTCAAGCAAGCCCTGTCTTAGGTAGAAGATGATGAAGGGGAGATTCTTTCTAGTCTTTTTTTAAAAGGTTAATTTATTTATGCATACAGAACTGGGGTACAGGCCAGAGGTACAAGGGTGGTGAGAGGATTCACCAGAGACAGAGCGGGGAGCAGAACAGGCTGACTGATGAAGTACACTACCGAGGGGAGCAGCAGGCGGGTCAGCAGTGCTGGGCCATGTGGGTCACCTCCGGGGCGGGGATTAAACTCATGCTGAAGTGGCTTTAGCTTCTTAATGCACTACCAGGGAGGGCCTCTAGTCTGTTCTGTTGTGGGTTTAGTAACTGTTCCTTTAGCTTTATACCTGAATGAACTGTTTGCAAGGTAAGGAATAGGTGGGTAGGTTGTAGATCTTGAAAATGTGGTTGGGCGACAAGCATAGAGAATGTACTTAGTTTTGGGTCACATCATTATGGAAGAGAACGTACTAACATTGTCATTCTCAAAGTAATGCCTTGTGCTACTAGCTGGGTCAAATCTATTTATAGGATCAAGGCTCCACTTCCTGTAACCACTGATTTCCACTAATCCTTATGTTGTGCTGCAAGCCCAACATAGTCTTAGAGATAACCCCGGAGACCTCTCCACTAATGCTGCCCTCCCACCCTCTTCTTCCACACAGGGGCCCCTGCAGTAAAAGAGTTTATTTTGAAGTGAAATGACAACAAGAAAAAAAAGCTTTTATTTTCATATGGGAAAGAAAATCAAAAGAAATAAAGCACTTATTTCTCTTGATTAGTGTTTGCAACAGCAGCCTGAAATGCTTTCTCCAGCCAATTTGTAGTTGATCTTATAAAACAGATCTCTCTTCTTGATCTGACTACCCCCCCACCCTTTGCATTTGTTCTGCTTAAACCTTTCAACACATTTGTTAACTTGAGTGACATTGAAAAAAATTGCCACCCCATTAACGTGGAGTCATGCAATCCATGAGATGTGCATCATTCACTTAATTGGGATAGCTTGGTTCCCTCCAGATGTTCCCTTTCAGCAGATACCATTGTGTTTTAAAACTTTGGATAATTATAGCTCTGTAAACCTAGAGTACAAGATTTGTTGGCTCCAGCCAGCTAGCTCCTTATGTAATAGCTTCATTGTTTAGTAATCGCCCTATTCACAAAACGAAGGTATCCATGTCAGCCAAGACATTTATTCAAAGCACTTCCTCGTGCTGGATAAACAGTAGCAGAAGCGAACTACCCAGAACACCAAAACACTCGCAGAGACTTGGCTACAGGTTTAACCAGGGTTGCCTTTTCCTTTTCACATTCAACCATTTTCTAGAAATTTCTTGCCCTTTTTATTAGTAACAAATCAATCGACTGGCTGTCTTTCCTTTGCTGACAAAGTCCTGAGAAACACCCAGAATGGTGGGGGAGGCCCACGCAAGTAGGGTGGGAAGTTTAACTGAGAAATGAGATGAAGGACCTGAGGTGCCATATAGAGCATGGGGACAGGGTTGGGGGCCAGGGGACACCGGTCCACACAGTCTTCAAGGATGCAACAAAGGAAAGGTAACAGTCCTTAAGTATTTCTTCTTAGAAAAATCCAGAATGACCTCTGGAGTATCGTGGAGTGTCAAAGATAGGCCAGTGTAGGAAGAGGGGAAGCCCTCTTAGTTTACAAGGAGGCCCTTCACCAGGGCACCTGCTCTGAGTTCCCCTACATGTGGGAATTTCCTGTGATCTGAGTCCATTTCTTCTGGCTCATGTACAAACTAACTGACAGTCCCTGGTACGTGTCCCTTCGTGTGCTATTTCTGAGAGTACTTAGAGGGTAAAGACATTGAGCCACACAGATGTAATTCCATGTAATAGTCACCACAGGCCTAAGGGCTTAATGCCACTCTGTGGTGACCTGGAAGGGACTCAGCCATCACTCTGCAAACACCCACAGCTCCCCACCTCAGCTGTCTTCTCAGCCCTGGCCCTGCCGCCCCAGGAGAGCAAGTTGGGATCCCAGGAGAGGGCAGGAGAGAATGAGAGAAAAAGCAGAGGGAGAGTTTTAAAATAACAAATAGTGATAGAGAATATGTGCAGGTGTAGAAATGCAGAACTCCCTCTCCCAGAATCAATGTGCCTATGATTGAATACTAGGACTTTTCTACCTCTTTCTTTTTCTCATCTAATTATATATATATATATACACATAAATTATATATATATAATTTATGTATATATAATTTATAAATTACATGTTTAAATATATAATTTATATATTTAGTACATTTTTAGTACATTTTAAATGTATGTATGTGTATGTTTTTGTGTATATGTGTCTCTGCATAGGTGTGTGTATATATATATTGTAAGAGATTTGGCATAAGGATTATATTAAATTTGAAAGCACTTAAATCTTATCAGAACTCCCCTTATCTGACTAAAGCAGAGGCTTCCGATTAACACAGCTGCTACCACTGTCCCCCCCCCCCACTCCCTTCAAGGGGTGTTTCCTGTGAATTACAGGAAGGAGACAAACAGCTCATTCCTATTAGTAGGAAGGCAAACCCAAAAAACCCAACAGAACCTTCTATATTTTCCCATTGAAAGCCAATCCTACTCTTTGTTAAATTGGTATATCAACCTTTACCCTGTTAGTAAGTTACTCACAGCTAGAACTCTCACCTACTTGGGTAAAGTATAATTAATCTGTTTATTTGTCTATTGTGTGTTGATTTGCAGGCCCTGACCACTTGAACCTAAGTGGGTAAATGACAAAATTTTCTCTTCCAGCAACATATTATATATGTGTGTGTGTGTGTACACATACATATATACATATATATATGATTATATATAAAAAGTGTATATGTGTATATATGTATATAGATATACAAATATGTGTACACACGTACAAATATTCTACTGAACATCCCAGCCCCTCTTACTTCCTAGACCTAAAAATATTCTATTTGTGCCCCTTTTACCCAATCCTGACACACACAGGTGCACACACACCTGGAAGAAGCCATCTCCCATCGCGTCTGCCTCTGGAAGCATCAGCTGTCTCTCTGCCTACCTGCCAGGCACGCACGTCTCAGACCATAGCTTCAGGTGTGGTCCTAAGACCTCAGAGCCACTGAGTCTGTTGACCTGAGTGTGGTATATGTGTATTTCAGGGGCAGGGTTGTGAGTCCTCTATTCTCTCTGATTTTCTGAACATTCAAATTTTTTCTCTGCTATTCGATAAGGCTCTTATGTAATGCTTCTTCTGTTACTCTTTTGTGCTTTCTTTCCTCCAGAGTCTGCCTTCTCCCCATGATGCTTACACCTGTATCTGACGTGGCATGGCCAGGGAACATTCCCGGCTCCTGCACGGACCTGCAGGCACCTGGCCTGTGTTTCCTCAGAACTTGGAATAATACCTGGCCCCTGGCCCAGGTTCACATCCATAAACATAATTGTAAATTCCAAAGGCTCTGGAAACAAGATTTTTACAATGGCTTTGGTGGGAAATGTGAGGTGAAATGATATAAGGCTCCATTTATTCTACTTAGTTTGGCTATACATCTAATTTGCTGATATAGGGCCATGGAAATATTAACATGCTTAATTCATAGGGTGTTGCTGCAAACCCCTCTGGGGATGTCAGGAGATGTTTGGTTTATATACCGTACTGTTTCTAAAGATGAAACGTTTTCAATCCTGCAACATATCTGGCCTCAAGGGCTTCAGATTGGTGCATGTGGACTTTAGCATATTTCAGTGAGATGTGCTAAATGCAACTTTGAATGTCTCCCTTCCCACCTGGGGCTTGGTAACAGGATTGGCTCCTTTCTCTCTAGAGTAACAGCCCCAGGCTTAAAGCACACAGGCTGAAGTAGGTCTGTCCAGGGTCACTCTCAGTTCATCACTGTGGATCCCCACATAGATTAAAGTTGGGCCCTGACTGGATGTGGGAGTGTCCTGCACAAAAACCATTCTGAGTAACACATTAAGGAATAAATAGATAAAACAGACAAAATCTTTCAGATATGAATGGGTGATGAGGTCCCAGTTAGTTAGCAGGAAAGAAAAAACAAAAAGAAGAATTTAATCTTGCTAGAAGTCACTCACAAAACCTTAAATTAGCTGACATACCAGTCATAGTAAATCACCTTTAAACGGGTGTTCCAGATCCCTGTAATTATTTTAACCTCCCTCTTTTCTCCCTTCTTTCCACTTCTCACTCTCTACTGTCTCTTCTCTGGTTTCCCAGCCAGACATGGTGGGATTTGTCCTGAAGATAAACATTTGCTTCTGGGCCTGCTCTCAGGTAAGCCAATTCAAGGCCCTTGTGTATATTTATTGTTTGTATTTGTGTTAAGGCTTTCCACTCTACCAAAGAGACCTCCCAAACTAATCAATCTCAGGACTCCCAAAACATTGGTGATACTCCTGGCTCCAACCAGGACATCAGCCATAGTTTCATGAAGTCTTGAGTTTTTCATTTTCTTCATGGTGGAGCATCTATTAAACAAACCTTGCTCAAGCTAACAGTGAATTTTCACTGCATCACCTGAATACTTCATGCTCAGATAAAGTTGGTCCTTGAAAAATGGGGCCCATGTTGTTGAAAGCCCATATGTAACATTTGACTCCCACAAAAATTAATTATATGTATCCTTTGGTATCTTTGGGGTTTAGTTTTAGAATCCCCACAGATACCAAAAGGCTCAGATGTTCGAGTCTCTCTTAACTAGCCCTCTGTACCTATGGGCCCCACATCTGAGGATTTGATTCATCCAACCTGGTGCCACATGTGGGAATTCAGAACTGGCAGATGTGGAGGGATAATTGAATTTACTGAAAGAAAAAAATCCTGTGTCAGTGGAAGTATCCACCTCAACCCTGTGTTGTTTGAGTGCCAGTTGCACCCGTCTCTTCTGGGGTTGAGAGACATCAGAACGCAAGAGGTGTTCTCTCTCCATATGAGCAAGCGTACATTCCGAGAGAGGCATCTTTTGCTTTCATTTATAAGTGAGGAAGATGATGTGTCAGGAGCTTGCTGAGTTATTTACCTAAGATCATGAACTGAGCAGAGTCCCAACCAATATTTGAAGCTAGGTCCCAGACTCCTAAACTGGCGCTTCTTACTCTACTCATAGCCCTAATTCATCATAGGCCCTCACTTGAAGAAGAAATATCCTGGATCTTTCTTTTCAGAGCTAGGTCATTTAAGAAGCATCTGAGCCTTGTTGCAAGGTTGCAGCATTTCTAGTGGGAAGAGGAATGTAGAGGGAAAACAGTGCATGGTGAGTTTGCTAAGGCTGCTGTGACCAAGTACTGTGAGGTATGACTTACAGCACAGAGATTTATTTGTTAGACGTCTAAGATCCAGGCAGCAATGGGGCCTTACTCCCTGTAAAAGCATCAGGGAGGAGCCCATCCCAGGCCTTTCTCCAGCTCATAGTCCTGTGGATTGTGGCAATCTATCTCTGCAGGTGTTTCCTTGTGTGCCTGTGTCCAAATTACCACAAATTACACACAGTTGTACTGACTTCTTGGTCTATCCTCTCCAGTATGACCCCATCATAGCTAATTTATCTCAGTGACTATTTCCAAATATACTGAAACCCAGAGGTTAGGGCTTTAACACATGAATTGGGGTCGGAGTGGGCGGGACACATATTATAACCTGTAACAGTCCACCTTCTGGCCACCCACATTCATGTTCTTCTGACATGCAAAATACATTCTCCCATCTCAATAACCTCAAAAGCCAACCTATGTCAGCATCACTCTAAATCCTAAATCTCACTTAAATAAGATGAGTGAGACTAGAAGTATGTTTCAACCTGAGGCAAAAGTCCTCTCTACCTGTGAACCTGTGAAACCAGACAAGTTACTTGCTTCCCAGTTACAGGTGGGACAGGCACAGCCTGGACTCTCCCATTCCCCAAGGGGAAAACTGGGAGGATTAAAGGGTCATGGGCCTCAAGCAAGTTTGAAACGAGGGGGAGTAATTCCATTATTTTTGAAGGCTTGAAAATAATCCTCTTAGACTTCTTATTTTTCCTGTGAGCCTCTCCACATCCTGGAGGGTAGTCTGCTTCACTCAGAATCTACTGATTTTAACCGCTGACCCCACCCTAAAAACACTTTGACAGAGGCATCTTCCCTGGCTTTTGACTGGTATTCCTGACTCTGCTAAATCTGCAACACACAGGCCTGCAGGTCCCTTGTCTCAGACCTGCAGCCTCCATGACTAGGAAAAGTAAGTTCCTGCTAAGTCACTAGAGTGCTTTGTCATTGCAGCCAAGCTAAGTAACACACAGGGGAGCCCCCAAAATGTGCCTCACCAGAGAAGCATGCCAGCTTGTGTCTTAAATCCCATGGGCTGGTCTTTTGACAGCAAGCACCTTCAGGAGCAAGCTTGAGATCTGGTGCCCAGGGTGCTCCAGCAAGAGCTGGTGATCGAAAATGTCAAATGATTACACCCAATTTCCCAGGGTGGGTGGTGGAGTGAGGGAGGGGTGGTGGAGCTGGGGAAGAAGGCTGTGATTTAGTCTGTGAAACATGACAAACCTATTTTGAAGCTATTTACCAAGTAAGCACAGAGCTTTTACCTAGATCAGGTGGTTGTTTGGAGTGGCTTAGGGAAGGCTGATAGCTGACAAAAAGGAAGGGTTAAAATACCCGAAACACCCCACCAAGACTATAAAAGCCCAGTGTGAAGCCTGTGTTAAGATAAGGTGACTTTAAGACCACCAGCCTGAAAGTGCTCTTTTTTTTTGTTTGTTTCTAGTCTGTAGCCAGAGATCTTAATCTCTACACAAAGTTGAGGTTTGCTTCTGAATATGTTTTATGCTAAAGGTCCTAAGGAGAGAAGTTAGAAAGAAGGAGCACATTTTGAGAGGGAGAGAAGGTAAGTGAGGACTTATTCTCCCAAGGAGACTTGCTTTGGTAAAGGCCACAGCAAGTGACACACTTTACTGTCCCTCAAAGCCTGCTAGCTGTCTGTCTGGCTGTGGACAGGTTCATGGAGTGACCCCCACCCCAGGACCCCCACCCCCGGAGGGGGTGCCAGGAGGGAGGGAACTGAAATGGGAGACTGGCCTTACCATGATATTTCTAACGGCACCCTGTTCAGCACCTGCATACTCCACAGAACATGGAACCTGTGGTATTTTATCCCTTATCTTGTGATCTTGCAATCCGGTTGCTTGGGGCCTCTTGTCTCTGAGTGAGTCTTGGGAGAAGACAGAATGCATGTCTCAGCTTTCCATCGACAGCAATGCAGCTCCAAACTGGGATTACTGATTTCCACTTCAAAACTGCGTTCAATTTAGTTGATTGAAATGACTTGACTTTCCTCTGTGAAATGACAGTGGCGTGTAAGCCCAGCCACTTGCTCTTTGAAAGGCATAAACATGCTCCCTGCAGGGACGGATGGAGCTCTGACACCCATTGTTTATCTAAGAACAGCATTTTATTATTGTCGCTCAATTAGTCCAGACAGTGGACACAAATGACTTTCAGTACCAACATGCTAACAGTGCTTGTCACACATAAAGTGCCAGGGCCTGCACTAATAGCTGGCTAATAAAATCAAAATGTGCTAGTATTGACTCCATGATTACTCAAATCGTCACCCTTTCTTCTGAAATCTCTTCTTAATCTAATTATGGACAATATTTTCATTGGAGTAAAAGAACATTAACCTTAGTAGTCAACAATTCTGTTCTCAATTTATTTATGAGCAAGCAACCATGGTTTTTCTGAACATAAACTTTGAAGCAGAGTCTATTTTCTGCAAACAAATGAATGTATCTCCTCCCCTCCCCCACCAGGTCAAAATAGTGTTTGTGGAGTTCTTTCCTACTAACTGTTTTTTTTTTTTCTAAAAATTGCACAATCTGTCATTTCAGACACCCACAAAAGCCACTCCTAATCACTTGCAGAAGATAAGTTTCTCCCTGCTTATACTAACTGCTGTGAAAATGTTATTGTACGCAAATGCTTCATCTGTTTTGCAAACATATGCTTTCACACAGTACTCAAGGCAGGGCAGTGGCTAGAGTAAGAAAGGTCCTTTGAAAAAGACAGAAGACAAAATCAATAGGCAACTGTAATCCAGAGACATTCCTCAAGGGGGGGGGCGGGGGGGAGAAAATGGTTTAAAAGGGGTGGGAAGAGCTCGAGGGACCGTGGTGATGGTGCGCGGTGACCTGGTAGTGGGAGCTCCCGGGGTCCAGACATAGCGGGGAAAGCATACAGTGTGTGAAAGTGAAGAATGATGTAAAAAATACATAAAATTAAATTAAAAAAAAAACAAAAAAACAAAGTTTACTAAAAATAAAACAAATGTAAGCAAGCATTTGGGGAAAAGGAAAAGAGAAAAGAAATGCACAGTCACTTGACTTCTCCCCCTTAAGTCCCCCTTGCAAGCGTGGTGACTGAAACCTACCCATCACACTTGGCACCCAGCACCCCAGAACTGCACTCTTTGAAGGGAAAGCTGTCCGTCTGGCCTCTGAATTGTGCCTCTGATTCCCAGATTCCAAGGGGAAGAAGCTGAGGATCAGACAACTGAAGAGCTTTGGTGAGTGGGCGACAGATGACCCAGGGGTTCCAGGCACACTCGGTAGGGCTGTGTAGTAGTAGGGATCCCTCCCTGGTGGGGGGTTCCCATGGCCCAGATGCTGCAGTTACTTTGTTGTATTGCAGCCAGCATCTCCCAATCCCACAAACCCTCACCCTTAGCCCCAAAACACACATACATGCACATTGTGGTCATATAACCTTTGTAAAGCTTTCATCCGTGTTGAAGATTGGAGTACACCCAGGCCAAACTGAAAGAAAATCTCAGAGCTGGCCGTGTCTCTCCCCCTTGCCTTGCCAAGCTCCCTCTGGTGTCAGTCGTAGTTGGAGAACCAACGTTACCTCATACCCCAAATGACTGGCCTTGGGACCAGGGTCTAAACTCTTCTCTCCAATTTTTTATTCTGCACGTTCATTCTCTTTCCCCGTGGGGGTGTGAGTCAGTCACTCTTGGAAAAGCATTGCCAATGTGCTCATCAACCCAACCTCTGGCTTCCATGGTGTCTGATGGTAAGAGGTGTCTGATGTCTGGTAAATTAAAAAAAAAAAAAAAAGGTATCGGGCAGGAACATATTGTTATTTCATTAAATAACAGCCATCCCTTAGAAATCGCCTGCTGTACACATGCCTCTGAGAGAAAACACTTTTTTTTTTTATGGCAGATTCTTGCACATCATGTCAGTTGGTCAGTTTCTCTTCCACACCCTCCCCGGTGGCAGCGGCCAGGCAGCCGGTTGCTCTGCTCTGTAACGGCTGCCTCTGTTTCCACACTGAAGTTTCAGCAGCGTCTGCTCGGGCTTAGGAACCTTTCCTCAGGAAGCCACAAGAATGACCCTCAAAATAAGTGGGTTTTTCTTGGCACTGCTCACCTTGAAATTTTAAGCTCTCACCCCTGTCTCAGGTTCTGGCCTCTCTTGCTTTCTGAAACCACAAAGCAGTTAGAGATTCTAATCTTTCCACACAGAGTCACTTTGGCACCAACAATCAGATGTCACGGAGGGTCACCGCCTGCCTGTGATGGAAAGTTCCAAGCAGTTGTATTTGCCTTTGTCATCCGCCAGTTGACTTGGAGAGTGAGCCCCAACACGTCTTCAGGAAGGGGGTTTTCTGAAGCATGTTAAAAATATACTTAGGCAAGCAATTATTTTTAGTCTGAGGAAGGGGGCTTGACAAGGATCTTGGGGCTCCGAGATAGTGCGACTTAGGTTGCTGGATTCGCACCTGCACAAAACCAGTCTTGTGGGGGCGTCGGTTTCCATTATTGCCTCATTCCCTGACCCTCAGTCTTCTAGCATTGCAGGGCGAGGTCAAACGGCTCTTAGATCCATGTAGGTTCTCTGCTCCCGCCAGGGTGTCCGCTACCCCTAGGCCTGCCGCACTGGGAGGCTGACAGTTATACCCCGGCCTTCAAGAGGCTCTTGTTTGAAAAGGTTGTGTCTGCAGAAGTTCTCTGCCTGCAGTGCTGAGGTCGGGGTGCAAACTAATTTTTGTGAGCTCAAGTCACACCTTTATGACCTGTGAGCAGCTGGCTGGCTATCTACACCCCAGATGGCTCCTACTTTGTCATGGGAACCTTAGAAAGATGTGTGGTTCTTTGGTGTCTGGCCTTATGCATTCTCTTTGCCTGTGGTGAGCAGGAAGGAGACAAAAGAGGCATTCCTGGCCTCCAGCTACCACAGTATTCCCAGGACCGGCCTCCCTGTAGTCCAGCAGCAAGGTGAAGGCTTGTGAACTAGAGGAAGTTAAGGTGAGGTGGGGGGCACTGGCCCAGCGACTCAAGATGAATGGTCAGGACTGGGGCACTCATGCACTGGCAGTGCAGTGCCCACCTGCCTCCTCTACACCTGGGCCTCCGTGAACTGCTCCCGCGGGCTTCCCTAGCACATCATCCTACCTATGTGGTATATGTCTGGCCTGTCCCTGCCAACCTAAAGCGGTCAGGCCACACAAGATACAGCCAGTGCAGCCAGGGTTCTGCCCACGCCCTAGGAAACCTGACTCATTTTCAGGCACGCCAACTCCAGGCGCACCAAGCTACACCTGTGTCTGGCAGAGTCGCCTTCAAGGTTCTAAAGCCACTTTGCCTACTTAAAGGAAGCAATAATGGAAATTTGTGTCCTTCTAAGGTGATACCATCCCCTAACCAGTGCATGGCCAGTGGTGGTGGGGAGGAGGGGTTGGGAGATTCTGGTTTCCCTGGCCCCTGACCCACAGTGAGGGTCAAAGGAAAACTCTGGAAAGGGTGTAAGGCACACCTGGGACTTTGTGTGATGTTGTCCCCCTTAATTGGTTCTTCGTTCCGGTGGCACACTTCCCAAGCAATCTGCCAGATTTTTCAGGCAATATTCTGAAAATAATGCACTCAAGGTCTATTTCTGGGGTCTAACCTCAGCTACAAGTTGCAAGTGGCAGTGCTTACTCTCAGACTCAGCGTCACTGCAGCTTCCCCTCAGCTCATGAGGCTTCTCATCTCTTTAAAGTTCCAGTTTCTTTTTTTTTAAAGAGTGATTTTATGTATGTATACAAGATCTGAGGTGCAGGCCAGAGGTGAGGGGGTAACAGTGTCCCCACCAGAGACAGAGTGGAGAGCAGAACAGGCAGATCTACTAAAATACACTGCTGAGGGGAGCAGTGTGTGAGACAGGCAAGGTCTACTGCACCATGTGGGTCACCTCCCTGGCCGGGGATCGAACTTGTGCTGCAGTGGCTGTTGATAGCTTCATAGTGCTGAGACTTAACTCTTGTACCACCAGAGAGGCCCAAGTTCCAGTTTCTTAAGTCATCACATGACCATTATTAGTGTGAAAGGCCCTGTTGCACAACCTTAGGGGTGACTGTTTTCCCACGTTAAACAGTCAATCTTCTAGAAGATCCCAAATCAAAGTCAGCACCAAGGTCTTGGGCAATTCTGCTTCTGTACTCTTAGTAACCTAGGCCTTGGCCAACATTTCTAGCCAATGCACACACCATGACCTTGATTTCCCCCTCCCTCCAGACCAGCAGAAACCAGAGTCAGTGGGTATCTTGTATGGCATTTTCCAAGTTGGGAACTTTTCCAAAGTAGTTTTTGTTCCTTCCTTATTGTTTTCAAGAGTCTGATAATTTCTGGAAGAACTATAGATTCATTAACATCTGGGGAGTCCAGCAGAAAATCAATTCTGTGGCTCAAGCAAACTGTACAGACATTGAGTGCTTCTCCATGGGTAGTCTCTCCCACTGGGATCCTTGGGATTCTCTCGACTGCTTGGAGCAGGTAGCAAAGAAGGGAGCAGGTGAGAAGATTGAGAGCTCAGCCCTTTGATCACGTTCTCACTCCCTTGTCCATGAACTCCCAGAGCAGTTAGTTTAAGAGAAACATGGCATTTCTTCCCACTTGGCAAGCTGTCCAGGACATATCCTACAGGTCACAAAAACAACCCTGGAAAATTTCTGAAGGTATGAGCTTAGCCCAGAAGCCTACCGGCAAATTCTCTGAATTCCTCTGAGTTATTCCATCTGAGCACACACCACTGGCATCAGGGCTCATGGGAGAGCAAAGAGACAGGGAAAGCCCAGGAAAGCTCACTGAGTCCCTCATCTTGTACATGATTTTGCATGTCAAGCCCTGATGGCTTCATTATGGTGGGCTGGGAGATGGATGTAGATAAAAGGAGGATGTTTCCTGGGCTTGATAAAGGGAAAAGAAGCTACATGGGAAGGAGAAAGGTGGGGTGAGAGAAAGGAAGGGGGAGGGCCAGGGGTAACACCCAAATTTGCCTTGTTATGGCGCAATCATGCCAGCTATGACTGCCTTTCCAGTCACTGCCCTTCGGAGCCTTGAGTTCCTCTACCCGCAGACCCTAGGGACGCCCAGTGAGTCTCAGCCACCCTCAGAAGGAATATTTGGGTTGGAGGAAGGATTTCTTGAATTGCCCAGCTTCAGCAAAACTCTGGAGGACTTTGTCAAGCCCAGTGTGGCAAACAACGAAATGTGTGTGTGTGTGTGTTTCTTTTCTTGATCCTTTCTTCTCAAAGATGAGTATGCTTGCAATACTGTCTTAGTTAATTTTTTAGTGAAAAAAAGGAAGTTAAAAGTTAAAGTTAGCTATACAAAAATAGCAGTTTCTGGAAGGTCAGGAGTAGTTGCTGGCAAGTTTGTTCAGCAGTTATGAACAATGCACGTACTGCTTGGGAGCAGCGTGGATTCGGACCTGAGAAGCTCTTTTGGCATAACTCAGGGGTGAGTCTGGTTCTGGCCTGGAGAGAGTCTGAAGCTTATTGTCTCGTCTTTAAACCAAGAGCTTCTGGGTGGACTGTGACTTGATAAGAGAGGTGGGACCGTAGGAAGGAAGGCCCTGTGTTTCACTACACCTAGCACAGAGGTTTGCATACACTGGAGCACAATGTGTGCACACTGACGAGATGGGGGTTTACCAGGGCAGTGGTCTCTAACTTTTTGCTGAGGAGGTGAAAGCAAGAGACGAAGGTGGCCATACTAAATGAAGGAAAACACAGAGATGCCATCTTTATTTCTCTCTTTTTAACTGTAAAAATGAGATATGCTATGGAGATTTGCAAGAAGGAAAATGAAAAGTTTCTTGAAGCAACTATTGTTTGATTTCTTCTACTTTAGCTGGTTTGGTGTTAGGGATAGGAACTTGGACCCTGGATCTGTGCCCTTGCTCAGTGATTTTGTAGATGTCTGACTTCAGGCCGATTACTGAAACTGTGCTTTAGCTTGTCATATAGAAACATTGGTAACATTAACCGGATGAATTTTACAGGATTTTGTGACAATTCAATGATTCAAAATTGTGAGACAGACACAATTTTATTTATAGTGAGGAAACTGAATCTGTTCATGCTCAAGCGTCTAAAACTGGCACACAGGATTCGAACCTAGGTTTGTCTCACTCCAGAGCCTGTGTTTCTTCCATTAAACTCCACTCGAGGAGATACTTTCTTGCCATCCTGGCAGCTTGCTCTCTGTCACCAAAGCTTACGAAAACATGCCGCTGGGGTTAGTGGTCACCGGGCCTGACAGAAGAGCAATTGTACCTCCGTCAAAGAAAGCTCTCAACATCAGTCATGGTCACAGCTACTGTGGAATACTCAGAGGAAATTAGTTTAGGAGGCCTCAATTAGAGACCTCCTAAAATTTCAAGGATTAGAAGAGGAAAATAAGAAGGAGAGGGAATTAATTATTTTTCTACTCTGATTGGGGGGGGTATCAAAATTCCTTTTATTTGTCTTATAAAGATTAAATTTCTAGAACTCAGGAGTAGGGCTCTCAGCTACCACATATTAAAAACAATAGAACCCCCAATATATTCAACACATCTAACACATCTCTAGGGAAACTATAGTCATCTGGTTATAGAAACCCACTTGTTCCGTGAGTGAAACCACTTCCTATAAGACTTAACCTCGGTTAGCAGCAAGAAAAAGGGATACCAATGTGAGAAGTTGCTAGAAGAACAGAAAAAACATTACAGTTTTGAGTTTTCAAGCTTGTTCTCTTAACCCTGTAATGCTGAGAGGAACCCTGGATTTACTCAGAAACAATTTCTTTTTGAAGTGGACACAGAACAGATAATCTATTTTTTTTTAAGATTATTTATGCACACAGAACTGGGGTACAGGCCAGAGATGCAGGGGCAGTGAGAGAATTCACAAGACAGAGAAGGGAGCAGAACAGGCAGATGGACAAAGTACACTGCTGAGGGGGCAGCAGGCAGGACAAGAGAGGTCTTCTGTGCCATATGGGTCACTCCTCTGGCTAGGAATCAAACTTGCGCTACTCAGTTTCAAAGTACTGAGACTTAACCCTTTGTGCCACCAGGGAAGGCCTGAACCAGATGACATTTTAAGTTTAATACCCTGGAGTGATCTGAGTCTTTCCTTGTGTGGATATTTCCAAGTTGAATTTCTTTGTCCACCTGCATTTCAGTATTACTTAGTTGCCTTTACAGTTAGCATGACTTGCCTTACTCGGAGGGTTGAAACATGTGGTCGGAAAAGGAGCAAAGCTGTCACAAAATTTAAAAGCATATACAGACACCACTCACACCAAAGCAGAGAACATTCTGGAACATATGTAGCCCCAAGAAGTCCCCTGGTGTTTTCCTCCATTTATTACTTCGTCTTTTGTCTCTAAAACTAACCACTATCCAGAATTACAGCAGCATAGATTTGTTTCATTTGTGCTCAACCCCCTTCAAATAGAATAGTTACTTAACATTATCTGTGAACGTTTTCCATATATTTGTGCAGATTAGTAGTTTATTTTCATTGCTCTCAATAATCTGGTAAGTGCAGGATGTAACTGGGATAAATCCCCACAAGTCATCTTCGGAGATACTATCACAGAGCATAATTACACAGAGGAAGGTAGAGGAGCCTATTATCAAGGGGCTGTGTCCATGCCTGCTGGGACCACTGCATGGATTAACGCCTAAAACGTTGCTAACAAAATATGACTATATGGGCTCTCGCTGATGGCGCAACAGGTTAAAGCAACACATTATGAAGGTCTCCGAAGGCACTGCAGCACAGGTTTGATCCCCGGTCAAGGAGGTGACCCACATGGCGTGGTAGATCGCTCCTGACCTGCCCACTGCTCCCGTCAGCAGTGTACTTTGTCAATCTGCCTGTTCTGCTCCCCACTCTGTCTCTGATGAATCCTCTTACCCACTATACCTCTGGCCTGTACCCCAGTCTGTAAGCATAAATAAATAAACTTAAAAAATATATATGATGACATAGCTTCATTTATTCACTCTACTGTCCCTCTAATGGAGATTTAGGTTATTAAAAATTTGAGATTACTGGCCCTCCTTGGTGGCGCAGCGGGTTAAAGCACCACACTAAGAAGCTAATAAGCCACTTCTGCATGAGTTCAATTCCCGTCTGCCCCGGAAGTGACCACATGGCACGGCAGACCTCTCCTGACCCGTCCGCTGCTCCCCTCAGCAGTGTACTTCGTGGATCTGCCGGTTCTGCTCCCCACTCTGTCTCTGGTGAGGCCTCTCACCGCCCCTGAGCCTCTGGACTGTACCCCAGTTCTGTATGCACAAATAAATAAATCTTTAAAAAAAAATTTGAGATTACTAAAAATAATTCTGCCGTGAACATTCTGGTTATAACATTTCGTAACAATGACTAGGACTGCTGAGTCAGAGAGGATGAATAATATTTGACTTTAGAGAAACTTACCAAAGAGAAAACCAGCACACCAATTTACATTTTCACTAGCCATGTGTATGCTTGAAATCTTTACTAACATTTGTTCTTTTAAAATGACGATCATTCTGGTAGGTGTAGAGTGGGATCTCATTGTGGTTTAAATCTTCATTTCCATGCTATCAAATATGTATAATATGTCAAAGAAAAAAATTGAAATATTATTGAAAGAAGTTAAAGAAAGCCATATTAGCCTACGAACTAGAAAGTTCTTAGTTAAGATGGCTCCGAATTGATCTATAGAGCCCACAGAGTACAAATTCAAGTCCCAGGGGTGGTTTTGAAGAAATTCTCAAGTTGATTCTAAAATATATATAAAGATGTAAAGTCTCAAGAATAATAGGAATAATTTTGAATACAAACAAATGGGAGGCTATCATGACTGAAATGCTATCAAATGATGTAAACAGTACCTTGGTACTGTTAATTTGATTCCTTTCATTCATTAGGTTATCTTTTCCTTATTGATTTGCAGTTCTTATCCACTCTGGATATGAGTCATAGGTGATATAAATAACTTTTCTTCCTCAGTAGATTGTCTCTTGATTCTTCTAATGGCATTTTTAAAGAACAGAGTTCTCAAATTTAAAGGAATCCAATGTACCTTTTCTATGATTTGTACTTTTCGTGCCTATTTAAGAATCTTCCTTCTGCCCCAAGATCATAAAATTACTCCTCAGGGCCCTCGCTGGTGGCACAGTGGGTTAAAGCACAGCACTAAGAAGCTTCAGTCACTGCAGCATGAGTTCGATCCCCGCCTGCCCTGGAGGTGACCACATGGCACTGCAGACCTTTCCTGACCCGCCTGCTGCTCCCCTCAGCAGTGCACTTCGTCAATCTGCCTGTTCTGCTCCCTGCTCTGTCTCTGGTGAATCCTCTCACCTCTGCATCTCAGGCTTGTATCCCAGTTCTGTATAAATAAATAAAAGAATCTTAAAAAAAAAATTACTCTTCAATGTTATCTACTGGCACAGGTGCTGGGAAACTCGGGACTGTGGTCCGTATATTTTGCCACCACCTGTTTTTGTGAGTAAAGTTTTACTGGATCACAATCACTCATTTTTGTAGGAATCTTATATAACTGTCTTGTACTACAGTGGCAGACTTCAGAGTCTGTAAAACCCAAAATGTGTGCTCTCTAACTCTTCATGAAAAAAGAAATGTCAGTATATGTCCTAGAAGATTTATTATTTTGTCTTTTATGTTTGGAGTTGATATTCATGTATACTATGTGGTAGGGATCACACATACTATGTGGTAGTTTTCCCACTCTATCCAATTAAAGCAGTGTCATTTACTGAGAAGATTATTCTTTCCTCGTGGTTCTCTATGTCATCAGTCAAGTATGCATGCCTGCATGGATCTGTGTCTGGGTTTTCTATTTTGTTGCATTAGTTCACTTTTCTGGTCTATTCGTGCACTTTTTTTTTTTTGAAAGAATTTTATTTATTTATGCATATAGAACTGGGGTACAGGCCAGAGCTTCAGGGGCAGTGCGAGGATTCACCAGAGACAGAGTGGGGAGCAGAACAGGCCGACTGATGAAGTACACTGCTGAGGGGAGGAGCAGGCTGGTCAGGAGAGATTGGCAGCGCCATATGGATCACTTCCGGTTCTGGGGATCGAACTCATGCTGAAGTGGCTTTAACTTCTTAGTGCTGTGCTTTAACTCACTGTGCCACCAGGCAAGGCCCTATTCATACACTTTAATAGTGAGTCATGATACCCTCCCATTTTCTTTGTACTCAAAATTATCCTTATTATTGTTGAAACTTTACATCTTATATATATATATGTAAGTGTGTGTGTGTGTGTGTACATACACACACCTGGGACATGAAGTAGTACTTTGTGGGCTCTATAGACCAATTTTGAGCCATCTTAACAAAGAACTTTCTAGTTTGTGAGCTAATATGGTTTTCTATAATTTCTTTCAATAATATTTAGACTTTTTGACTTTGATATATTATACATATTTTGATGAGCTTATAGATATTTCTGATGTTATTGTAAATTTGTATTTGCATCTACTTTTGTGTTAAAAAAAGAAACAACTACTAAGTACTATTCCCCACAGTACCATGCCATAATGAAATTATTGTGGGAGGTTAAATTACTATCCCATGCTCTAAAAAATAGAATTTAGATGTTGGAAGAGAAAGGCAGAGCTCACAAAAAATATGACACATAATACATGTATAGACATAATAACCTAAGTATCTTTTCCATGACTTTTGAACATGTTTGTGTGAGTGTAAGATTGCATGATAGAAAGGGAAAAACCCTCGTGGAGTGTCATGGCTCCAGAGTTCTAGGACTTCTTCTTTGCCAAGTAGTTGTGAAAACTCAGGCAACACTCTGCTTAACCTCCCTGGACCTCAGTTTTCTGAACTCTAAAAGGTGGGTTGATTTATAGGCTTTCTGACCTGTATGTGTCGAAGGGGAAATCCTTTGGTTACTGGTAAGTCAGGGATGTGGGGCATGATTTGGGAGCACTGCTGTCTAGAGATTTCTTAAAGGTAAAGTTATTACTGGTTTGTGAACACTAAGAATGCTTTCAACAGAGAAATTATTTTCAAAGAAATGTCTCTAAGAGAGGGGACCCCTGAGGTAAAAATGTTCCCAGGCATAGTGAAACTAGAAACACAGGCTGGGAACTGACTGGTAATGAGATGAAGTGAATTCCAAACAGAGGTAGAAAAGGCTGATGGGAAAGGCTAGAGGCCCATGTCTGATGAAGCTGGTAGTATCTGTGTGGAATCATTCTTTTGAATCATGGTTTTCACAAAAGAGATGGATTAGGGCTCTCCCTTAAAAGTCTTTAGAGAAAAATTTGCTTTCAGTGGACAAGGAAGTGTTGCTATTTATCTTTCCCTCTAAGAGTGATAAGGATAAGTGAATAGAGCAACAATGGTTATTTGTCAAAATTCATGGTCCTTTTTAGCTAGTAAAATGTTGCTTCTGGAAAAAAAAAATCCCAGGAGATTCCCAATCCCTTCTAGCCCTTTGATGGGGTGGGTCAAAGGAGCATTTATCATTATGAGTCAAGACAATACAGGAGGTGCAGCTTCTCCGTCCTCATTTTCTCTTTCTCTGGCCAGAGACTAAGGATTTCCAAGTCCCAAGAGATAGCAAAGACACAAAATGTGATGTCCATCAATCCTTGGGTTATCTCATGAAGGAAACTGTTATGTCAAGTTGGAATACTGGCAATAGATTGTTCTGTGAATGAGAAATAAACTTTTGTTATATTAGGTCACTAACGTTTGGGTGTATTTGTTATAGCAGCCCATTCTACCCTAACTAATACAGCTGGTTTTTGAAGCAATTCACTATACACACAGGTAGGAGAAAAACAAGTTCAATGTTATTATATTAATGCCAAGGCTTTTGAGAAAAGATAGAAAATGAGAGAGGAGGATCAATTAAATGAAGTTTCTTCAACCTGCCATAAGTCATTGGAGAATATTCACAATTAGTATAAAACATTAGTATTAGGATGATAATAATGTCAATGTATAATACCTGTGCCTAATAGAGCTGTACTTCCCCAGTTTGCATTTTAATGTCCTTGAATTGGTTCATGACACACTCTTATGTGGGATTCAACTTTTTTTTTTTAACCGTTTATTTGTGCATACAGAGCTGGGATACAGGCCAGAGGTTCAGGGGTGGTGAGAGGATTCACCAGAGACAGAGTGGGGAGCAGAACAGGCCAACTGACGAAGTACACTGCTGAGGGGAGAAGCGGACGGGTCAGAAGAGGTCTGCTGCGCCATGTGGGTCACCTCCAGCGTGGGGACCAAACTCATGCTGAAGTATCTTTTGTTTCTTAGTGCTGTGCTTTAACCTTCTGTGCCACCAGGGAGGGCCCATGATTCAACATTTAGCCACAAGTAAGATTTCCTTGTCTCCTCAGGCTTTTACTCCTCCTTCTCCTCCCCTCAGCTAGACACTTGCTGCCTTCTCCTTCCCACAAAGCTCATTTTTTTTTGCAAAATAGTTTTCGTAAACTACACATTTTAAAGATTTGAGCATAGTCCCACAATCACACTCACAGCCTCTTACAGTCCCCTGACTTCCACACTCCTCCAGCTATGGGAATTCTCCTTCACACCTCCAGAAAAGAAAACAAAATACATTAGAAATTCAATCTATAAGTAGAAAAGTTATGCAGAGAATGTGATGGCTCTTTTACTTTCTTTTTTGAAAATGCAAAAAGGAGGATGACTTTCAAACATCACATGTCCTCTGAGAAACTAAACTATGCAGTGCTGTTTTTCCTTCAGCAGCAACAAAACTGGGTATGATCAAAAATCCATATCGTTCTCCCTTTGTCCTTTTTAGTGAGAGTTCTGTAAACTGGTTTCGCTCTTGCCAAAGAACCTTGAGTGTTTGACAGCAGCAAAATTTAAGAGCATCCCTTTAGAGAAGAAAAGTCATCATTTCCAGTTTCTTATTTTATCACTAAGGTTTGTAAAGGTGACTCAACTTGTCCAAAATAACATGCCTATCCAATTGTTCCTGAACAATTAAGCTATATACAATGATGTCTGTTTGTCACACAGGGTCTCAAGCACAGATCTATCTGGATCATCACGTCAGCCATGGCACAGTGATAGAGCCACGGTTAGAGCAGTGAGTCAAGCACCTGAGTACTGAGAAGAGTACTCAGGATCTAGCCCGCTAATACTAAATCTATGTCCTCAAACCCGCCCACTCCTTTCTTCATTTGAAGTGGTATCGACAATGCATTAGACACTTAGCTAGGATCTGGTGTTCCCTAAGTGATAATAATAGTAACTTCAAAGAGCACAGTCACTGAGGGCAGATAAGTAAGCAGATGATTCTGCTCCAGCATGACTAATGCTCTCGTCTCTGGAGCTTACATGCCATCACTTCCAAAGCAAGGGCTGCCTTTCCCAGGAAGACAATAGCAGCAGCAACAATAGCCCCTTGCTGAATCATCAGGGAGGAGGCACCAACAGCTGTGCCTCCCAACGAAGGCGCATCTTACCTAATCTGCCTTCTACCCACCACACCACCTGTAGGTTTGAAACCAAGAAAGACTTTGAAACTAATTTGTTAATCGATTGGTAATGTGAAACCTCTTTTACCACCCACCACCAGCGGTAGTTTGTGCAAATGCATTTATTCCAGAGTTACACACTTCCTTTCATGACTCCAGTTCCTGGCACTTTGCTAGGTTTGAAAGTGTTGCTTATGCAGAGATCAGAGATTGCTTTTGGCAAAAGACCCAAAACAGGCAGATCCAAGTCTCCCTGCATTGCTCTTGTTTCAAATTATCAAAGACTCTTAGGTTTTCTGGAAAACTCACATGAATTCTCCTTCCAATCAGTCATCTAAGATTACATTTAAAAGTAAGTAGTGGAGGAAGAATGGGAAAAAGGAGAAACTAAGATCAAGCCTGAATTTACTGTTTATGAATTTCAACCCTTGGGCAAGGTTTCTACTCTGTTGGATGAGTCTGTTTACCTCTGGGTGTTTGATTTCTCATGAGTGAACTACATTATTTCTAATAATCTTGGCCCTCTATGCATCTATAAAATTGTTACATCATTTTAGAGACTATGTGTTAAGTACGCATTACATGCCAGGTGTGGTGGGAGGCCCGGGGTAAAGAGATGAAAGTCCCAATCCCCTTCCAATCAGTGATGGACTGTCTGATAGAGGCTTCAGTGGGTCAGCAGGAGGAGTGAGAATGTGGAGGTGCCCATGGGAACCACCGGAGCCTGGGTGCTCTAGAGCTGCCCCTGACCTTTCTCTTGGAATGGAGTCAGAGCTCATCACCCCAACCACTTTGGCATTTTAATTGCTTCAGCTGAGAAGTACTTTAGAACCTGTAGGTTCAGGATGAGCTCTCCCACCTCCCCTACATCCCCTAAAAACAGGGCACCAATTTCCCATGCGAAGAGTCCCTGCCTGCACAAGTAAATGTGATTATTCTTCTTTTTGTAAGATTTATTTATGCATACAGAACTGGGGGACAGGCCAGAGGTGTAGCAATGGTGAGAGGATTCACCAGGGACAGAGTGGGGAGCAGAACAGGCAGACTGACGAAGTACACTGCTGAGGGGAGCAGCAGGCGAGACAGGAGAGGTCTGCTGCGCCATGTGGGTCACCTCCGGGGTGGGGATCGAACTCACAGTGAAGTGGCTACCGCCAGCTAACCCTAACCCGTTGCACTACCAGGGAGGGCCAAATGTGATTATTCTTAACACCTGGGCTGCAGAGTTGACACCAAGATGAATCTACACAAATAAAATAGCATCTTTTGCATTAGTATCCTGGTATATTTTTTCTTAGTTTCCACAGTCAACTTCCCCACGCCAAACCCTTCTTTTGTCTTGTCACTTTTCTACAAGTCATCATTCTGTATGGAAATGGTGTACAAGCTTTTGAACCTGATTCACTTCTCTAGGTCTCTATTTCCTTGAACAGATTGTAAAATTATTTACATCAAATTATATTTCTATTTTTTATCTTCTTTGATCTGTTGGTTATCGATGTCACTGTCAGGCCCAGTCACAGGACTTAAGAAGTTGCAGGACCTCTTAAGAAGGAGAAGACCCTCTCCTTTTCCACACCTCATTCTCTCCAGGACACTGGCCTTACCTGGCTGACCCACGAGACTCCCAAGCCCTCTGGCTTTTGCTTGGCTTCCATTAGTGGAACGATCTTCCAGAGATCAGAGGGAGAGAGAAAGGGAGCACAGGTATTTATCTCCTTCCCTGAGAAGAAGCCTTATTCACAAGTCACTGCTCATCCTCCATGGCTCACCCCTCACCTCCTCTTTCTGACCCCACAATGGTGATGGCTGTGCTATTGAACTAGCCAGTTTCTGCTTCATTTCCTGTGGTTCCACTTAACGCCACTCACTACTTCACAGTTAGTCACGTATTATGAAATTCCTGAATTCAAAGCAATCCATGGGAGCCATCTGTTTCTTTTTGGAACCCTGAATAATTCAGGCTTGGACTCACTTTTGAGAAGTACAGATTCAGGAAATAGTGAGGTGAAGAGAGAAAAGGGGCAGTAGAACAGGAGAACCAGAAAGTACCCCAGAGGGAAGCACAGCTAAGTCTTGACCTGACTTGCAGGTAGAAAGCTGAAGAATTGATGAGAAAGGAAAGAGATAATTTGTATGTTGACAGACAAGCGTGTCCTGTGAATGGCAATGTTCCAGACAACTGGAGGGAAGAACTGTGATGAGAATGGTAAACAGGAGAGAGGAGAGGGGATGGAGAAGGGCAAGATCAGGACAGGTTCTGTACTTCCTGTTAATGAGTTTGGACTCTATTCTAATGACAGTGAGAAATAATTGAAATATTGTTAAGCGGAAGAGTAACATAATCACGTTTGTACTTAAGAAGATTATTCCAGTGAGCAGTTTGCAACAAAGCAGGATTGGAAGCTGGAGATTTGTTGCAAGTTCATTCTATCATCAAGGTGAGGTTCAATGAAAAGTTGGGGTTTGTCAGCAGTATTGGATCAGGTGGATTGGTACATGAGAATTGTTGAGAACTAGGGAAAATAGGATGGGAACTGTGTAATGGTGGTGAGTCTAGAAGGATCCCAGGCTTGGGGCTTTGCTATATTGAACAGAGGAAATCCTGAAGATGAACCAAATTCAATTCACTTTTCTTTTCTTTTTCCTTTTCAGTGTCCTAATGAACTACCTCTAATTATTAGCTTTTATCCAACATTCAATTTGCTTAGTGCTCTTCCTTATTGACTTCTGGTTTACTACCTAGGTAATGAGAATATCAGTTTCTTCCTCACATTTAAGAATTACTGAGTGAATATATGAACTGTTCCATGCAAAGGATAAATATTAAATAAAAGTTGTTATCCTGAACCTCATTTCTTGTATGCATAAATAAATAAATCTTTAGAAAAGTTATCAAACAATTTACAACTCAATCCCAAATAGACATAAAGCTGATTTGCTCTCAGCAAACCTATTTTGTGCCTACTGTTTATTTCTTATGAGGACCACTGTCAAGAAACCACGAGAAGAGCTAATGTATACTGTTAAAAGAATTCTTTTTGCTTCTTGTTTTCCTTTGTGTTCCCTCTCTCTCTCCTGTTATTTTCCCAATGTGTATATCACTTCCATTTCCAGGAGGAAAAGTCTAGAAAGCTTGATTTTTACAGAGGACTAAAAACTTGCCTGATTCATTGATTCATAGCTTTATAATGTACCCAGGATAGTAAGGACATTTATAGATTTCATGAGCTGTTTAATTTCTATTTATGGAGAACCGCCATGTGCAATCATCTTGGACTCATTATGTTTCTTTGGCTGCCCAATGAGTCATAATGAGTCTCTGAAAATGTAAAATAATGGGTTAGAACTAGAGGGAATGAAGTAACAGCCAAAGTCAGATATAAAATTATTATTACACACAGTCTGTAAGAGCAATCAAGAGAAAGAAGGGATATAGGGCCTATTATTACAAGCACACACAAACTTTAAAGAGAACTTGCCACAAAAGAGGTGGTAGGTGGGAGCCCTATGAACAAGATCCTTAAAAGTGATGGGATGCAGACTGATTTTCCATTAAGATTCAAGTAAATGGGGGTGGGGAGCTCAAATTATGGGGAAAAATAGAAAAGGCAATGGAGAGCCTGCCCAGAACATGGAGCCCGGTACTGGGAGGATAAAAGAGACTTTATACTCCAGCACTTAAAATGAAGAGAAAAAGATCATTTCTAAACAGAGTATAAGAAATAGCTTCATTTCTCTCTATTAACCTCTGTTCCCCAAAAGAAAGCCAGTTGAGAGAAGCAGGACAAAAGAATTCAACACTAACATAATGAAGAACACCTTCTGAATAGGGAGCCATATTTTGAAAAAAATATTAGTGTAGTTTTCCCTTTCAGTTTGCAAAGTATAGGTCTTTCTTCCTAATTGGTTCCAGGGTCATTTGCCCAGAGGTCTGTGGGCATACACATATGGCCCACAAAGCAAAAGAAAGGGTTGATATTCAGCTTTTGACATTCTATAAAATCAGATGTGAAGAAAGATAATAGTCTCACAGAATATTGTTTTCTCTGAAATCCATCTGAATTCCTTTATCTCCTCCTTTCACCAATTAAGCTTCAAAGGAATCACTTAGGATCTTGCAGTTCTCATGCAGGTAGAAAAATTCCTTCTTCAGGATGCAGCTAAGACTTGAGGCTTACTGCTTTGGGATGGGGGAGTGGGGAGAGAAGGAAAATCCAGAGGAGAAAGCAGGTAAGCCCTGCCTGTCCTGTCCCAAGAGATGATGAATAATGAAGAGAAGAGATTTAGAAATATCAAAAAAGGAGTTGAAAGGAACATCAAGGGCTAGGAGGAACTAGTTAAGGCAGGAAAAGGGCTTGGAGAGAGGGTCGGGCTTGGCTTTCTGGTAGATTAGGTCATATCTTACATGGAAGTGAAAAGCTGAATATACAAGCAGAAGACTTTGCGACTTCACTTTAAAACAGAGCTCTGGCCCACAATCTGCAGCCAAACCAACCCCTTATCTACAATCATCAGCCTAGAGTGACTACCATCTCTAAGTCAGTGTTACAAGAATTCAGATTGCTATCTCTAGTGACAGTCCTGAAGCTAAGCAATAAATCGAACAATCAACCCCGAATGGCTGAATAGCTTCCCTAACTTTTGTCTCTGCTTCCAACTGAAGAACCAATCAGGGGGGCCTCCCTGGTGGCCTAGGAGTTAATTCTCAGTGTTAGCACCACTACTTCCCGAGTTTGAGCCCCAGCCAGGGAGCTGACCCACATGGCACAGCAGACCTCTCCTATCTGGCCCGCTGCTCCCCTCAGCAGTATATTTCAGTCCATCTGCCTGTTCTGCTCCCCGCTGTCTCAGGTGATCCTTTCACCCCTTCTCCTGCACCTGTGGCCTTCTCCTCAGTTCTTGTATGCATAAATAAATGAATCTTGAGGGCACCTCTGACCAAAAGCAAAGAAGCCCTGTATGCATAAATAAGTAAATCTTTAAAAGTTATCAAACAATTTACAACTCAATCCCAAATAGACATCAAACTGATTTGATGTCAACTCACTCATAGCGTCTAGGCAAGACACACCTGAACACCTCTTTCTCCCTTTTATCAACATTTTCCCACTCCTCTGCCTTTGAGTTCTGACAAAATATAAAAGCTGATGACTGAAGCCCCTATTACATCAATCTCTGAATAAATAGCCTTTGCGTTTTCTCATTTGTTCTTTATTTCTACAGTAAAGAGGCCAAGAGTGGAACTGGTCAGTTTAACCTGAGGGTGTGGTGTTTGTTCTATGACAACTTGTTTTGGTCTAAAGGGTTATATCTTCCCCCTAAAATTCCTATGTTGAGATCCTAATACCCAATGTGGAGATATTAAGGATGTGAGGACATTTGAGAAATACTGAGGTTGTGAAGGTAGAACCCCCATGGGTGGGGTTAGTGACTGTATTATGAATCATATAAAAGAGATCCCACAGAGACCTCATTGCTTCCAGCATGCAAAGATGCAGTTGGCCATTGCAACCTGGAGCAGGTTTTCACCAGATTCTTCTTGACCTTGAAATTACAACCCCCAGAAATGTGAGAAATCAATTTCTGTTGTTATAAGTCACATTGTCTGTGTTATTTTGCATGGGAGTAAAAACTTGCCACCTCAGTATTTTTTTTTTGTAAGAAAAAAAAAAAAGATTTTCACGGGAGGAGATCTGAAGCCTTAAGAAGGTGGCATTCAAAAAATTACATATAAACTTTTCTCTAGAAGGGTCTCTCCCAGGAAGACCTAACCTCCTTATCTCTTTTAAGTGAAGAAGAGAGAACTTAAAAATCTGCACACTTTTGTTTGTTGTGCCTTCTTGGTAACTGGCTTTCCCCGTATGTCCACCCCAGTTTCCTTTGTCTAAGCTATTTAAGATGATGTCTAGGTCAGATGGGACGTTATTCCGTTATCATGGGTCTCTCCCATGTATGGAGGAAATATATGTATTATTAATAGACTTTTCCCTTCGTATTGTTTCTCTTATCAGTCTGTTTGATGCTTATTTAATTATGTGCCAGACTAAAAGTACAGGCCTGAATGGACTAGTATATACAGTATAGACATTCTGCCTTGGGGAATAGAATGAGAAAACGGGGTTGTGGAATATAAGCATCATGAATGAATATTGCTGAGAAGATTAATTTACCCAGAGAGAACCACCAGGATGACATCAAGTAATAGACCAAGACGTGTCACCCCAGACCTCAGCACCAGTTGTAAAAGCCAACAGAGCAGGACACAAGTAGGTGGTCAAGAGTCATCATGTGGAGACCACGGTAACCAGAAGGAATGTGACACTTTCCCCTTCTATCGAGAAGATGTAGACATCATACCTCCCATTATATACCCAGGTGCCATCTTGGAAAAGAGTGGAAGAGAGAAGTTGAAGTGTGAAAAATGGAGAGATGGGCATTTTTACTTTAAAAGGGTGAGTGGTAGCTAAAGTATTTGGTAAATTGCATCATTGACTGTTACATCCCCTCTGAATGGCTCACCCAAAAGAGTAGTTGGTTATCGGCAAGAAAGCAAAGAGAAAAGTCAAGACTTCTCTGCCCGTGGAGAGAGCTGCAGATCCATCAGAACCAAAACTAAAATATTCTCCCATTCCTGTACTAAAAATTCTTGAATAAAACAGTTTCCTAGTTTTGGCTTGAACAAAGTTGAGTCCAAGGCAAAAATTACTTTACTAGCTGCTCCAATGAACATCTTGCTCCTGAAAAACTAGATTGCAGATCTACTGAATAACAAACTTATCACGACTCAGAAGTCATTGCTCATATGTCACTTTTTGAGCCTCTCTGTGCCTACCAAGCCACAGCTATCATGTCATAAAATGTTAAGAGCTGCCTTAAAATCACCCAGCACAACCCCTGCAACCTTCAGTGACTCTCCTTGGCTCCTCCCTACTAAGATGTGACTAGATTCTGCCAGGGAAATATATTCCCTTATTACATGTCTAAAAAAATAAGCGTTGCTTAGCCAGCAATTTTTGGGGCAGTCTCTTTGGATTCTCCATTAGCCAATACCTGGTACACTGTAAATTGTATAATCTGACTTTGGAATGCTAGGGAGGAAACAGCTCTAGGCAATAAGCTAAAAACCCTGCAAAAAGAAGTTCTTAGCAAAAGTGACAACTCAGGAGATCGAAGACAAGAAGTATATCCATGGCAGAGACACATATCTTCGTAGTGACACAGGTAATTTCTGTATGTGGAGGAGACCAAGCCTCCATATTGATTTTCAGTTACTCCCCTTCCTAATTAATGAGTAATTAGGAACAAGTTAGGGGTCCTTTTATTTCCTTGTTTCATACTTTGTTTCAAATTGACACTGCTTTTAAAGGAAGAGAGGAAATAACGAGGGGAAGAAGGAGATGAAGAGGGTAGGAAGGAAGAAGGGAGGAGAGGTGAACAATAAGAAAAGAGGAGGATGATAAAGAGGGAAGGTTAAGAAGGGTGAAAGAGAAGGGGGAAGAGAAGAGTAAGATGGAGAAATGAAAAAAGCAAGTATACCTAATATTTATGGATTTGCTGTGTTGCCTTTGACTCCTTCTAGGGCATCAAGGTCCTGATTGTTGGCGGCAAAATGAAAGCCAGGCTCATGTCTTCCACATATGTGTACACAGAGAACTATTTCTTGTTTCCTAGGTGTTTGTCTAGTGTGCCCTGCTCTACACCCCCACCCCCACCCCAACACCAAATGCTTTATCCCCTCTTCTGGGTGGTTGGGTGAGAATTTAGAATGTACTTCCTGCTATATTTAGCTCCCAGATGAGTGGTTGCTGACTCTTGGAAGCAACCAGAACTCTTTCTTAGCTCCACCTCAGTTGAGCTGTCAGCCCTTTGCTGTCAGCTCTGATAACACCTCCAGGGTTTATGGGGCTGCAACTGTCTTAGGCCTCAGCCTGCACAATGGCTGGTTTCTCTTGCTCTCTCCAGGACGTGCGTACCCACCCTGGAGGCCCAGAGTCACCAACCCTCCCAGTGGGACCAGCAGACCAGCAGAAAGCTTTCCTTTGAGGGTAGACACTGGCCTGTTTCTTACTCCTTCTACTGTTACTGACTAAACCAGAGAGAGAGACTTTCTGCCCCCAAACATATGTTGACCAAACATCTCTTTACAAAAGAGTCTTCTAACCCTGTGTAGCACTTAGTTCATCACTGGAGTTCCATCTTGTTAGAACAAAATTCGTTGAAAGATGTGAGATTGATCACTGGAGGTGGAGGAAGCGGGGAAGGAATTACGGGAAGGTGAATATTTAAATGCTTGAAAGTACAAACCTGTTCTGTAACTCCACAGAGGTGGAGCAGTTTGTAGGAATCATAGGAAGAGAGTTTTGGGCTAAGATAAGGGACACTTATCTTTAATCACACCAATGACTAAAATGAACAAGTCTAAATGTAAATTTCTAAATTTGGGTACACATTGTTTGGAAGTGTTCTTTGTGAAAGTTCATCAAGCTATATACCTATGATGTGCACTTTCCTGTTGATATGGTATTTCTCAGTAAAAAGTTTTTTTTTTTAAGATTGATTTATTTATGCATACAGAGCTGGGGTACAGGCCAGAGGTGTAGGGGTGGTGAGAGGATTCACCAGAGACAGAGTAGGGAGCAGAACAGACAGATCGACCAAGTACACTGCTGAGGGGCGCAGGAAGGTCACCTCCAGACAGGGAATCAAACTCGTGCTGACATGGATTTAGCTTCTTAGTGCCATGCTTTAACCCACTGCACCACCAAGGAGGGCCCACAGTAAAAAGTTTTAAGGAATGAGTAGGTCCATCTCTTCATGTTTTCATTTCCTCTTGCTGGAAACATTGAATTGGAGTCCAGATGACGTCTCGTTTGAACAGCCCATGGGAGAGTCATACTGAGGACAGAAAGCTGGATAGAATCTGTTTCACTTGGATTTCATGATCTCATTGTCTGGTTTCTCCTATGATAGGAAATGAGCAAGGTATGCAGGCCCCTGCCACCAAAACCAGCTCTCTACAAACCAGGCTTGCCGATGGGTGCCACAATACAGGCTGGGATTTAAGCTGATCATGACAGGTGAAGAAATAAAGGGAAGATATTGCCCATACAAAATATTGTGAAGACAAGCAGGGAAGATGAAGACCGGGGTGTGAAAATAATATGGTTCAAATATGCTGCTGCCCTGAACATTCAACATGTGGTTACTCTGTATTCTCACAGGCTGTTACAGGCCCATTCACAGGTGAAGACACTGAGGCACAGAGAGTTTAAGTAACTTGTCTGCCATTACAGACAGAGCTGGAATCTAAACCCAAGCAGTGAATCTTTGAGTCCAGCCCTTATCTTCTCCAGCTGTGTTCATGTTAGATTAAGACTACAGAGGAGGAGAAAACATAGACTTGTGCCACTGGAGAATGAATTTCTGGGTTGGGATATTAAACTGAGGGACTCTTAAAAGCATGAGGAGGGGCTTCCCTGGTGGTTCAAGGGGTTAAGTCTTAGCACTATGAAGCTATCTGCAGCCACTGCAGTACAAGTTTGTTCCCTGGCCAGGGAGGTGATCCGCATGGCACAACAGACCTCTGCTGTCTCACCTGCTGGTGTATTTCAGTAGATCCACCTGTTCCGTTCCCACTCAGCTTTTGGTGAATCCTCTCGCCCTTTGCACCTCTGGTCTGTGCCCCAGTTCTTGTATGCATAAATAAATAAAATAAATATCTATTTTTAAAAATGCATGAGAAATGTCCAAAGAAATATAAAATGTAAAAGAAAAGCTAAGCAATAGAGAAGATAAAGTAGGAGTATCATAGGGAAAGCGGGAAAGAAGCAGAAACTAGGAGAATTGTCTGATTCTAAACCAAGCTGCACTGGAATGTCCTTATACTTCGCCTGCATTGACAGGGGAGGTGAGACTCAGCACCAACAATTCTTATCTCCCCATTTCTGCCAGCCATGAAAGCATTATTAACAAAGTTGTGAGACTGGAAGTTTTCATTCCTGCTACCTTTCATTTCAGACATCATTCTAACTTGGAAATTGCTCTTCTAGCATTTGGAGTGTGTGTAAAAGAGCAACAAGGTGAAAACAGAATCCCATAAAGCTCTGAGGAACTGGGACGCAAACTGCTCTCCCCTGGATAGAGTCAGCTAAAAAAAAAAAAAATGCAGAAAGGCATTCTAACAAGGGATTGAGAGACCACAGCCAATGGGTCAACCAGCCCACCAAGATGTGATCAGCCATCTTACAATGGATCCCAGATGCCACATTTGCTTACTGCTGGCCTGTGACTGCCTTTGCTCTGCCAGGGCAGCGTTGTGACAGAGACTGAAAGGCCAAGAGAAAACAAATTATTTACCAGCAAAAGTTTGCTGACCTGGGTTGTGCTTCTCAGTCAAAACCTGGCAACATATTTGACCCTGACTAGTAATCTCCCCAACACTTTCTCCTAGTGCACCCATACTTCTCTCCATCTTCCCTCCCAGCCCATCCCAGGACCACTGGGCCAGAGGACTGGAATTCCATCCTCACCAGTGGGTTCAAGTTTTGTATGCACCTGAGCAATTAGAAGAATACCTTGTGCTCCTCTGCTTCCTGAAGGCACTGCCACAGCTACAAGCTGCTGCTTCACTTACTCAACTGAGAGGTGTGGAGAGAACTCAAGAAAAAAAAAAAAAAAACACGGTGGAGTTGGCCTGGGAGGGAAGAAGGGGGCTCCCCTTGGTCAGCCTGCTGTTTGCATGGGTTGGTGTGCTTGGACTGGCCTGTCTTCCCCTGCTGAGATAACATTTCACAGTAGGGAGGAGGTGGTTCGCTCCTGCAAAGGTTCATGACTTGGCTGGTGTGTTTTGCTTTGCTGACACACTTCTCCTCTTCTCAAGTTAGCTGAGCACACAAATCACCCCCACGCTTATTTGCAAAGTCCATATGTGAGATAAAGGAGCTGTTTGAGTAAAGGGCAGAAAAAAAATGTTGAAGAGAAAAGGAAATGTTGGAGCTGAGAGGCCTGGCCAGATTAGCCTTTCTCAAATTAGGTCACTGTTTATACAAAGAGTTAAAATTAAACCAAGGACTGTTTTCCAAGAGCTCTGACATTGGACATGACTCCACACACCATCCCTGGAATGCAGTGCAATAAACACTGCAGAGCACATGACATCACTTAGAGAAGCATGACTCACAAAATCACATGGAAGGAGGAGCAATGAAATCCAGACTCAACAAAATCATGCTGGCGATGGACAGCATGATGTTTCCCTTAGACCCTTTCCTCTGAGGTTTCTTGCTGGCTCTGTATTTCTGATTTCCACATTGTTATTAGAGTGAGCACAGCCCCAGTGCAGCAACATGAAGGGCCAAGTCCATTGGCCAAGGCCACCAATAGCATGATGCACAGAGCTATTCTATCCTCCAAAGCTTGCCTTCCTTCTTCCACCTTCCACTCTCGGGCAGGCAGGCGTGGCCCACCATTCTCAAAGCCACTCCTTCAGAGGCCCACAAAGGTATATATTCCTGTCACTGATGTATAAGTAGGACAAGAACAGCTGCAGGGGGTTGCCTGAGCACATGAGCTGCTGAGAGGTGCCCACAACTGGGGAGCCCCTCACTACGCCGCAGCCACCTGTCTGATCTCCATATGCTTCCAGCACCTCTATCCAGAAGTCACGTTCAATGCAATTTGAATGGAGATTGTTAGAGAGCAGGAATCCAATAGCCATGATCCTTCTGTCACCCGGAAACCAGCACTGTGCTGCCTCTTAGCCCACACTCTGCACATCGGTGTTTGGGTGTTTGGTGAGTCCTTGGCCTACCTCATAGCCATGGCTTGACTTAATTGCCTAGTAGCCAGGATGGCCTTTGAAGGGCTTAATTATGTTTTTTGTCTTATATGAAACCAAACCAATAACCTCAACCTCTGCATCCAAAGAATTTCAGTGGAATAAAATGCTGAGTATAAGGTGAAGCCATCCGTCCACCAAGCACAGTTCTTTCCATGGCGTCCTGCTGTCGAAATGCATTCTTTCATGCTTGGGCATTGTGGACTCCATTGCTGATGTCCTGCCTCACTCAGCAGCTCCATCTGGTAGTCAGTTTCCTCCTCCCTGTTTGATTTCTATATCTACGTGTTTAAATAAGCCAGAAAGCACTCTCTTCGCCAGTTCCAAATTAGTTCTTCCTTTCATGCCTTTTCTGTTTCCTGGCCTCATGCCAGACTCTCTTCTCCATTAGAATTAGGAAACAGTGCTCAGCATCGTATGTCTTCCCTAGTTAGCACCTCTCTTCTGGGACTGTTTCACTTATGGTGGCTCCCACACATGCTGGGCATTTTTCCTGGTAACTCCCAGGTCATTAGTTTCAGGGGCAGGGACAAGATGGGGTGAGTCTGAGCTCTGATGTTTAGTGCCTGCTGAGAGAGGAGGTGGGAAGGAGTCCTGGATTGTCACACAAGCCCTTCTGTCACCTGTGACTGAGGGAAGAATTCTTGACCATGAGTCTGGGATGCGCTTTAAGGTAGCTGGGAGGGATTGCTCATATCTTGTGAACAGCTCTATCTGAACTTTTAAGTAGGTAGTATAAACTTGACTCTCCATCTTGTCTACTTCTCCAATAGTCTTCATTTTTTTGTTTGTTTTCATTCCTCAAGTTCTGTGACAATAGCCTGGAATTAAATCATCTTAGGTCAGGGTTTCAAGGAACTCACTAGTCAGCAAAATCCCCCCTCTGGGATTGCTCTGACCTTCTCTTCACCCTCCCCTCACCCCTCCCAGGCCCAGCACGCACCCAACTTCCTAGTTTCATTGGTATTTTTGTCCCTCCCAGTCTGTCTTTTCTATTCACTCAGAGCATGGCTGGTAATAGGTCAACAAGAAACTTTTGAGTGAATAAATGAGTGAATTAAAATTTGAGGAAATCTATATTTTTTTTTTTGCCTCAGATTTCAACAAAGGATTATTAGACAAGTAGCACAGAGCAGAAATGCTAATATGTGATGATTGAATTATTCTTTAGATTTAAAGTACATTGTCTTTTCTATTTCACATACTGTTGTCACAATGCCCTCCTGTTATTTGGAGTCTGCAGGTGATGGGAGTCACCTGGCGGTTCTTCAGCACCAAGTACAGTAGCTAAAGTTTACATTCACCAGGTTCATTGACAAGATAGCTGAAACAGGAACATCCTCAATGATCTTTTTTCCTCTGAGTTCTTTCCTATGGGTTGCTCATCATCCAGAGATCTCATCCAAACATCTTTTTTTTTTTTTTAAAGACTTATTTATTTGTGCATACAGAACTGGGGTACAGGCCAGAGGCTCAGGGGCGGCGAGAAGCTTTACCAGAGACAGAGTGGGGAACAGAACAGGCAGATCGACGAAGTACACTGCTGAGGGGAGCAGCGGGCGGGTCAGGAGAGGTCTGCCAGCCATGTGGTCACCTCCGGGGCAGGTGGGTATCGAACTCATGCGGAAGAGGCTTTAGATTCTCAGTGCTGTGCTTTAACCGGCTGCACCATCAGGGAGGGCCACATCCAAACATCTTTGTAGCATAGTGGATGAATTCCAAGAGGAAGCATTTCAAAAGGACATGAGCTTCTTGACATTGATCTTAATTATGATATTTCTTTTTTATTTAGCAAAGACATCAGAAGCAAAAATAAACAAATGGAACTTGATTAAATTAATAAGTTTCTTCACAACACAGGAAACCATCAAGAAAAATGCAAAGGCAACACATTGTATAGAAGAAAATATGTGCAAATCATATATTTGGTTAAGCATTAATATCCAAAATATATAAAAAATTCTTATAATTAAGTAGCAGGAAAAAAAAAAACATGCAATTTGAAAGAGGACAGAGAACATGAATAGACATTTTTCCAAAGACATATTGATGGCCAACAGCAATATGAAAAGAAACTCAACGTCACCTATCAAGGTAATATGAAACCACAGTAAGATGTCACCTCAGACCTGTTAGGATGGATATCATCAAAGAGACAAGAAAAAAGAAATGATTGCACAGGTATGGAAAACTGCACAGGTGATCAGTATAATGGTAGTGTGCATTGGTACAATCATTATGGAAAACAGTATGGAAGTTCTTTAAAATTTTTTAAAAATATTTTTGAGTGGCCCCTCCATCATGGCACAACAGGTTAAAGCACAGCACTAAGAAGCTAAAGCAATTTCCACATGAGTTCGATCCCCACCTGCCCCCAAGGTGACCACATGGCGCGGCAGACCTCTCCTGGCCCGTCCACTGCTCCCGTCAGCAGTGTACTTCCTTGATCTACTTGTTCTGCTCCCCACTCTGTCTCTGGTGAAGCCTCTCACCATCCCTGTGCCTCTGGCCTGTACCCCAGTTCTGTATGCACAAATAAATAAATCTTTAAACACCCACACACAAAACATTTTTTGAATGCTGAACAGTATTTCTTTGAATATAAATATATACACACACACATATATATATGCACAAACATATATATATACACACACACATTCCATTGAGTGTGTGTATACACACACACACATACACACACACATATATATGTATGTATACACATTGAGTATATGGCCCATGGTCCTCCCTGGTGCCACAACGGGGATAGGATGCAGCAATGCAAGCTAGCAGCAGCCGTATCAATGAAAGTTGATCTCTGGCCCCAGAGGTGATCTACATGGAGAGCAGATCTCTCCTGACCCGCCCACTGCTCCCCTCAGCAGTGTACTTAGTCAGTCTCTGTCCTGTTCCCCATTCTGTCTCTAGTGAAGTCTCTCACCACCCCCTGAACCTCTGGCTTGTATCTAAGTCTATATGGATAAATAAATAAATCTTTAAAAAAGAAGAAGAAGAGGAAGAGGAGATCTGCAATTATTGAATGTGTACATTTTCCACCAAGATGATGAAAAAGTTCAGGAAATAAATAAAAAATAGGAACACAATATTGTGAATTCTTAATGCCATTGAATTATCAATATATACTTAAAAATTAAATATGTATCAATCTGGATACATATCACAATAAAAATGGAAGAAATTTAGTACGTACAACTTTGTAATAATTTCTGTAGATAACACCTACATATTTCTTTGGTTTTAGTGTGTCATCATTTTTAGGAAACAATAATAATTTAATAATAGTCCCTTTGACAAAAAGAAATACTGTCATTTTATATGTAGTATGGACTTAATATTTCAGAACTATCAACCTTGGAAAAATGCACATCTTAAAAATTAAGATATGGTCCTTCCCAGGTGGCACAAAGATTAAAATGCAGAACTATGAAGCAGACCTCAACTGCAGCCATTTCAGCACAAATTTGATCCCCAGAGGTGACCCACATAGCTTGGCAAACCTCTCATGACCCACCTGTTCTGCTCCCACTCTGTCTCTGGTGAATCCTCTCATGGACTTTCATCTCTGGCCTATACAACAGTTCTGTATGCGTAAATAAATCTTTAAAAATATATATATATGTACATAAGCATGGGAAAAAGTCTTGAAGATGCACCATTTTGGGTGATAGAATGATGGCTGTCCTTTATTACTCTGTCTTTCCTATGTGTATTTAATAGTCATTTTCATATAACTAAAAAAAATGCTTTTTCTAGAAATTTTTTAGAATTCACAAATTTATCATGGATTCTTAATACATACTCCTATCCTGCACAAAATGCCAGATAATTAAAATCAACGTTAAAAGGCCTTTCTGCATTCTGTCATGGTACAGGAACTTGCCTTCACTACGATCTTCTTTGCTTCATCCAACTTCCCTGCGCCTGGTGTCCATATCAATATTTACACACTCCATCATTCCTCGGGTTATTTATTTTCCTTGGTCCATTTTGCACAGTGAATAAGTTGTGCAGCATGGAAGTTGACAGAATTTGTTGCTGATATCAATCTTTATTAAGTTTATTGCCAAAAGCTCAGAAAATGGTGGTTCTGGAGTGAGTCAGAGTGGAAGCCAGCAGAACACCTGCATTAAGAAAAATTTGCATCTTTTTTTCACAAAGCATTTGTCATTGTTGCTTAGAATCTTCATTTACTGATGTTTACATTTCATTGTGATTGTTTTTAATGTTTTGTCTACAAAAAAGATAATCTACAAAGGGCCTACCAGTTACTCTGCTCACAGCTAAAATGGGACAATCCTCCTTCCTCTCTTTGTCCTGAGCACTGAAGCCCAGGGTCTTCCTCCTGTCACTCAGCCAACCTTTGTGTCTTCACAAAGCTGAAGAAAGGAGGGGGGCAAAAGGGGAAGAATAGGGTGGGAGGGAATATTGTGGTGTCTTCTCTAAAGGGCAATAACCCCATCAGGAAATCCGACTGTAGGTTTCCTTCTGGATCCTCAGAACTTGAAGATACAAAGAATTTATATAGGAGTAAGTTTAATGTCTGTGTTTTATTTAGTGTGTGTGGAGGATAAGGGTTCTAGAAAGAATGCTAATACCTAGCTTACCTGCTTCCAGCTGGGTGATCTTTGACTGATCACTTAACTGCTTCACGCTTCCATTTCCTTGCCTGTAATGGGACAGGAAATATTTTCTATCTGCCTTTGTTCAGGTTGTTGCAACAAAATACCATAGTCAGTGGCTAACGCAACAGAAATTTATTTATTTATTTGCTTATTTATTTACTTATTTGTTTGTTTATTGGAAGATGAATGTGCAAGATTAGGGTACCAGGATGTTGGGATTTTGGTGAGAACCTCACTTCCATTTGCATCTTCTTGCAGTCACCAGGTTGTTGTATCTTTACAAACCTGAGGAGAGAAGGGGAAGAGGAGGAAAGGCAGAAGAGGGAGCACTATCTTGTCTCCTCTTATAAGGGCACTGACCCCATCAGGTTCCATCCTCGAAGACTCAACTCTGAGATCCCACTTTTGAAAGCCAACCTGTTGGGAGTTCAGGATGGATTTGGGGATGGACTGAAACATAGAGCACAAAACACTAACTCATACCGTTGTTATCAAATCAGTTAATACATCTTCAGTACTTCAAAAGGTCTCGAACTTATGTGAACACAAGCAAGATGAGTATTTATTACTTGGAGCAGAATCCTATGAAGGCCAGAAATCGTCCAAATGACTTCCTAGCTTCATCGTGAAGCAGGAAGATGTTGAGGCTGGTAGCTCCTTTCCACGACAGATTTATCTGAGGAAGAAGTGGCACTTTTAAGTTGGTGTTCATGCGGTACTTTATTCGTGTTGGCTGATAGCTTCAAGCAATGAGGCTAGGTAAAAGGATGCTAAGGACCAATATTAATGCAAAAACTTGCTCAGTGTGCAGTCAAGGGAGATGGAGCAGGGCAGTTGAAACACAGCTGCAGACAGCAATTAGGTTTAAAGCTCTCAGCCACTCTCTCAGATTAACATTATTGTACATGGCGAAGAACATGTAACAAGTAGTTGAGTCATATCAACCTTTTATAGCCATTCTGTTAATCACGAAAATTAATCCCATACGCAAAATACCTGAATTAGCTTTTGAACTTTTTGTAAATTGAATGAATTTTTACAAGTGAACACACCCATGGACCCACTATACAGCTAGATATACAAAACATTATGAACAGTCCAGACCTTCTCATTACTCCTGGCTACATACCTCTTTTTTTTTTTTAATATTTATTTATTTATCCATACAGAATTGGGGTACAGGCCAGAGGTGCAGGGGTGGTGAGAGGATTCACCGGAGACAGAGTAGGGAGCAGAACAAGCAGATGGACGAAGTACACTGCTGAGGGGAGCAGTGGGCGGGTCAGGAGAGGTCTGCTGTGCCATGTGGGTCACCTCCAGAGCAGGCGGGGATCAAACTCATGCTAAAGTGTCTTTAGCTTCTTACTGCTGTGCTTTAACCTGCTGCACCACCAGAGAGGGCCCAGTGACAGTTCTTTTGACATGAATTTCCTAGATTAGTTTTTCCCATTTTTGAACTTTCTATAAAGGCAGCACATGTAAGTATTCCTATGTGCCTGGTTTCTTTTGCTCCATATTACATCTATAGTGTTCATCTATGGTGTTACATGGAAAATAATGTTCTTCATTGCTGTATAATATGAGTACTTTATTGAAGTATAATGTCATATAAATATATTCAGTCTACTCTTGATAAGTATTTGGTGTATTCAATTTGAGATTATTACAAATAGTTTTGTTGGTCCCTCCTTGGTGGCACAATGGGTTAAGATGCAACACTGCAAGCTAGCAGCAGCTGCTTCAGTGTAAGTTCGATCCCCAACGCTGGAGGTAACCCACATGGAGCAGCAGACCTCTCCTGACCTGCCCACTGCTCCCCTCAGCAGTGTACTTAGTCAGTCTGCCTGTTCTGCTCTCCACTCTATCTCTGGTGAATCCTCTTACCTCTGAAATTTTCGACTGTAGCTCTGGCCTATATCCCAGTTCTGTGTGCATAAATAAATCTTAATTTTTTTTTTTTTTGGTGAACATTTTTGTACATACAATTTGGTGTAGATTTCTGGGGTTTTACAAATGCATGAAATGGCTGAGTCACAAATTGATTGTTGATTTAATAGATACCATCAGTTTTCTATAGTGTTTGAATCAACTGAAAATCCATCAGTTATTCATGAAGTTCTCCAAATCATCCCAAACGCTTATTTCTGTTTTATATTACTTAAAAATTTAGGTTGTTTGGTCAGTGCATAGTGGTATTTCATTGTGGTTTTGATTTTTATCTCCCAAATTGCTAATGATTTTGAACAACTTTAGATATATATGAATCAGCCTTTTAAAGATCACTTTCTTAACGTGCCTATTGAGTTATTTGCCCATTTATTTATTATTGCCTTTCTTTTAAAAAAAATTAAAATTTCAGTTTTTAATTCTTTATGTATTATGGATATATTTTGATTTATTTATTGCAAATGTCTTCTCCCAGTCCACAGCTTGCCCTTTCATTCTCTTAAGAATGTCCTGATGAACAGAAGTTTGCAAATTTTATGAAGATTACCTTGACAATTTTGTTCTTTTTGTTAGTACTTTCTATCTCCTATTCATGAAATCTCTGATTATGAAAATATTGTCTCATTTTCTCTTTTAGAAGTTTTATTATTTTTTCTTTAATGTTCAGGTATATTATACACATAAAATGAATTTTTCTACCTGTTGAAATAAATGATTAAAATTTGGGGTTATTTTACCCATTTTTGATTGTTGAAAAGAGTATCTTTCAGCTCTGCATTGCAAATCAGCTTTGTTGTAATCTAGGTAACTTGAATGTGTAATTCTACTTCTGGACTCTTTAATTTGTTCTAATGGTCAACAGTATCAAGCCTTCTTAAATAGTGTATATTTGAAATGTTTTCTAATATCTAGAAATTCATCTTTACTATATTGCTTTAAAAAAGAAAGATTTACTTATTTATTTATGCATACAGAATTGGGGTACAGGCCAGAGGTGTAGGAGGTGGGTGGTGAGAGGATTCACCAGAGACAGAGTGGGGAGCAGAACAGGTCAAATGACAAAGTACACTGCTGAGGGAAGCAGCGGGCAGGCCAGGAGAGGTCTGCTGCGCCATGTGGGTCACCTCCCAGGGCAGAGAGGTGATCCACATGGATTGAACTCATGCAGAAGTGGCTTTAGTTTCTTAGTGCTGTGCCTTAAGCCACTGCATCTCTTTATTTCTGCAAGATTCACTTGACCATTGTTTTAGTCTTTGTATTTCCATATAAAATTTATGATTAAATTTACAATTTAAATGGAAATTTTATTTCCATATAAAATTTACAGTTAAATTGTAAACTTCTTCACATTTTAGGGCAAAGAAAAAAACTACTGGAATTTTGATTGACATTACACTTAGATATAAAAATGACATCTTCTTGTCAATTAATATGTACATCTCTCCATTTATTTAGGTCTTCTTTTTTTTTTTAATATTTATTTATTTGTACATACAGAACTGGGGTACAGGCCAGAGGCTCAGGGGCGGTGAGAGGATTCACCAGAGACAGAGTGGGGAGCAGAACAGGCAGATAAACGAGGTACACTGCTGAGGAGAGCAGCGGGCGGGTCAGGAGAGGTCTGCCACACCATGTGGTCACCTCCGGGGCAGGCGGGAATCGAACTCATGCTGAAGTGGCTTTAGCTTCTCAGTGCTGTGCTTTAACCCGCTGCGCCACCAGGGAGGGCCCCTTATTTAGGTCTTCTTTAATTCTCATTAGTAAAGCTTTATGACTTTATGGGTGGTAACCTTAAAAATGTATTTCCCAGCAAAGGTATAATTTCAAAATTTTATTTTCTAATTAATTATGCAACATGATTTTTGTATACTGACCTTATTCCTAATGTTCTTGGTAAACTTATTTAAAAATTAAACATCAATTTTATCAGTAGATTAAATTTTCTGTATCTATAAGCTGTTTTCTGTACATACTAATATGTTTAAAGTCTTTTCAAGTCATAATAACTTTAATATTATTTCATTTTTTGTTGTCCTATCAGTAAAATATTGAATAGAAATGTTGATAATCAAAAAGTTCTTTTCTACTCCCAAAGATTATTTATAGAATTGGAATGAGTTGGAGCATAGTTATCATGAGAAAGGAATGATTTGTATTCAGAAATGTCAATGGAGAAAAATATCCAAATTTTTTTTTTTTGGAGATATAGAGTAGTTCAGTCTCTCCTACGGGTAGAAGAAATGTTCCATTAGTCTGAAGAGCATTAGTTGGAAGAGCATTCCAAGAGAAAACAAACAAGCAAACAGACAAAAAAAAAAAAAAAAAAAAAACAAATAACAAGAAATTTCCCTTAACTTTTACTTTTTTGCAACAGGTTCTTTGATGAGGGACATAGCAGTCGTGGAGCAGGTTTGCAAGCAAGACACTGCTACTTGAACAGAAGTTCTTTTGCTATTTATTGAAAACACACAGGCTAGTAAAGCTGATCATGTGGCAGTGGTTTGAGGAATAAAGCACAAGGGTGGGATGAGAATGGGGGACAAAGTTTTACGAGGGACAAGGAAGGGGACATGGTGACCATCAAGAGCCATTTGCATCAGCAAAGTTTTTATTTGATATCATCACAGGCAGAGTTATCCCAAGACCACCTTGAAGATAGTCATGTAACCAGGTCCACAGTGGCGTCTCGTGATAGAGCTCTACTCTATTGGTAGTCAAGGAATGTTCTACTGTGATTTCTTTTCATTTTGAATCTCTCCTTTTGTATGGACATAGCTCAACTACTTCATTACTCACTTTAAAACTTAATGAGGAAACAATATAATAAGCAGCTTTTCCCACTAAATTATTATTTCTATCCTTTATAATACTCAATCCATGTAATTCCCCAAATATCTTTATCAACATTTTTAAGAGGCAGAGAACAGGTGGATGCTCATTCAAATGAATTGTAATCAGCAGTTACAAAAATACATAGAAAATGTGTGGACTCTTACTGTCAAGAGGCTTAACCTATGTTAAAGAAAACAAAAAAGCAATCATGTCAAAAGTCTTAGGAAAATGCCCTCAAACAAATCATTCCTATGTAAATTCTATATATACTGATACAAAGAACGACTTCTTAATTTCCTGAATATCTACATGGGAAGGCATATAGTATTTTATAATGTTATGCATTTAATGTCCACTTTTCGGTGAGGAAATCAAGACTAGAAAAGTTCAATTAATGTCTCCAACCACACTGTTACTAAATAACATCCTCTCACCCATGACCCTGGCTCTTGCCTGGCCTTTTTAAAGATACAGGAACAGAGATGCTTAGATGCCAATATATAAGTCCATAAGGAAGATAAATCTGCCATCAACTTAGCTGCAAAAGCCCAGCATAGATCGACAAACTAGCACTTTTCAAATGAAAAGTAAAATACTGTCCTGAGTAGAGTCAAGGAAATAAATAAATAAATAAATAAATAAAAGGTGAAAAATTTTCACAATCACAATAATAAGAAAACCCAACCAAGGCAGAAAGAGGCCATATTGACCCCTATTTCAACTTTCCTGGTTTCTCACAAAATCATTTAGGGAATAGACAATAATGGGAGGTCAAAGGCACATAATCAGAGATTTTACAAAGCACTAAATCAAAAGAGACTGTGAAATTCTCGCCCGGGGAAGCGAACAGTGAGATTAAGTGGATTAGCGTACTGTACAGGAATCCCGGGAATGCGGACGCATGTGGGTTGCTGTGGATTACTCAGCAGCAACATTATGGTTTTACATCTCCCGAAACATATGGGCATGTGCCCTTCCGCAAACCAGCAACAAGAGCAGCGCCTGGCGGGCTGCTCTCTGCCACGTTGTTCCTTTCCGGCGGCGCCTCACTGACATTTTGCAGAGATTTGTGTGCAGAGAACATGTTGGAACGTGTTGTGTGCAGAGAACGTGTAGGAAAAGCAAAGGGAACCAGACTAGTCACACCCATAATTTCTACACTTGGAACCCAGCTCACATGGCAGGGGTAAAAAAAAAAAAAGTAGCCGGGATTAGAAGTTCTGGCATCAGTCGGTGCAAAGAAAGAGGGAGAAACAAACAGACCTTGTAAATAGCAGACTTCCAAAACTTGGCGGGAAATTGAGACTGATGACCCGCCTTCGGTGCGTCTTTCCTCGGTGTTAACTGCACCAGAGTGGCATGTGGAATTGCATGCTCACAAGCACACAAATTGTTAGTTTCCAGAAATCCACACCCAAGCTCCAAAAAACATAGCAGTGGGTAGATAGGTGTACAAACTATAACCTGCCAGAGTTAACAGTTTCCATCAGCAGTCTGTAATAAATAATGAATGTAGCCCTAGGAGGTATAAAGCCAGTGACATGGTATCTCTCCCTCGGCTCTAAATGGAACTCCAGATAACCTACTTTGAACAGTAATGTGTTCACAGTATGTGGGAATTAACTGCTCAATATAATAAGTACCATTGAATCCCCCATCTCCATGCAGATAAAGGGCAACTGCCAGCCCAAACACAGTAATAACAGTAACTGAGTGATGAAAAAAACAACAAAAAAGAACCCTGATTTTTATTACAACCTTAAAATGTTATAGGTTAAAATAATCTTAAAGGGTTTAAAAAACAGCAATTAAATCTTTCCATTTCTGTTTCCTGAGACTGCAGCTGAGAAAGGCGGGCCTAAGAGCCGCGCGGCGCTCTCCTTGCTAATAACGCTCTGTGAAAAATCTCATTAATGCAGTCTGGCTCTTCAGATCAGCCGCTAAATCCTTGTATTGTCACTCATCCTCTGGCCTTTTCAGGATTTCCATAGCCTAACTAGCAGTATCTCCATGGAAACCAAGCAGTCCTGCTTTGCACATCCCAGAACTTTTTGTTCCTGACAAAGCTTGACAAATCACATGCAGCATGGAGAGTTTAACACAGCGAACTAAATCCTGACCCACACTTAGAAATGATAAACCCGAGCATACCAGCTTTATTATAAATGATTTCCTTACAAGATACTTAACCAAGCCAGTGAAATGTTGAACCAGACAAGTTTCAAGAACCAGGTGCTGGGGTTGGGGGCGGGGGGAGGGAAGAGGCAAATAAATAAATAAATAGATAGATAGATAAGAACCCCAGGCGTGTTCAGCTTGTAGGTTTTGTGGCCTCGTTTTCTGTCTAATTGACTTAAATTGAAAGCAGGCAAGGGAGAAAAAGAGAGAGATGCTGTTGCTGTGTATCCTGAGGGGAGTGAGCCAGGTGAACCCTGAATCCAAGTCCTCATCTCCTCTAACTGCTGAGGAGAAGGGAATTAGAATCTAGCTGGCCTCTCTGCCTGGTGACCAATTTCTGGTTGCTCAGTCTGACTCTTGAGCTGAGGCAATGCAGGCTTTGGAAAGTGGCCTTGCCTGGCTGGGAAAAGAGGCTGACTCCCCTCACCGGGTACCAGAGAGACAGGCGGTAGATTTCCCCATGCAGCACCAGGAGCGCCACTCTGCCTGGACAGCCTCTCTTTTTCTTCCTCTTCCTCAGGCATCTTGTCCAGGTGAGGAAACCAAGTTGGAGGCACCCCCAGGGGTTGCTCTCCTGTAGGAAAGAGAACCCAAGAAGGAAGGGATATGTGTGGGAACTTGTGGTCAGCAGGACACACACACAGGCACATACACACATACACACAAACATGCACCCACGCACAAACACCTGACCCTTAATTTTCACTTCACAGAGTGAGGGTCACAGAATGCCATGACTTATAAACACTGTCCTCAGTGGTAGCTCATGATGGCACAGGGCAAAGAGAGGTGGCTGTCGTTCTCAGTAGAAGGACCATTTATGGCTTCCTCTGTCTCACTGCTGCTTCACCTGCCACTGACAGGGTTTCCTGAGGGGACAGAGTCAAGGTTGGCCAGCAGCCTTTAGTTAAGAGTGACACAGGCCGGTGAGGGGCCCCATCATCATCAGTGTCCTGACTTCCTCGGTCCTCTTTGCAACAGCACAGGCCAGCAGTGGTGAGGCTTGTGTCAGGAGATGGTGTGGCGGTGGAGGGGGTGTGTGAGAGACTCCTCCAGGCTTCAGCTTGATAGTCTCCTGGGTCTGGGCCTTGACTACACTTGGAATCCCAAGAGGAATGTTTCAGGGTATAAAATAAGGTCTTTGGATCTTCTTGGCTTTGAGACTGGCTGTGTTCCAGACACACCAGCGTCCTGTAGCACTGGGGCTGCTGGACAACTCAGACAGCACTGGAATGACCTCTGTGCTGGCAGCAACACATCACCTGGGAACTCGCCAGCACAGTGACATCGGATATTTACAACAGCGGCTGGTGCTGACACATTGTCTGTGCTCCACAAACATTTGCTGATTAGCTGCATTAGTGCCTGGAAGATTCTACAGTTCTTTCTGGTTCTCCAGAGCAGGAGGAAATGAGGCTTCGTCTCATTTCAACCTTCAGTGAACTTGACTGCACTCTTTGCCGTTGAAGGTTGGATTCCATACAATAAACATAACACTAATAGCAGCTAGGTTTTATCACGTTCTGGTATTTTCCTGTTTCACAGATGTTCACTCCTTTAGTCTTCATAACCATTACCTGAAGAAGGTGCTCTTAATATGCCTGTATGATTAACTTCATTAAACTGAATATACTGTAACACAGAGTACCTCACCTGCTCAAGTTCACAGGACTGGTCAGTGGTAGAACTGGCTTTGAACCCAGCAACCTCATTTAACTACTACGCATCTGTTGCCTCCTGATACCATCAGCACTAAGTGCTTCAAGTCAGAAGAAACACTTAATAAGAGTAACTAACATTCACCTAGTGATTGCGGAGCTAGGCGCCATTAGGCTTCATGTGTATCACCTCATTGGCCCTTCACAACCATACTGTGGGGATTTCCTATAAAGTAGGAAACATCATTTTTAACATCATTTTACAGATGAGAAAACTGAGACAGAAAGGCCAAGTAAGTGAGCCAAATTTATATAACCAGAAAATGACAGAAACAGATTTCAACCCAAGCAGCATGGTCTAGAAGCTTTCTCCAGCCAGAAGCCCCATTCCAGGTCAGACAGAGAACAATATTCCACACAAGCGTATCCCAAACAAACATATCCCAGCAACCATTTTTCTTGCACACTCCCCACTCAGTGCCCCAAGTAAGCATAAAATTATTTTTTTCCCCCAAAAAAAAAATTCTTTTTTTCCTTCCAAGGTTCCTTTCAGACTGTTTTTTAGGGTGCCCAAAGCAAGCTGAGACCCAGAAGAGGGCCGGTGGGAAGGACTGCCCCTTGCTCTGATCCTAAAGGTCACATCTGAGTGGGTGCAGCCTCTTGACACCTCCTGGGGACCCCAGATTCAGAGAGGTGCTGCCTCACATCTTGCACATGGGCTCTTAGTGAGCTCGGCTGAGTCGAGCTTTGGCACAGAGTCTGGGAGATCAGACAGTGCTCACTGAGGAGAGGGACACTGTCAGTGCTGAGGGACTAAAATTAGGCCTGCCAGCTGTGTTTTGGCTTTGCAGGCACGTGCATGTCTGCTCCACTCTTGAGCACACCGGGTGCTGAAGTGGATATGAAACATGCCCTCTGAAGCACAGGGAGGGCGCGAAGTTCTCACACCTTTTATTTGTTTCTCTTCTAAGGCTCTAGCTTTTTCGGTGCTGCCCCAAGAATGAGAGAATGGCATGTCCTCCCTGTTCTTGTTCTTCTGTGGCTGATGGTATTAGGTGCTGGAGCCTTTCTGGGGTTACTATTCTCTGTTTTCATGGATGTGACTCAAGCCCTATGAAGGAGACCCAGAGAGCTCTCTGTCCTTCGCTCCGGGTGGATACAGCCAAAAGATTGCCATTGATGCACCAGGGTGTGGGGTCCTCCAGACCCCAAATCTCCAGGACTTTGACCTCAGTCTTTCCAGTTTCTTGAAGAAACCGAAACCCAGCCAGTCTCCCTGGACCCTGAAGGAGGCCCGAGATGCTGCTTTCAGTACAGGCTTTCTGTTTCCTGTGTTGCATAACCTCTTCTGGAATATGAAGGTTGTCAGGCTGAGCGGGTGGGGCCTGAGACTAGGCCCCAGGAGGTCTAGGAGCTGGTGCTAGAGCCAGGAGTGGACAGGGCTGGTGAGGCCAGGGACAGGGTCAGGACAAGTCAGGCACCATGGAAAGTCTAACGTGGGCAGCTGAAGAGGGCAAGCGTGGCACCTGCCCTCTACTCAGTCCACTGAGGCAACTGTAACAAGAATATCAGAAGCTGAGTGGCCATAAGCAGCAGAAATATGTTCTTCACAGTCCTGGGAACTGGAAAGACCAAGGTCAAAGTCCTGGCAGATTTGGGGTCTGGAGGAGCCCACACCCTGGTGCATCAATGGCAACCTTTTGGCTGTATCCACCCGGAGCGGAGGACAGAGAGTTCTCTGGGTCTCCTTCATAGGGCTTGAGTCACATCCATGAAAACAGAGCATAGTAACCCCAGAAAGGCTCCAGCACCTAATACCATCACCTGACGAGTTAGAATTTCAGCAGAGAATTTGGAAGGGACACGAACACTCAGTCCACACCAGCACCCTGAACAGAAGGGTCGAGGACAGAGAAGTGGTTGATGGAGCCGGGATGGTCGTGCTTAGATAGCGTCCCAGTGAGCAAGAAGTGGGTGTAGGACTTCCTGTGACAAAGGCAACACTGTAGCACACAAGCCCTCCAGTCAGGTGGCCATTGGCCATGTGTGGCGACTGAGATCTGAAATGTCGTGGTGTGACTGGAAAGCTGAATTTTAAATTTAAGAATGTTGAATTTAAACAGAGTGGTCACATGTGGCTAGTGGCCACCATAAGGAAAGCCCCTGGCAGCGGAAGGAGCTCTGCCCGCATGAAAGTGAAATAGCACAGTCACGCTTGGGGCAGCTTCAGCTTTTCCATTGCAGCTCCCGTCTCCTTGCAGGGCTGTCTGCAGTGACCCCCAAGTGTGGCTGACACTCCAGTCTCTTTCCCGGTGCCCATTTCCCCTCTATACTCTTCGGCCAATCGAGATAGCCCTGTGCTGTAAAGACATCTGTCCTAGTCTGGACTCAGCGTGGCCTGTACAGCAGTTTCCTCTCTTGCTGCCTGAGGGTGATGTTCTCATTTTGGCAGCCTCTGCATTCACCGCTCAGCTGGCCTCTGCAACTGACCATCTCCACCCTCTGTTCCCAGACGCTCTTATCTCTCATCTGGGCCACTGCAGCCTCCTAACTCACTTCCCTGATTAACACTGACCTCATACAATCATGTGTCCACACAGCAGCCCAAAGGACCCCTTAAGAATGTGAGTTGGAGCCTCTTCCTTCTATGTGCTAAATCATCTCAACACTTCCCATTGCTTGATCCGGTTTCTGCCTCACCCTCCATTTCGTCTCATGCTGTTCCCACTGCTGCCTCTTCTATCTCCTCTCTATTATGTCATCCTGGGTGCTTAACACTCTGTAAATCCTTGAGGGGAGAGGCCTGTCATGCTCTTGGCTGGGGACACAGTGCCTGGTATATGGAAGGTGCCTTAGAAGTATTTATTGAATGAAGGAATCCTGAAATGGCACCTTGAGGCCATGATGGGGGAATCCTACTGATGTTTTGCTACTGGCCACAGCAATACTGTAGGAAATCTTTGCCAAGTACTCAAGGTGCTTGAAAGACATTTTGACATTACTCTAGAACATCTAAAGTGAAAAGTGTATAACTGAAGGACTGAGTCATAAATCAGAAAAGAGACCATCTATCTTAAGCCTGTGACTTCTCTTCCCTCAAAACAGTATGTTGGGCTTGGTCACAAAATGTACCATATGGGGCCCTCTCTGGTGGCGCAGTGGGTTAAAGCACAGCACTAAGAAGTTAAAGCCACTTCAGCATGAGTTCGATCCCCGCCTCCCCGGAGGTGACCCACATGGCAAGGCAGACTTCTCCTGGCCCACCCGCTGCTGCCCTCAGCATTGTAATTCGTCAGTCAGCCTGTTCTGCTCCCCACTCTGTCTCTGGTGAATCCTCTCACTGCCCCTCCACCTCTAGCCTGTACCCCAGTTCTGTATGCATAAATAAATAAATCTTAAAAAAAAAAAAGCATCATATGGCCTTTTTCCAGCCATAGATGCACATGAGTGTGTGCCATTTTCTAGCTAAAATCTTCATTCAGAAAACAGGGCTTAAAATTTGGGCACCAAGATCTCAAGTGAACACATTAAAAGTGTTTTAAATAAAATAAAACATCAATAGGCAATAGTTGGCATTAACCAGTCTTTATTATGGCCCAGGTACAATTTTCATTTACCAGTCTTTACATACTTTAAACCCTCTGGAGTGATCATGTGTCAGTTTCAATGACACTGTCGTCAAAAAAGGGTGCTCTTGTTCCAGATTTGTCCAGACCCTTTGCATCTTTCTGACCTCGAGTACTGAGATAGGGACATCTTCCCTCAGTTCCCTTTCCTCTGGGTTCACTGTGGTCACAAACAGAGATCAAGGGACCACATCTTTGAGAAACTTTCATTAATCACAGCTCATGCTTCCTCAGGAGAGTCTGCAGACCTTCCCTGAGGACAGTACACACCTTCACTTCTCCAGTGATAACTGACCTCAGACAGGAGAGAATGGCAGAAGGAGCACACCATCCAGCTCTGGCAGCCACTGGCTGAGGGAAGGTGCTCATCTGGGCGACCTTAGAGTCTTGCAAGAAAACCCAGCCATGTTTCTGCCCTTCCTTAGTCTCTCCTGAGGCCAGTGTCTTGGGCTGAACTGCATCTCTGCTAATTCATATGCTCAAGTCATAACCCCCAGTACCTCAGAATGTGACTATTTGGAGGTAGAATCATGAAAGTGGGTTAAGTTAGGGACTCTCTAGTTGTGCAAGGGGTTAAGCCTCAGCACTATGGCGCTATCAGCAGCCACTGCAACGTGAGTTCGATCCCCAGCCAGGATGCTGACCCACATGGTGTAGCAACCTCTCCTGTCTGGTCTGCTGCTTTCTTCAGCGGTGTATTTCAGTCAATTCACCCGTTCTGCTCCTCTGTCTGTCTCTGGTGAATCCTCCCCCCCACCACCTCTGGTCTATACCCCAGTACTTGTATGCATACATAAACACAATAAATATTTTTAAAAGAAAAGACTACGTTAAAAATAGGCCAAAGAGGTCAGCGTGAATCCAGTGTAGCTAGTGACCCTATACAAAGTGATGAGGACAGAGACCTGTGTGGGAGAGAGCAGGTGACACAGACAGAAGACTACACCAGTGACCACCAGGGCAATTCAGAGGAAACAGCCCTACAGACATTCTTGTCTCACTCTGCCCTCCAGAACGGTGAAACAAAATATGTCTGTTGTTTAAAGCACCAGTCTGTGAAAGCTTGCTAAGGCTGCCTGGCAAGCTAACGCTATCATGCTCCCTCACTGCCTCTGGCCTTCTCTCTCTTGCCTTTGTCCTTTCCACCCCCAGAGGCTGCTCCGTGACTTTCCCAAGTACAAACAGGCACTTCTGAATCCTCCAATTAAAATCCGAAGTGATGAAACAGTGTTCCAGGAAAAATTGTACCTAGCACAATGTCCTGTGAGGGAATTTGGTGTGGGGGTAGAGATAAGCAGCTTCAAAGTCCCCATAAGCACATCCAAACTGCTGTCCTAGGAATTTGGCAGGGGTGTGAGGGGAGTCTGAGATGAGATTACAGTCACCCTGTGGGATGCCCAGTGGACACACTAGACTGTGGGACCTTTTCTGAGTGTTAAATTGTCTTGAGGGAACAGATATTAGTGAGGGGTCTGTCTTGGGTATCTATGGGAAGAGAGGACAGGAGGGGACCATCAGGAAGGGCAAGTGGGTCTAACCTCAGACTCATCGGTGCCTGTGAATAGAGAGGGGCTCTGGGATGTGTGGGTGTCTCTCATGGGAGTCTTCACCAGGTGACATGAGGAAGGGGCATTTCCCCCAGCTGTGCTGAAAGGAAGCCCACATCACACTGGCAACACGTGAGGTTACAGCTGTGAGGATACCAGAGAGGTTACCCTGGACAAGTAGTCTAGAAGGGCGAGTCATAGGTTCATATGAGAACCTCCTAGAGCCCCCCCCACCCGGGTGTAGCTGGGGAATCTGGAGGCCTTGTGGCTTTCACACAGTGAGAAGATGCCAGAGAAACTCCCGGTGCCACTACCCATGTGGCTTCATCCACACACAGGTGACGGGAGACTTCCTCGGACCTTACGTTCGACCCATGTTAAACATTGAGATAAACTATTGTTTGTAAATTGGGCTGTTTCTGTATCATTTTCCCAACGACATCTTTCAAAGAAGATCCATGGTAGTAGAAATATAAGTGACTTTCATGATATAAAATGATATCAATATAATATCATATAAATTATAATTTATATAATGTAAAAATTATAGAATTATATAATATAAATAAATTATTATAGGGCCCTCCCTGGTGGCACAGCGGGTTAAAGCACAGCACTAAGAAGCTAAAGCCACTTCAGCATGAGTTCGATCTCCGCCTGCCCCAGAGGTGACCACATGGCGTGGCAGACCTCTCCTGACCCGCCCGCTGCTCCCCTCAGCAGTGGATTTCGTCCATCTGCCTGTTCTGCTCCCCACTCTGTCTCTGGTGAAGCCTCTCGCCAGCCCTGAACCTCTGGCCTGTACCCCAGTTCTGTATGCACAAATAAATAAATCTTAAATAAATAAATAAATATAAATTATATAATTATATAATATAAAACATAAAATTCTATTTTATATAATATAGTTGATGTAAAAAATAATATATGACAGAAATATACATGACATTATATATCAATTTATGGAGATATAGATACTACAGAAACATAATATGACTTGAGTGTGGAGAATATGGCTTTATTTGCTCAGAAAGGCAGAAAAAAATCAGAGAATGATGTTCCATTCAGGGATTGGATTGCTGCTTCTGTTTTGCTCAAATCAGTTCTAAGGAACTGCAATCGATATGAATACATTTAGGGGTTCTCCCAGTTTGATCTGGGTACACATGCCACAGGCAGACTTCTGATACAGACCCCCCAATAGATAATGCAAGAGCTCTCATGGAGGCCAAATGTTTCCTTCACAGCTTCGCTCACTTTTCCGCGGGACCTGGGGCCTCCAGCTTTCAGCCACGTGCTCTGAAGTGTCCTCCAGTGTCCTCTGCACCTTGTGCAGGTGACCTCACATCACCTGGTGAAGAGTCCCCCGAGAGACACCCACGCCTCCCATAAGCCCCACTATTCAAAGGCACCAATGAGTCTGGTGTGAGACCCACTCGCCCCCCTGTTACCCATATTGTCCCCTCCTGTCCTCTCTTGGAACCCCGCTGGCCTTAGACAGATTTAATCATCTACCACATTGTGCCTGTGACTGCACAGTTGAGCATTGCTGGAGCCCAGACCCTCCCTCGCCTGAAAGTGACTGTCATTCTGTTTGCAGTCCGCTCTCTCCCTCCAGGTGCCTGCCCACAAGCCTGCAGCTATGCCGAATACACCGCCTTTCAAAGAAATCAGTCACCTTTCCATCTGCCAGTGTCTGTATCTTCCCTTCTCTTAGTATCCAAGCCCATGAGAAAATCAGTCTTATCTCACCTCCCATTTTTTTGATCCAGGGCACCCCTCCTCCTGCCCACCCCCAACACTTTGCGAAAGCTGCCAGCTCACACAAAGGTCAGCAATGATAACCCTCATGTTCTAAATGCAATTGAATGCTTTTCAAGGAACATTTGGCTTTCCTCATTCTGTGATATTCGACTCTCCTGACTACTCAACTCCCCCACACATACCCTTTATTAAAAAAATGAAATTTCCTCTCATTTCATACCTTTTTTAGACATTCATAATACCACTCTTTCCTGAAAAGTCCTTCAGATTCTTGTTTTCAGGCAAACCTTGCTTCATCTTTTCAGAGCAGTTCAAGTCGCATACTCTACAGATTTCTTTCTTTATTCTTCCAGAGACAAATAGCCACTCCCTCCCTCCTATCACTCAGCATAGACCTCATTCTAACCCCCATCATAGATGATTGACGACATGTGTTAGCCTCACAAGGGAAAGACCCACAGAATACTTAGGCAAACTCAATGTTCCGAAATGCTCAACCACACCAACATCTCTGGGCTGGTTTTTCTCCTTTAAGTTATGAGCTTGCATCTCCTAAACTAGAACCCTTAAACAACAAGTGGGAGTAGACCTGGTGTCATCTAAAGGCGTCTGAAAGCTCCAAAGATCAGTTCACTGTCACTCACTGTTTTACTGATGAGTCCCATGAGTAGAACACTCTAGGAGATCATCTCCTGAGGTGAGGCGCATCTCTGGAATGCTTGCCCTGAAATAATAATTCCATGTATATAAAAAGTGTCATTTTTGAAAAGGCAGTTGTGATAAAATATTTCAGACTTCCCCGGGTGAGACAAAATAACAGGAGTATTTATATTTCCCTCCAGCTGAGACATGCATCCTGACCCTACCTACCCCCACACCTGTCTGACTTGAGAAACTAGATTTAGAAGTGAGTGGATTACAGTAACGTTCAGGTTCAATTGGGATGTGATTTTGACATTGCAGATTTTGTTCTTTTGAAAAAACTTGTTAGAAAAAATATGTTAGTATAGTTCCAGTTTAAACTGGTTCGATGTATGCGCATCTGTGTGTACATACACACGAGTGACTGTCTGCATGGGTGTGTGAGAGAGATTTGCTTATATATTGAGGGGGAAATGAGTTATTTTTATAATTCAATCAACATTACTGGCTAACAAGGGTAATAATTTAAGCATATTACATCCATATATTTTCATCTTTGGTATCCTGGTGCCTATCACACCATAAGTAGCTCTAAGCACTGTCTGCCAGGCTCACATAGGTTTCTCACGCAGGAAGAAAAACCATTGCTGCCTGACTGCCCAGCCTAAAGGACTGAAGCCCCACGGAAGGAGGAGGACCTGGCTGGGAGTTCCAGGCGAAGGTGGGAATCTGGCCTGATCCTCCTTGGGAAGTGTAGAAGGAGAGACCCCATCAGCCATTTTTCTTTTTCTTTTTCTTTGCCTGTGTCCACAGAGACATGTGTTAGGAGGTGTTTGATGCCCATATTAATGGAATACTGAATGTCTCCAGCTCTGAAAATGTATCTCAAGGAAACTACTGAGCCAGCATGCAGAAATGTTGGTAAGGTCACTTATCTCCTCATGTCTTCTAAAATGTCTAAAATGAGAGCTTGGTTAATAAATTAAGGGAAACTTTAAAATAGAATACGATGCTACCATTTAAAATAATGTACCAGGCCCACCCTGGTGGCACAGCGGGTTAAAGCACAGCACTAAGAAGATAAAGCCACTTCAACATGAGTTCGATCCCCGCCTGCCCCAGAGGTGACCCACATGGTGCGGCAGACCTCTCCTGACCTTCCTGCTCTTCCCCTCAGCAGTATACTTTGTCAGTCGGCCTGTTCTGTTCCCCACCCTGTCTCTGGTGAACCCTCTTACCATCCCTGCACCTCTTGCCTGTACCCCAGTTCTGTATGTATAAATAAATAAATCTTAAAATAATGTTCCGTATTCATTACCTGGAAAGAACTACAGAAAAACAAAGCCAGATAACTGCACACCATCTAGTATAGAATTTTTATAAAATAAAACAAAATGGTGTGTTAGGACCATTTATTCCCCCGCTCTTCAGGTTTCTCTACTGTTGTTATTATTTTTTAATTCCACTCATAGAGCAAAAAGCTGTAATATCACTGCCTTTTTGGAGGCAAGGTTATGGCTGGTCCCACTTGGCAATGGTCAGGGGTCTGCATCTCCCTCCTCTGGCTTCCCTGGTCAGAAGGTCTAGTCCCCTGCTTCCTCCTGGAACTCCACAAGGTCTAGCCCCTGGAATACACTGTGGCAGTGAGAAGCTGCTGAACAAAATTGAAAGCGAAGAGAGTGGTGCTCTCAGCATGAAAACCAATAGGAGACATGTAGGCCTCCCTTGATATTCCCATGTAATGCAGGAGCCAGAAATTCCCCTCTTCAATCCCCCATCCCGGAGAACAAGAAAGGTGTCCAAAGAACTGACTGGAAGTTCGCTCTCACAAAGTAAACAGGAGTCCTCTATGCCCAAGGTAGAATTTCCAGCCCACCCAATAACCAGGAGAGGCAACCTAGTGAATTTGCAGAGCTGACAGAGCTCAGTAGGCTAAACCAGCCAGGAGGAATCCCTTTCCTGCCTGAGCCTAGAGAGAAGATGACAAAAGTCACTGGTAGGGACCATACAGAGCCAGCCAGTGCTTCTTCGTTACCTGCAGCATCAGAGACCTGGGGTTTCCCAAGAGATGCCACAGACCCAGGAATCCTCTCTCTCGTCAGTGAGGTCACACAAGTCCCTGGCTCATTAGACACTATGGAATGGGAAAGGGGGAGGGTTGGGACACCCCAGATCATGTATTAGTTCTCCATTGCTGAATAACAAATAACCCCAAAGTTCAGGAACTTAAGAACTGTAAGTCATTTTCTCACAGTTTCTGTGACTTAGGAAGGTGAGGACGGCCCAGTCCAGCTAGATGGTGCTGGTGTGGGGTCTGTAGTGATGTAGTGAAGGTGGTAGCCACGGTAGTAGTTGTCTGGAGGCCTGACTGGGCCTGGAGGGCCCACTAAATAAATGGCCCATTCACTTGCCTGGCAAATTGGTGGATTATTGACAGGAAGCCACAGTTTCTTGAGATGCACAAGTATCTTAAATGTGACACAGCAGCTACCATGCAGGAAAAGTGAACCAAACAGCAAGGTTTCCACCAGCAATGTTTGAAAGGGTTTCGCCTCCAAAGCCACATTCCAGGAACTGCATCTTCTCTTGCCATAGAGAACAATCTGTCATATGGGTGGGCCACCTCAAAGTGTGAATGCCAGCAAGGGGGATCTCTGAAGTCTGTCTAAATGGCTGGCTATTGCAGTGAGGAGGTTATTTTTGAGGGCCCTCCCTAGTGGTCTAGGGGTATAGTCTCAGTATACCAGTGGGAGCAATGGCCTACATTTAATCCCCGGCCAGGGAGTTGACCCACATGGCTCAGCAGACCTCTCAGCTGCTCTCCCACTGCTCCCTCAGCAGGTGTATTTCAGTAAATACACCTGTTCTGTTCATCACTCTGTCTCCAGTGAATCTTCTCACCTCTCCTACACCTCTGACCTTCATCCCAGTTCTTTTATGCATAAGTAAATAAATAAATCTTTTAAAAATGTTCATTTTTAATTGACTTAATGATGACCAGAAATCACTAATTTAACCAGAAGAGATGAGACATTTCTGGGCTGGATCTAAAGTTCATAGAAAGAGACTATGATGATACTGTTAGCTGGTAATTTCTTATTTATCCTAGTCTATCCATAATCATGGGACTTCCTCAGAACAAAGTTGGTATCAGTTGTTTGGGGAAAAAATAGTATTTTCCCAGTGCTATGTTGTGACAATTGAAGCAAATCTATTTCAGGCTTTACTTGTTTCAATTCAGTATCTGATAAATGAGAGTTATTTCTAGTTCGACGAAGAGTTTCTTTACATTCATCTCCCTTATACCTAGTTCTCAATTATTGTTAAAAATAGATAAATCGGCCCTCCCTGGTGGCGCAGCAGGTTAAAGCACTGCACTGAGAAACTAAAGCCACTTCCGCATGAGTTCGATCCCCGCTTGCCCCGGAGGTGACCACATGGCGCGGCAGACCTCTCCTGACCCGCCCGCTGATCCCCTCAGCAGTGTACTTCGTCGATCTGCCTGTTCTGCTTCCCGCTCTGTCTCTGGTGAATCCTCTCACCCTCCGCATCTCTAGCCTGTACCCCAGTTCTGTATGAATAAATAAATAAATCTTTTTAAAAAATACATAAATCATTTCTACTTTTCTTTAGCAAATTTACGCTGTAGAGAAGGAAGGAGGGAGGGAGATGGGAAAGAAAGGAGGGAGAGATGGAAAGAGGAGGGAGGAGACAGGCCCAATAGGTAAAGGCACATCCCAGGGCTAAGCACTTCGGCAGAAGCCCAGGGCTTCCGGTGGGTGAGCTAGAGCCTGTGATGTTCCTGGCTTCAGGCACTCAGAGGGAAATCTCAGGTTCCTCACACTGCTAACCGCCAGGCATTACAGACCCCTTCACTTGCAGTAGTCTGCTCCTCACCGGAAAGACCAGCCATGGGAGAGGGAAAACAAACCACCTCCCTCAAAGTGTCTCAGGTAACATTCCTGCCCCAGTGCTTCTGGAAAACGGCAAAATCTCCGAAGGACATGGGAGCTTGAGAACGCATTTTTCTGCAATGGCGTCTAAAAACATACCAGAGCTCATGTTTCCAGGATAATTGAAACCTTTGCTATTAATTGGAGAAGGGGATGGGGTTAAGGAGGCGGGCAACATGGAAACCTTTTCCTGCCTTTGCTGGAAAAGTTCCTGCTGTGGTTTTGGAGAAACAAATAGCCCAGTGTTCTCCCTCAGAGCCAAAGTGGGGGAGGGGAAGAGAGCAGAGCTCTGATGAGGAGAGGGATGCTCTGTTCAGTGTTTTTGGGGGCTGCAAAGGACAGCTGGCCCAACTTGATGCACTGGGAAAGGAATTCCTGAACCCTTATTATTTCAAAACTTGCGACTTTGCACTCAGGGCCCCACAGCTCTAGCCTCAAGCACATATGAATTTGTCCATCGGCAAGTAGCATGATTTTCTCCGGCTACTGGCACATCCACACAAAACTCAGTGCACAGTATTCAGTGGTGATGAAAGGAAATTATGCTGTTTTTTATATTATTAGCATCACTACACCATAGAGAGCAAAAAACAGTCCAGCAGACAGAAGTGAGAACTAAAAATAAAGATTCTCATTTAGCATTCATTTGCCTTTGACTTGTATCTATTTAATAAGCATTGTCTCTGATCTCTGATGAAGTTAACCCTCTCCCTCGCCCCACATCTCTCCTCTTTCCAAACAATCCCCATAGGCTTGAGCGCTCACGTTGGAAGATACCAGAGTCAATGATTCAGAGAAACTTCTAGAAGAATCCCCATGAGGAGAGTGCGAATTCAGGGCATCTTAATGTAGAATTGACTTCCCAAAGGATCATTCTTGGAGTCGTGGTCTTCCAATCCAGTATTTCAGAGTTCTTCCCCCTGGCATCAACCAACTTGACAGCTATAAATGTATTGCATTGCTCCTAAATAAGATTGCTCCCAGGCCATATTATCTATAAAGTGAATCTAATTTGAAATATGTTATAGTTGTAAAATTTTAATGAAAAATATCTAAAATACCCATCACAATGCCTACAACAAAAATGTCACTTCTCTCTCTAGCCTAATCTGTAATATGAGGAAATAATTGCCTCACAACGTTATGAGGATTCGATGTAAAACACATAAAAGCATCAAGTATTGTATTTGATATACAAAAGTCATTTGATAAGAGGAGTTTGAAAACAACAACAACAACAATATTTACATAATAATTATTTTTGATCTCCACCTCTGTAACTTTGGGACAAAATATAAAAATTCTTTTTTTATTTTTATGCCTACACACCACTTTCCCCCACCTGTGCCTATGCTTATGTGATTTTGTGAGGTCTTGTGCCTCTTTGACAACTTTAGTTCTGGATTTCCTGCCCCAGGGGAGTTAGTAGGTTTTTGTGTGTTTTGGGAGCTGTGTTTAAAGTAACCAATACCAAGATTTTTGCTTGGCAAGCCAAAGCTCAGCTAGGAAAATTCACCTATGTGGTGAGTAGGCAGGCAAGTAACTCTTAAAGTTCATATTTGAGGCTGGGTAGAGAACACAGAGCCGATGGGGAAAGGCAGTCACCCCCTTGGTGGCCAAGACTTGGGCTTTGCTCCGAGCAGTGGTTGGGAGGAGACAAGCCTATCTGTGGCTCCAGGAGAACCAGCCTCTGCTCGTGTTCTGGTGGCTCTGTGGACACGCTCAGGTGATATGGCATTGTGCAGCAAACCATCAATAACAAAGACACTGCTCCCCACTAACAAAGAGCTGCTTCCCTTTGGGCCTTTTTTACCCCATCCTCAAAGTCTGAGACAATAAGAGCAAATTATCCAGTTATAAAAGGATTCTTTCCTGATAGAGTGGGGGTGGGGGAAGAGGTATGAGGTAGGCAGTCTGATTTCTTGCTCACTAATATTTCATTAGATAGACAAGCATGTCCCCCAATTATCTTGCCATTAGTTCTGTTCCAGAGAGTCTCCAGTCAACACAAGAGAGAGTGGTTCCCTGTGGCCTAATTCTACTTCAGCGGCTATGTTTTATATTCATCTCAACTGAGCCCCTGGCTTCCAGAGAGTTGGCCAAACATTTTTCTGGGTTTAACATGTGATTGTAATGGGATGAGATTAGATTTTTTTTTAAAGATATATTTATTTATCCACACAGAGCTGGGGTACAGGCCAGAGGTGCAGGGGCCGTGAGAGAATTCATCAGAGACAGAGTGGGGAGCAGAACAGGCATACTGGCAAAGTACAATGCTGAGGGGAGCAGAGGGCATGTCAGGAGAGGTCTGCCTTGACATGTGGATCACCTCCGGGGTGGGGGGATCGAACTCATGATGAAATGCCTTTAGCTTCTTAGTGCTGTGCTATAACCCGCTGCCCCACCAGGGAGGGACCAGCTTTTTTTAACATATTAAATTTGCCAGTCATTTACATGTCTATATAAATTTAATTTTGTTTTTGCTCATACATACACAAGCTTCACTCACCCTCCCTCCACCAAACCTTCTGTGCCAGTGCCCTATTCCTTCCTTCCCCTATCCACTCCTTCCTCTTCTGAGCTTAGCCTTGTAATGGAAGACTGCTGAAACAAAGATTGCCCTCTCTGATGTGAGGAGGCCCCATTCAATCAGTTGAAGTCCTAATAGAACAGAAAAGGCAGAACATCCCCTGCATAAGAGAAAACTCTTCTTGACAAACGGCCTTCGAACTGGGACATCAGTTTTTTCTGCCTTTGGATTGCAATAATGTTTGCTCTTCCGGGTTCTTGAGACTGCCAGCTTCGGGACAGGAAGTACACCATCAATGCTCTTGGTTCTCAGGCCTTTAGACTCACACTGGAACTCCACCATCTACTCCCCTGGGCCTCTAGCTTGCCAACTCACACCACAGATCTTGGGACTTGCCAGTCTCCATAATTACATGAGCCACTTCCTTGTAATAAATCTCTTTCTTTCTCCATACTATGATTCCCTGGAGAACCCTAACTGATACACCCCCCTCCCAGTTCCCAAGTCCAGCATCCTCTTCATCAAATGTTCTCTTTCCATGGAATTATACATATGTTAGTAACACGATGCTGGGAAACTCTTCAGAGAATAGTAGGAACTTTAAATCAACTGTTTGAAATTACAGCTCTGGTTCCAGACCTGTGGTTTTGGTGCCAAATCCAAAGAAGATGATAAATGAGAATAAGAGAGGGGATAAAATGGTGTGTGAGGCTTTGATTGATGTGCAACATCTGAAGTAGTTCCTCCATGGGTCAAGCTTTTGTCTAGAAACTTCTGGGCTTTGTTTGGTTTTGCACTGAGGCTTCCATTTATAGCAATATGTTTTCCAAAAGTCAAAGGAGGGAGCCATTGTGAGAACACAAAGATCACCACAGAGCCAGACTGTTAGCAAGTGAGCAAGATGAGGCTTCCTTCATTACACACGAAACCATGCCTGGAGCAGAAGTGGGTGCTGATTTCCTCAGAAAGTTGCACCAGCTGTGAGCCCTAGGGGCTGGGGAAGCGTTTGGATTTTTTTCTGAGTCCCTGGTGGTTCTCTTATTAAATTTGCCTTGAGTTCACTGAAGAGTATTTCTTAGAGGGCTTCTGGATCCTCCCTCTGTCTAAGCTGCCCTAACTTTTATGCCGTGGAGCTAGCGAAAATGAAAAGTAGTGGCAACTGGGGAATCATTTACCAGTCCTCCGAAGACTGCTGGGCATTTGCACCAAGAGCATGTTGGATAATTTATGAACACAGAACTAGTCTGTGGGAGTGAAATAGAGCCCTGCACTTCGCGGCAGTCATAATGAACAAAATAAATTCCATCGTTATGCAGATGCTCCACGAGGCCTGTCAGCGTGTCGAGGAAAATTTACTCTCTGTCTCTGATGTTCGAGACAAACAATTCCATGAGATGAAAAACAACACAGAAAACGCGAGCAGCACCTGGTTCCACAGCTCTAGGAAGCGTGCTGCACACGGGGACAGCCCACCTCCACGGTGACCGCAGCCGTTCTGCGCCGGCAGTAACAGACAGGAAGACTGGGGTACAGGCCAGAGGTGCAGGGGTGGTGAGAGGATTCACCAGACAGAGTGGGGAGCAGAACAGGCGGACTAACGAAGTACACTGCTGAGGGGAGCAGTGGGCGTACCAGGAGAGGTCTGCCACGCCATGTGGGTCAGCTCCAAGGTGAAGATCGAACTCGTGCTGAAGTGGCTTTAGCTTCTTAATGTTGTGCTTTAACCTGCTGTGTCACCATGGATGGCCGGTCTTTTTTTTTTTTTTTTTTTTAAATAGCTTTAGACCTGGAAACATATCGCACCCTGAAACAGGGTGTCTGTCTATTTGGGTTGTTTTGAGTGACAGGCTATAAGATGAAGGAAAATGTTGTTGGCTTTGTAGAAACCAGGGACTAAGTTCCTATGACTTGCCCCCCTTGAAAAAAATCCAAAAATTACTTGTCTCATGTCTACCAGTCATATATAGCCTCCTTCCATTTGCCAGGCCTACGAATGCTGCCAAAGCCAAGGATTCCTCACCTCACCTCTATGTCTGGTTTTGCTAAAATTTAAAAAGTGCCATGGCTCTTTAGATGGTGCCAAGGAGTTATATATTCAGGTCTCCAAGCCACCTACGATTACTTGACTTGGCTACGACCTGTGCTGTACTCAGTCCCAGTGGTAATTATACCATAAACCATGTCTCTCTTATTTTATTTCATTTTATTTGGAGGATGGGGCTCCTCACCAGAGTTACTTTCTCATTAGATGGCTTCATTGACCACCAACTTGCTTTGGTATAAAAACCTTTTATGCATCAGAAATGTGTGCTGTGGCCATTCAGCTCTATGGATTCCTCCTGGTGATTCTGCTTGCGGATTCCCCTGCCATCTGCAATATACCTGACTGTTCCCCAAATTGTACGCATTGGCAATTTTCCTTGGCTTCCTTTTTTTCTTAATAATCTCAACTGAGAAGCAGAAGTGACTAGTAATGTCTCTTTGAAACATTTAAGAGGACCTGCCTGTGAAGGTAGCTTGCTTTTTTTTTTTTAAAGATTTATTTATTTATGCACACAGAACTGGGGTATAGGCCAGAGGTGCAGGGTGGTGAGAGGCTTCACCAGAGACAGAGTGGGGAGCAGAACAGGCAGATGGACG
>NW_004567138.1:1077160-1102248 GCF_000260355.1 Condylura cristata
GGGCAGGCGGGGATCGAACTCATGAGGAAGTGGCTTAAGCTTCTTTGTGCTGTGCTTTAACCCGCTGCGCCACCAGGGAGGACCAGCTTGCTTTTCTTTTCTGAACTTTCAGGCAATCATTGTAAGCAGTGGGTAAGATAAGCAATCTATCATTACTCAGAAGTCTATGATTTACACTGCAATCCTTACTAACAAATTATCCAATTTATATTGCTAAAAGGGTAAACAAAAATGTCTTCATACATTTTCTAAAACAAAGAGAATCACACTAGTCAAGGAGCCTCCAATAGGGCTACCCAGGCGACCTGGTTTTGGAAGGCAAATAACTTCAACCCAGCAGCTTTATTTAGCTTGGGTTTCTCTCAGTTTCTGCATAAATTTACTATAAAATCATAAAGCAAAACATAAAAGGAGAATGGCAACAGTAAAGTAGCTATGCCACAAACTCGACAACGATTATATATCCTATCTGGGGCACACTTAACTCTCTAATTGCTAATTGTAATTTAAATGAAAACATGTGTTTCTTGTTAAATTCATCAACTACATTTTTAAGTGCTACCGAGAACTGTGATTAAGGCTGAATGCACACCTCAGGGTTTCGACAGCCACAGGACTCAGGCAGTTATGGGATGTCATATGAGGTTGGAAGTTCTTAATGGGCACAGCACTTCCATAGCAGACAACCCGGCAGGAAGGAGGGGGATCACTTGGGAGAAGTCACTCAACTGGGAATCTTTGTACAATGTGTGGTACTATCTCCGACGAATCCAATTGTTAAGTCTCAGGGAAATTCTTTCAGATACAGCTCTCTTTGGAATCCAGCCCTTTTCTTATTAAAGATACTCTGTAGAGTAATAAAATCCTGACCAACTGGAGCACTATTTCAGTTCCCCAAGCCAATTGTAACTTGGGTGTGAGTGGAGGATTCCCCAAGGCTTGAGGCAATATTTCAACTATGTGAGAACTCAATCCAGTTCAACTCAATCCTGACGCTACCTACCCAGAAATGCCATGAATTTCCACAAGTAAAGGGCACAGTCTCCAGAAACATTCCTCACTTCAGTTCATGGGTTGTAAGCCCAGGTGGTTACCTGTGCTTCTGACCAATAAGATCAAAAGGTCTAAGTCACTCCTCTGGTTTGATCAGTTTCCTCCATTGGAGACAGAATTCAGAAAACCCATTTACACACCAGATGACCAATTTATTACAAAGCTTATTATCCAAGAACAGCCAGAGGGAAGAGCTGTCTGGGCAAAGTGTGAGGAAAGGGGATAGCACTGTTAGGCCCTCTCCAGGTATGCCATTCTCCCAGCACCAACATGTATTGCCCAGAGCAGAAGCTCTCTGAAGCTCCTCCTTAAGGCTTCATTACATAGACATGGCTGATTAAATCACCTGCCACTGGCAATGGGCTTGATTTCCAACTTCCTTTCCCATCCCTAGATCAGAGATCTAGGAGTAGGATTGGAAGTTCCTACCTCTAATTATATAGTGGACTCACCTGGCAGCCTGCCCAAATCCTTAAGTGCTTCCCCTAACGTCATTTCTTTAACCTAACAAAAGACACCTTGTTCATTCTCAAAACTGAGAAATATCAGAATTTTTAGCAGCTGTAAACCAGGAACTATGTTTAAAGACCAAGTATGTGTAAGAAATATATTTTGGTAATCTGGCGAAATGCATCATTCTTATTAATCACAATATCAGAAGTACTCTCCTGGCAAAGAAGCTGGTTCTCTTTGTAACTGCCCTGTTTCCAAGGAAGGCATCATACCCACAGACACATGAAGAAAAAAAATAATATGGTGCATGGCAAGGTCATCTGTGACATGTAGGGTTTCATACAACTCTCTGGCACAAGCAGTTGCTCAGCAAACATAATTTCCATCTTTGTAGCTGCTAAGCACAAATTTGATATTAATATTTAAAGAAGAAGTAAAAAGTTACCCTACTCAGCTTTGCTTAGTGGAAAATAAGCCTTAAATCATAAAATTCTGAATAAAGAACAATGTTTTATGTAAAAAATTGGTATTTTCAATTTGATGGAGTAATTACAAATTCTTACTCAAATTACATTTTATTAAAATTTTTATTAGACTAACAAGAATAATTCATAAATAGCTTATTAGTTCATATATATGTATATATGTATAGATATATGTGTGTGCATATATATATATATGTATATATATATGTATGTATATATATATAAACTCATTTGTGAATTGTTTGAGTCTGTGCCAGTCTGTCTAGGCGCTCCAGTGGAGCAAAACTAATAGGAAATATAGATAAATAAGTAGATCAACAGATGATAGAAGATAAATAGATTGATAGATGATATAAGATAGATACCAGTATCTGCTAATGGTTTGACATACAGCCCTTACTATATCATATGTGTATATGATTTATTATAAGCAATTGTTCATGTGCTTAGGAAAGCTGAAAAACCCCACAATCAGCAGTTGACAAGTTAGAGAGACCCAGGAAAATGATAATGTATGTTCTAGTCTTAGCCTGAGTCTGAAGGCAGGAGAAGACAGATGTCCTGGCTTGAAGACACTCAGGCAGAGACAAGAGTTCTCCCTTAGTTTTTTTCTTTCCTTCTATTCAGTCCTAAAATGGACTGGATAAGGCTCACCAGCACCAGGGAGGACATTTGCTCTACTCAAATGGCAATCTCACCCTAATACTCTCCTACCCAAAAATGTTTGACAAATATCTGGGAACCCCAAAATCTAGCCAAATTGACACATACAATTACCATCACAGAGTCCATGGTGATCTTTCAAGACGTTTTGAGCTCTTTGTCTGTGGCATCCACAGGAAGTGCATGCTGTGGGATCAGGCAGATCTACACTGAATTCTGCTTCTTCTGCTTACCAGGTCTTTGTCTCTGAATAGTTGCATGACCTCACCAGGACTCAGATGTTCTTATAGCCTACTGGACAGAGTAAGGGCTGTATGTCTATTCAGCTCATTGTATTTGCTATCTGTGTGGCTCTAGATGCAAACAGTGGCCAGTCCTTCAAACTGTGGGATTTGGAAAATGGGGGGTTGGGGCCTGTTCCTTGCTACTGTGTCTTATAGAACATTTGTGACAAAGGACCTGTGACCCAGAGGACTGGTTCTAGCTAATTCTTGCTAATGTTCATTTGTTCACCTGTCAGCTTGCACACAACTCCTGGAGAACTTCCCTGCTTACTCAAACTCACAGACTCCAGTCACCCAAGCATTATTTTCTTCCAGTCTCTTCTGGGGTCTAGAAGATTCTCCGCTGGACCTGTTATGCATTGAATTGTGTTTCTCCAAAATTCTTATGCTGAAATTCCAAGACTTAATATCACAGAGCATGACTGTTTTGGGAGATCAGGTCTTTTAAAACTGATTAAGTTAAAATGATGCCATTAGGATGTTGTCTTCACAAGGAGTATAAGGCTCCTAACTGACAAATCCAATACCTCATTTGGGTATTCATGCTGTGAGCTCCCTAAGATACCAAACCTGGTTGATACCCTCATTATGAGTCGTTCTTCAGGGAAAACTCCCATTTTCCCTGATTCTCCTGTCACTTTCTGTCTCCTGCTTCTCAGTCTCTTCTGCTGGCTTGCCTTCTGCCCGTTCTTGCATGTCATACCTTCTTGCATGGACAGTCTCCAGTGCGCCAGCATGTCCTGATGACCTCACATCCATCCTATGAAGCCTTATAACTTATCAGACCAAGCTTCTTCACTGTACCCTGCTCGCCCCGACTGCCAAGCCCTCAGTGATTGGCAGCACTTTGCCGGATTCTGAGTGGTCAGAACTTCAATTATTCAGTCATCTCTGCATCAGGGGCAGGGTAGCAGGGTGATGTCCTTGCCTTCAATGAGGCAGGATCAATACCCAGATTACTGCTGACAAGTCCTGCTAACCCACAAATGGAAGTGCCTGCCCACGAGCCCTCACTGGTATGCCCTGGTCAGTGATTGTTTTTCTAAAACAGACTTTGGTCAAACTGATTATGAACACATTCACAATTCTTATGTTAGAATTTCTGACAGTGTGTACTTTCCTAAGGCAACTTAAGCTTAGTGGCTTACGCAATAGAAATGTAATCTTACCATCCTAGAGGCTATCGAGGTGCCAGCGGGGAGACTGATTTAAAGCCTTATATTCATGACTATTCTGCCCCACTCTTGAAGGAGAAAACAAGTTGAGTCCCCAGAGAAATTCAAGCAAAGGGGTCTTGGACTTTGGGACAGCCAGCACGAAGGATGATAGATGAGAGGCAGCAAAGAAAAGCAAAGAAATCAGAAAACGCTGAAGGTACAAGAGGTTCTTAGAAGCAAGTTACAAAGGATCAGGACTCTAGATCATTCGTGGAGGTTTTCAAAGACACCTAAAAGCTGTGCAGCAATGCCTAAGAGACTCCAAGAGGGTAATTTTCCAATGGAAATCTCTTTTTCAGTCAAATGACCAAACAAGTATGAGGGTGAAATAAAGACATTTTTCAAATATGCAATGCCTGAAACAACCTGCAATGTTTGACAAATATATTTCACCAAAGTAAGACAATAAACCAAAAAAAAAAAAATTATATTGTCCAGGAGCAAGGGAGCCCCAAAGAAGAGCAATGAAAAAATTCCCTAGAAGATAATGAAGATGCACCAGGCTGATAACCATGCATCAAGTTTAGATGACTCTGGGTAAGATATTTCCAACAAAAACAAAGGATCTCTTTTGTTGAAAATCTGGCAGAAATATTAGTTATATGCAGAGAGAAAATTAAGCAATAAAGAAACGAGACAAACCTGGGAGACATGAAGAGCTATGGAAGAAAGAAAACATCATCATAATCTGCTATGATTATGCATCTCCACTGTGAACAAAATTTCTATAATCATAACCACCTCATTGTACTGTGATCACGTGATGCTAAATAATTGTGCTGGAAGGATGAAGGGGACCGGGTACAGGTGTATATGACTATGGGTGCCTATAAGATTTTATATATAAGATTACCTTGGATCTTTTATATAAAACTCTGTTGCTAACATCTAAATTGGGAAAAAATAAAGAACATGTTCATTAGAAAAGTGGGCAGAAATAACACTAAAAGAATTAAAATTGGTTGCCTCAGGGCTATCAGACTCAGGGGTGGAAAGGCCTGGTAAAGGGCTAGTTTTTCTTTATGTGCCTTGTAGTACTCTTTGACACTGTAAAGTATGTAAAAATTGAAACTATGATAAAATATTTTTAAGAGTAGTTTTGAATATTCATGTTTCTCATTTATGATTTCTCTCAGCTCTGCCCAAAGCTGGTTCTGCCTATCCACGCTCTGAGGTGTTTAGAATTACATAGGCCCCTGGAAGGGACGTTTCTTCATCCTGTGATTACTCTCCCATGCCTATGAGAAAGTAATACTATTGATGGATAGATGGTTTTAATTAAGCTTCCAAGCGAGCACTGTTACCTAGTGAATAAAAACAGTTCACATTTCTTTTCATGTCTTGTCTACCTGATTGTGTAGCAGGGAGATATAGCTCAGGCTATCTGTGTAGACCCAACAATAAGATACTTGGGGCTTGCTTATTTTTAATCACAGTGTAGAGTTTATAAACCTAGAAACCTTTAACGCAAATCCAACCATATAGTCTAAATCTTCCAAATACGATGAGAAATCGTCTGCTTTGGAAATAGCATCTGAGAGGATTGTGTGTTACTAAGTGCACACAGAACTAGTTCAATCTGGGATGCAGAGAGCACCACCCACAGAAGGCCATGGGGTCGTGTTCAGGGAAGCCCTTGCTCCCAAGTCTTCTGTGAACTCTGATTCTGCCCTCTGCAGCTCCCATTCCATTTTATTGGTAGATGAAGTCAAAAGATCTGTCTGGAGAATTCTTTCTCACCTGATGAGAAGAAGTTGATGAGTCCAGTGAGCTAATTTTTCTTTTCTAAAATGCCCTGAGCAAGCTCTGTCAAAGAATCAGGTAGACAGGCTAAACATACCTGGTCACCCATGAGAAGGAGGATTCCCACATGGCAGAACGTGAGCCTCATTCCTGCTAGGTGATGTGTGGGGCCCCTTGTTAAAGCATGAAGCAGATTTCAAGACAGTGATAGTAGAAGATGAAACCAAATCAGACGTCTCACACACATGGGGCTTTCTCAACAAAAGAAAGTCAGTGCACACAGAATAAACAGTTGCCTGGTTGGCATGGAGGCTTCCATTTTTCACTTGCTCATTAGAAGTTTATGGGCCTCCTTGGTGGTCTGGGGATTAAATCTCAGTGCTGTCACCACTGTGGCTAGGGAGCTGACTCACATGGCACAACAGACCTCCCCTGTGTCACCTACTGCTCAGCAGTGAATTTCAGTAAATTCAACTGTTCTGCTCCCCATTCTGTCTCAGGTGAATCCTCTCACCCCTGTCCCTGTGCCTTTGACCTACAATTAAGTTCTCTCTCTTTTTTTTTAGATTTATTTTTATTTATTTTTTACATCATTCTTCATTTGAGGCATTTTTTTAATATCAGTTGTAATCTGTGTGGACTTCCCACCACCATTCACCCATGTGCCATCACTATAGTCCTGTACATGTTTCCAACCCCAATTTTTATCCCATTCCCCTCTCTACCCTGTAAAATGTCTCTGGTATATAGTTGTTCATTGTTTTTTGTTTTTACTTTATTACAGTTGCTTTTATTTTTTTCCTGATCCCTTACACTCCTGCTATAAATGAAACTATCCAATATTTTTCTTTTTCTTTCTGGCTTACTTCACTAAGCATGATCCCTTCCACTTCCATCCATGTTGCTGCAAAAGACATATGTTTATCTTTTTGATTGCCGAGTAATATTCCATTGTGCATACATGGAAAATCCTAAAAACTACATAGAAAAACTAATCAAAGCAATAAACCAGTTTAGTAAAGTAACAGGGTATAAAATCAACACACAAAAATCAGTAGTCTTCTTATACACAAACAACCAATCAGAAGTGGAAATAAAAAAAAATCCCCTTTAAAATTGAAACAAACAAACAAAAAATCAAATACTTGGGTATAAACCTAACAAATGAGGTAAAAGACCTATACAAAGAAAATTATAAAACACTGTTAAAAGAAACATAAGAAGATACAAAGAAATGGAAAGACATCCTCTGCTCATGGATTGAAAGAATTAATATCATTAAAATGGCCAGCCTATGAAAAGCAATATACATATTTAACACTATTCCAATAAAAATCTCAATGACATTCTTCAAAGAAATAAAACAAATATTGATGAGATTTATATGGAACCACAAAACATCTCGAATAGCTAAAACTCTCCAACTAAAATGAAAGAGAACACACTCATCACATTCCCAGACTTCAAGCTATACTACAAAGCTATAATGATCAAAACTGCATGGTACTGGACCAAGAATATACATACAGACCAGTGGATTCTAATAGAAAACCCAGTGATAAGCCCACAGGTTTATGGACGGCTAATCTTTGACAAAGGAGCAAAGCATATACAATAGAAGCCTCTAGTTCTTCTACACAAGTTAAAAAAAATAATTAAAAAATAAAATACTTTTAAGAAGTTTTAAAAAGATTTATTTACTTATGCATACAGAACTGAGGTACAGGTCAGAGGTGCAGGTGCAATGAAAGGATTCACCAGAGACAGAGTGGGGTCAGAACAGGGAGAGTGACAAAGTATACTGCTAAGGGGAGCAGTGAGTGAGACAGGAGAAGTCTGCTGCACCATGTGGATCACCTCCATGGCTGGAATTGAACTTACACTGAAGTGGTTGTGACTAGCTTGCAGTGCTGCATCCTAATCTGTTGCACCACCAGGAAGGGCCTGAAATAAATTTTGAAAATTAAAAAATAGAATGTTTCTGTCATGGTCACACAAGAACAAGAGCTGAGTGTGTCTGAAATCTAGGTAAGCTCTCTCCTTCTGCCCACATGGCCACAGCAATGGACTGTGACCAGGAGAAAGTCAAGCCAGAGCAACATCAGACTGCCCACCCAAGCAGCCTTTTACATCCCTACTGATCTGGAAGTTTAGGCTGTGGCCTTGTCTTATCAGCTTCCTCTTCCTGAGAACTGAGAAAGCACTTCTGAGGGCAATGAACACCATCAGTCAAGATCGCATGCCCCCAAAATAAATAGTTTGGTTATGAGGAAGGAGAGGCCTTGCTCCTTTCAAAAGAATGACTTCATGAATTTTCCATATAATATAGAAGACAAAGGAGGAAATTAACAGCTTCCCTGCATACACAATTTGGTCCCTATGACGCATTTTGGTGCTATTTTGACTTTCTTGGAGAAGTTCCCAGATCTAAATGACATGGGACATACATGTTTGCCTGAACACATTTCACCTGCTTTTGCATGAAACCTTAAGTAGGATGAAGAGCAAAATCCAGCCCAGTGAGAAATGGATATTGCCTATGAAACACACATAATTTTGGCTGGTCTTTGAGTCCTTCCAGTGGATCCACTTTTGAAAATAAAGATATCATTTTAGGGCCCTCCCTGGTGGCGCAGCGGGTTAAAGCACTGCACTGAGAAGCTAAAGCCACTTCCCCATGAGTTCGATTCCCACCTGCCCCGGAGGATATCCACTTGGCGAGGCAGACCTCTCCTGACCTGCCTGCTGCTCCCCTCAGCAGTGTATTTTGTCGATCTGCCTGTTTTGCTCCCCACTCTGTCTCTGGTGAATCCTCTCACCCTTCACATCTCTGGCCTATACCCCAGTTCCATATGAATAAATAAATAAATCTTAAAAAAAAAGATATCATTTTAAAGATCAAAGGTAGTAGCCATTTTTGTCAATTTTTAAGTAATTATGTGAAATTGCATCTACTTTAAAATATTGAGTAATATCTTTCAAGATTAAAGATGTTCCATTTTTAGCCACAGAAAATAAGTTTGGTCAATGTCTTAGAGGAAAGGTCATTTACTATGTTTCCACATTTCAGTGTGGGTCGGCTATGGTTTTTAGGTTTATTTGTAATCAACCATAGTGAGTCAGTGATGCTGAAGCAAAAAAGACCTGGTCTGATCTCCTAACCCAACATCTCTGACATTCTTCCAAGACAGAGCGAGTATTGCCTGGAAATTGCTTCCATACCTTTCTCAGTCTGGCTTGCAATTTCCCTACTGGAAGTCAATTCTTAAGATGCATCAGATCCCCCTGAAATGAAATCTCTACCTTTCCCCTTACATTCTCACACAGGATTATATCACTGATCCTTGAACAATACAGGTTTGAACTTTTCAAGTCTGCTTACATGCAGATTTTCTTGTAAACAGACAACATAAACTTATAGTATCAATAAATACAATACAATCCTACAAATAGATGTTCTCTTCTTTATGATAATATTCTTAATAACGTTTTTCATTGGCTTGCTTTACTGTAAGAATACAGTATAGAATACATAAAACATACATGCTAGAACTAATTGACTAATTTATGTTATCACTAAGGCTTCCAGTCAACAGTTTATTAGTTAAGTTTGAAGGGAGTCAAAAGTTATATGTGGATTTCCCATTGGGTTGGGTGGTACCCTGAACTTGGTTCAAGAATCAGTGGTTCTTATTGTCCATAATCATCCTTTGGTTTCTAAAAATCTTTTCTTCTCTGAAGTATACACATAGTCTCCCCAAAGCATCTAGGAATCTCCTAACTTGTTCCTATTTTCTACCTACCTCTCACTCTGACTGCTTAGATAATAAATAGATGCGTAGAAGTTTAAAAGGAACTTGGGCAGGGTCTAAGATGAACAACTGGGACATCCCCATGCTGATCCAGGTTGAGACTTCTGTTTTCTTGTCCTGAAGGGAACAGGTATGATCTTTATGAACTTTAGGAGATTTAACATTCTCTGGGCTTTTCTTTGTAAAGGTTGTGTCTAGGCTTAGAAAAGTGTCACATGTCCCACATAAAACCTACCCTCCATAATTATTCCTTCTGCCAGGCCCCTCCCTCATGCCTTTCTATACCCACATATGAGCGCATGTGAACACATGAATTACAGGGACTGTGTTGCTTACAGCTTCGCTCCTTTTGTTCAGTAACGGACCTGATTTTTTTTATCAATACATTTAGATCCTTTCCACTTACTAGCGGCGGCACAATGTCCATAAACTGTTGTATCACAGTTATTCTTCCATCAAGAACCACTATTTCCTTGAATGTGCTTTCAGGAACATTCTTGTGTTATAGGGCAGTGAGAGGGACACCGCTGAACCCCCAAGCCTGCCTGCTCTAAATAGGTTCTGCCATTTTCCGCATCAAGACAAAACATGTAAGAGCTTTAATGGAAAGGAAATTTAATACAATGAGTGTGAATACAGAAAAGAAAAAGAATATAGTTTCTAAATCAAACACTCAGAGTTACCCATCCCCTCGTGGGTAAAAGTCCACCCAAAAGGGATGGGCCCAAAGCAAGGCCTGAAAGCCCGCCACAAGTCTAAAACAACTTCCATAGAAATAGGTCAGAAATGGCCAGAGAAGTTTGGGAGAAAAAGAGAAAAATCAAAATCAAAATAAATGCTGCCATAGTGAACCTCCCCATGGGTCTCTCACCCACATCTCTTTCACCCAACCTCCCCACGGGTCTCTCACCCACATCTCTTTCACCCAAACCAGGACTAAGAAACAAGAGTTGCTTCTTCTCATGTTTCTGTCTGCTCCATGTGGCTCCCTCAGGTCACCTTCTTGCTCTCCATCCTGCTTCCTTCCTCTTCAGTCTCCTCTCAAGATTCTTCTCTTTTCTGCTCAGCTCTACCCTATTTTTGGGTGGGGCAAGGAACCTGGAACCTTCCCTTTTCCGCCTTACCACCCTGTTACCCTTGCTCATATACCTTTGAGTATGTATGTGAATATTACTGTAGGATAGTTTCTAGAAGAATTTCTGGGACAAAGAGTTTGTATACTTTTTAAAAAAGATTTATTTATTTACGCATACATAACTGGGGTACAGGCCAGAGGAGCAGGGGTGGTGAGAGGATTCACCAGAGACAGAGTGGGGAGCAGAAGAGGCTGACTGATGAAGTACATTGCTGAGGGGAGCAGCAGATGGGTCAGGAGAGGTCTGCTGGGCCATGTGGTCACCTCTGGGACAGGCGGGGATCGAACTCATACGAAAGTGGCTTTAGCTCCTAGGTGCTGTGCTTTAACCCACTGCGCCACCAGAGAGAGCTGAGTTTGTATAATTTTAATCCTGGTGGGTATTTCCATGGTAACTAAAGGGTTTTGCCTTTTCACTGATAGCATGTAGCATGCCCATTTCTACACAACTTTAGCATCACTGGGTGTTATCATTCTTTTTGATTTTTTACTTCTTTAATAGGGAAACATGAGGTGTTTTAATCTGTATTGTTCTGTGCTTTAAATTCCCTGATTCATTTGAATTCACCTGACAAAATGGAAAATTCTTTTTTCAGCATTAGCTTCTGTTTACCTTTCTCTCTTTTGTACTTACTGATTTCATCAAATGTCTGGTAATCCGGTGTTGATCATTCTTATTGATGAATACATTAATAAATACAGCAGTATCAGTAGTTGGATTACATTTCTTCTGCAATCATTTGATCTTTTTTTATTCAATAAGCCTCTTCCCTATATTGGGAGCTTTTGTGGACATAAGTATTGTTTTGGGAGCTGGCACAAAAATGGTAGCTCCATAATTTCCAAGAAGAAGACTTTTTTTATTTTTGTGTTTTTCCTTCTATGCTAGTGTAAACATTTTTTTCTTGTGGTCTAATATATACAAACATATGTGTGTGTGTATACACACATACATATATGATATATACATGTGTGTATATATACACAAATACATATATATAATATACGTGTGTGTGTATATATACACACACATACATATATATAATATACGTGTACATCTATACAATAAAATATATATGTTAAACATAAGTGTATGTGTGTATACACACACACACACACACACGCACCACACACAAATGCTTGTTCATTTTTCTACAAAATGTTTGATTTCTCCTCTCAGATGTAGTCTTCCATAGAATTCCCAGCACCAAGTCACCCATGAACCATCACCACAGTCTCTTGTGTTCTTCCCTTCCCTGTTTTAATCCCTCTCCCTGCTGAATGTCTCCAGTTTACAGTTCCCTGCTCCTCTCTCCAGCCTCATCTAAATGAGAAGCACACCCTCCCATAATTCTTTCAGTTGATGGAAATGATAACTCCAGGAGTGTGGCTTTGAGAGTAAATCTCATGGAACTCCTCACCATCTATGGTGAGGAAGAGGGAAGGTGCTGACTGACTGTCCCAGATAGCCTGTAGACACACCATCTTCTGTCACTTTCTGCATGTCGCCTCCCAGGCCACTCCTGTATACGTAGAGTTGACAGTGAATTTTCTGAGAGGCTCTTACCTCTGCAGCAGCCTCCCTTGCATATTTTAGGCTTCAGTTCTGCCAATCTACACAATCAAGTGGTTCTCAACTGGGAGCCACTTTGCCCTTCCGTGGACACTTGACAGTGTTTGGAGAGTAGGTTGTCATTACTCAGGGAGGGTCGCTGGCATTTAGAAAGTCAGGGTCAGGGGCACTAAATAGCCTTCTACTGACTTTGAGAGACTCTGATCTATCCCAACTGCTTTCTACTTGATTGTAACTCTTCCTGTTTCCTGGCGTTTATGTGACTTTATTCCTTTAAAATCTATTTTTTTGTAAAAAAAGTCTCACTTCCATGAGACTTGGTGAGGGAGGATAAGTATATGCATGAATTAAGCTGCTATTAAGATAAACAAGATATGTTCTATGATTTTATTACTTTATACAGCATCATGTGCAAACACATCCTAAACACACGGCTCAATTTCATTTTTTAAAACTCCTGCCACAGTTTTCACATGACACACATAATTAAATGAGCACATAGTGCAGGCTGAAAGGCTGACTAATTTAAAATTAAAAAGGCGGTGTTGGGATGTATGAAAGGGCTATATATCATCTCTCATAGGCTCTTTATGCTCCAGAAGTCTGTTTCTAAATTTTATACTACAAAGTGAAAGCTCTTACCCTCAAGAAAATGTCAAGCTGGAGCTGAAAGGACCTTAAAGATGGGGTGTCTGTAGTGGATTGTGACATCAGTGACCCCCATGGCTCACATTCCACATTGACACTGGGCTCAGCCAGTATTCACACTTTGGTTCAGCAGGTATCAGCAAATGCAATGCAAGGGAAGATTTGACAGGGATTTACAAATTCAGGCACGGTCCTTTTAGGACACACTTTCATCATGATAAAACCCAGAATGTCCTTGGTCGAAAGGCAACATGGGAGAGGATTGAGACATCCAGGCTAACAGTACTGAATAGCCACCAGATGTGGGGTGAGAACTTTCTGGACTGCCTATTGCCAGCTGGACCTCCAAACCATTGCATCCACTTGAATGAACACCAGTGAGACCAGCAGAAGAACCATGTAGCTAATCCCAGTTTACTACACAATGTCAACAAAGAATGGTTGTTGGTCTATGTCTCTGACTTTTGAAGTGGTTGAATACCTGAAGTCAGCACTAATGACACCCTTTCAATGTCTTCCAAGGACTTGTCACATTAAGTAAGGATGTATTCAGGACCTCGACATTGCTGGACACATTTTTTTTTCCAACTATATATTTTTTTCACCTTCCACCAATCCACCTGTGCCATACACCACCTAGATCACTTCATGTTTATATCCTGAATGCACACTTCCCCGCCCCCTTACTCCCTAATGCCACCACCACCACAAGTGAGGAAAGAGAGGGAGCAGAATGTGTAACTCTTAGTTACTCTAGGCACTAGCAATTAGTCTTTCTATTTGAATTAAAAAAATAAAAATAAAAATCTCTTCAAGTCCTAATCTGCATTACAGAAACATTCCTCCAGGCTTTTCACATTCTTGGTGTTTTGAATAAAGACCCAATTAATTCTTAATGTTCAATACAGGAAGGGTGGATCTTAAGTTTCAGTGTATTAAGTTAGGGGCTGCCCATCTTTAATCTCTTGAATTACATGACACAGAAGTACTATTCTTACCTTAAGGGTCACTATAGTCTGGGTCAGTAGGAATAGCGAGAAGTTTAAAACATAATTTTTGGCCTTAAAGGATTTCCAGTCCAAATGGGAAGAAAGATCATATACTCATAAGAAAATGACATTGTAGATCTTATGTTTGTTTAGCAACTGTAACACTGGCTGCTAAATTGTGGAAATACTTCTTGATGACCTGCCTCATGTCCCCTGTAAAACCCCTCTCCATTCCCCAGTGCTCAGACTCCATCCCCAGGCTCCAGACCTATCTCAAGTTCCTGGGATCAGCAACTGAAGTGCTAATGCTTTGCATTGCAAGTGTCCTCCAGAGCCCCATTTATCATGGCCTCTGCTATTGTGATTGGTCAGTGACCATAAAGTAGAGGCTCTTACATATTTTTAATCTCACCCTGGAGACAAGGCACTAAACTTTCATTTCTGAATGAGTACCACAGAGATGCCAGTTGTTGAATAGATTCAATAGATTAGAACAGGAACACAATTACCTCTTCAATGGGAGATGCATATTGAACAAGCTGGAGAGATGGATGGTATACAATTAATGAGGGAAGGAGCAAGACTCTTGACATGTTCAGTCTGTAAAACAAGCACTAGCCAAGGTTGCCCAGAAAATGCCCTGCTTCACTCTCAAGAACCAGAGTGAAGATCAAGTCTTTATAATTCCTGAACCCACACTGTCTCCAGAAAAAAAAGGAGACAAATCACCTTCTGAAGTAAAGATATGAAGGCAGGATGAGTAAAATGTGCTCAAAGGTGAGGGTGCTTTCTGGGAGTGCAAGTTTTATGATGAAAACTAAGAGGTGATACATTTGAATAGAAAGAAAAGAGCATTGGGCCAAACACACTCACTTTCTAGTAGGCCCTGTCTCTCCAGGAATGTGAACCCAAGAGAACTGATTCTGCAGTTTTTTGTAGTTTAATACACTCTAAGTTGTAGAAACAGACTTCTAATATTTTTCCAGAAAAGTATCTTTTAGTAATCTAAGTTGTTCAATATAGTTAATAATACTGTACTACACATGAAGAACACTTTCAAAAGTCAGAATGAAAATACTGTAGTCTAATGAGCTATTGATAGGTAAACTGGAAATTTCATCTTTCAGTTTCATTCAGTTCTGTAATTTCATACATGTAACTATATATGTTATATCATCCTTATAACTAATGTTCTTCTGGACACTCTTCCTATATTATATCATGTCTTCCTATAGTCTCAGATGTGACAGTTTATAAATTTTATTTTAAAGTTGCAGCAATTTTCACTTGAAAAATGATGTCCAATTTGAGAAAAATGGTCTCTTTTTTCCTAGGATTGTCTTATCCCCACGGTTGTCATGAGGGTATTAAAGCCATGTGACTGACCTCACAGCCATGATTGAAATGGTCGGGATGGGTGATAGAATGAAGCAAAGTCAGTAAGTCCCTTCCCAGGATTTTTGAAATTAGGTTATAGGATATAACATTTGAGATCTATTTGTTTCCACTTCCCCATTTGCAGAAAAAGGAGATCTAGTTTGTCAAAATCAGAGAAACAAAGATATGAAGTCAGAAGAGCCTCATGGCATCTGAACTCTCCATTCAGTTATATACAAGGCTTAGCTAAGTCCCATTGTCAGGTCAGGAAAATAGTTTAGGAGTCTGCTGGTGCACTTCTCTTTCACAGACTATTATGTGCTCCCTGGTGCACATGAACCATGGAATCTGAAGGAGAGTTTGCTGAGATGGTAAGAAAACCAGCTTGGGGCAAAGAAAAATTTGGATGCAATAGACCATACCTGGGAATTAATCCTGGGAAATTTTCAAATTACTATGCAAATGTTAAAGATAGATGAAAAAAGAACACTATTTGTGATCACAAAAAAAATATCAACATCCTACCATACCACTAAGAGATGCTGATTTAATAAATAAGGGTAGGATACACTTATGTAATTATTGAAAATGGCATTCTATATTATTACCTGATGATATGTTAAAAGTAAAAAGAAAGTTCTTTAGGAAAAAAGAAAACAAGCAAAAAAGAAAAACAGCACATGTATGGGTGTATGTATAGAAAAGTCTAGAAAAGTATAACTAGGTTGTTAACACAGCGTTTCTATACAGTATGAGTATGAACATTCTTCACTGATTTTGTGATTTTTCTTAATCTCAGTTTTTTACAGTCACTATGTACTGTGTTTTGAGTACACAAAACAACAAAGCCGCAAAAAATGTATTTCCGTTAAAAACTTCAACTCAGGACCTCAGTGCATGATTTCTCTAATGTCTTTCTGGGGAGTATCAGAGAGGGGGTGTCTTAGTTCATGGAAGTCAAGCAAGGTGGCAAGAAGCAAAGTAGAAAGATAATATGGACAACAGACCCAAAATGGAGGCAACTTTTGCTAAACCCACCCAATATTTAATACCTAACCAAATTGCATTTTCATACCCTCTGCAGTTTCAATCTTCCCCAGGAATATAGCCCTGGGGAAGTGGTCAGCATGGAATCTTCTGATCAGCACCTATTAGGTTATCTTTTCCATCACCCAGAGGAAATTAGACAATCTTTCACAAGCCCATTTTCCATTCCTTCTTGATAGGTTACCTAAATCTGGAATAATTTTCTCTCTTTTCTCACCCTTCCCTGCCTATAGAAACCTTCATTTTGAATAGTTTCTCACAGCACCTTTTCTATTTGCTATATGGGGAGATGCCTAATCCACAGTTGGTAAATAAGATTGATTAGATCTTACAAATTAACATGGTTGGACTTCTGTTATTTGACAGTGCTAAACACCCACCCTGATGACTTAATTTCATCTCTGCAAAGAAGTGCTCAGCTTCTCTCTTGGTCTAGAAGGAAGGACGTTCACATCTACCCTGGCACTCATGGTGAATGTTAGCCCGGAAGTCAACCACCAGCCAAATATTAAAATACAATTATGATTTAACTGGTAGAACTACCAAAGACACAGTTTTGGTCTTTGAAGAGGTCTAAGAAGAGGCCAAGATTTGACTCTACCTGGTAATCAGGTAGCATGTGTGGAGTAAATGAAGACTGCTTGGGCTTTTTTGCATTGGCCTCTGTGACTAGGGAAAGCTTCTGGAATACAAGGGTGGATCATTTGTTAAAACCTTTCTCATTCTACCCTTAACCATTGCCTTTCACAAAAAAAAAAAAAAAAGTTTCGTGTCAAGAGAAAAAAAACTACAGTTGAATCTCAATCAGGGTGACCCAGACTCTTATTTCACATGGTCATTTTTTTCATACACACACACACACACATATATATATTGCATACCAAAAACCGGCCTCTCCATCATGTTGCCACTATTAATGCCTCTTCTGGATAGAATGCAATGGTAGCTAGTGAAGGAGAAACTCAAATTAGTTAAATAAATTGCTTGTTTAAAAACGCAGTTTAGCACATAATTCGTGGCATCCAGCCGGTGCCCACTATGTGTTTCCTGAAATGAATGACTTCAAAGTCAAGAGTATAATTGGGGGCTGAACACCAAATTACAAATCTGTAGGTCAAGTGTGCTTGGATTTATTGGTCCATTTCCATTACTTACTGCATTTTAAAATTATTTTGTAGATAACCCACTATGATGGAGGTACGTGCTTTCATTTCTCGTTTCAATCAGGTAAAATGTTGGTCTAAATGGCAATGAGAGTCCTTCTCTTACCTTTGATTTGTCTTTTGTTCTAATTATAGAGGGGGGTGGAGAAAAATTAGCAAAGAACAGAGCATGGACGCTGAAGGTCAGGGTCACGGATACACAGACAAAGAAGCACTTGTGAATTCCATTCTTGGGGTAATGAAGTAAGCAGCACTACAGCCTTCTCTTTTCTTCTTCTTCTAGACTCTCAGTCATAAGTGATGCTCTGTCCTGGACACAACTCTGTAGTGGGGATTGGAAGAAAAATATGTAGCTCACAAGTCCCTAGGTTCAAATAAGCGATTTTCAGGTTTTATAGCTAAAAACTCTGGCTTGCTTAAGAAGGAATTCCCAACTTGACACGGTTTTTAATTCCTTCTTGATCACCATGTAGGGGCAGAGGACAATTTTCCCTTACCCTTCTGAAAATGTTCTGGCTTGTCCAGCAAACTAATTAACATCAGTCAGTTTAGTAGGAGAAAAGGAAAAACAATAATTATTTATGTATGAAGAATCTACATTGCTATAAATTGTAGAGTAAATTGACACACCAAGAGGTTTTATTCTTTAACTAAGGACTGGGACAAAGGCCTGGGATGTCAAGGAAAGTGGATGGGAGCGGGAACACTCACGTGACGATAAGAGGTTGACTTAGAACAAAACCAGGCATTCTAATGAGATGTCTGACTGCCATATAGATGGATTTCTCTTATAGAATGTTTATTTCTGGAAATAACTGTAAATCTATGTAATCTTCATTCATCTAGAAAATTAAGGTAATAGCAACAGCTTCTCTTGAAGCCCTCAAGACTTCCATTGGCCTTAGTTTCTCATGTCAAGGTGGCACACTTTGGAAAGAGCTTGTTTGGAACTCCCACCCACTGTTGGTGGGAGTGCAAGTTGCCACAGCCCCCATGGGAAATGTATGGAAATTTCTCAGGAAAATAAAAATGGAAATTCCATTTGACCCAGCAATAACACTACTAGGGATTTATCCATATAACATGAAAAATCTAATACAAAAAGGTCTCTCTTTACCTGTAGAACTAACCCAGTGCCCTTCAGCAGGTGGATGGATAGAGAAACTGTGGAGGTTATATTCAATGGAATATTACACAGCTGTGAAGAAAGAGGAAACAGTAGAATTTAGGACAAAATGGATGGACTTAACGAGATTGTATTGAGTGAAATCAACATAAATTGTGTGATGGTGGAAAGCAAGTTTTAGATGGTTCAACTCATTTTCAAAATGTAAATATCAAAACAAAATTACATGTAAGTAAAAGAAGAAATAAAAAATTGAACTCAGCAAAAAGTAGATAATGTTACTGGAAGGAAGGAAAGGGTGAGTGTGATGGGGGGATGGAGGTAGATGGTGTATGGGCATAGGGAATTTGGTAATGAGATTAAAACCAAAATCAAATTGAAAAAAAGAGATAATCAACAAACAAAACATATGAGAAAAGAAAATGTAATGCCTGCTTTGGATATCTTGGGTGGGGCTCTGAATATTTGGGGGAGGATTCTCCTTCGACTGCATACCCAAGAACCTTAAGAATTAGCCTGTCTGCTGCACTTGCCTCCAGACTTTGCACATGTTTGTCTCACAAAACCCCTTGCAGGACGGACATTCCCCTCACTATACAGTAGCCATTATCAGATGACCTATGACCCTGTCAAGGCATCAGACTCCTGCCTTCTAGATGGTCAACTTTGAGCAGTCACTGTAATAGAAATGTCTATATAAGTTTGAGAAGAGTTTCTTTCCTAATTTTTGGTTGTTTCCAGACCCAAAGCATGAAAATAACTCCCTCAGCCTCTTGCCCCTCTCCTCTTCAAGTCCCCAAAGTGGTACAAGCGTCATGCTTCTTCCAGTCACCCCTATATCACACAATTTCTCCAACCATCACCCAGGATACCAATCATGCAAACATAACAATCATACAAATATATTTCCTGAGGACCCTGACTGACCACTTCTGCAAATAACCAAGTAAAATCCCAGATGAGCACAGCTAGACCCTGAGCTACATTGGGGGCTCCACAGTGTGGGTTACAACTAGAGCAAGAGGTTTTCATCTGAGAAAAAGATGGTTCTATTTGGTTTTCATGAAGACAAAAGATTAGAATATGATGTTGGAGAGCATCAAATATTGCTTCTTTCTGGTTTCCCTCCCCAAACATTCCAACCTGAAATTTATTGAAATTCAAAAGGTCTTGAAATCATAGAGAAGAACTAGAAGTCTCTCAAATCTTCTCGTGCATTTATAACAAGAAGTCATGGAGCACAGGCTTCTTCTAAGATGTCGTCCAGGTCCTCATGTCATGTGGGCTGTCACACCCCACTTTATAGCCAAGTCACTGAGGTCAGGGAATTGAAAAGAATGAATAAGATCATTTTATTACTAGAGCAGAATCCGTTTTGAACCTAGGTAGCCTGAAAGAGAGCCCAAGTTTTTACCAATTCTACTGCCCTGTCACGTGGAATGAAGCAGGCTTCCAGAGCCTGAGGCCAAGTGTGTGGAAGTCACAGTCACTGAAGGCCCATCTGCACCAGCCCCTCACCGCAAAGAGAGGTGATCTGATTGCATACTGGAGTGCAGGCCAGGCTTTCCCTGGGACACGATGACATCAACGCGCTGGAAGAAAGAAACGGCTTAAGTCTGTCCAGTCCAACATCTAATTGAAAGTATAGCAGACAAGCAGACAAGCATGCTTAATTTGATTTAAGGCTTGTGTGGTTTTGGCTCTTACAAGAAGCTGGAAGCAGAAGAGCTTTACTCAGACTCCGGGGAGGGCTATTCCCGGGGGACAGTGACTAAGCAAACAGCAGCACAAAGCATCTAACTATAGCAGGGACTCGCTTCACATTCCTCACTCGCTGCAGGGAAGAACAGCGACAGGGAAGGGGCCTGAACCAGCTCTGGCCAGCACTGTATGTGAACCAGCACCGTCCTCCCAGGGGAAGGGTCCAAACCCACACAGTGAAATAAGCCAGAAGGAAAAAGGAAAATATCCTACGGCTTCACTGACAGGAGGAATATAGGGGAAGTGAATAAGAGACTAGGGGAAAAAATAATAAAAATAATAATAAATAAATAAAAAATAACAGGCAACTATACATCAGAGCTATTCAGCAAGAGAGGGGAGGCAGAGGGATTAAACAGGGGAGGGAAGAACTCAAGGGACTGTGGTGATGGATGAATTGGTGGTGGGAACTTTACAAGGACTATACCTGAGAGGACAAAGTATACATTGTACAAAAATGAACAATGATGTTTTGTGTGTGCGTGTATGTGGGTGCGTGTATAAAGAAAAAAAAAACCTGTATAACAAATTTGTTCTCTTTTCCACCTATCCACCACAGGTTAAGAATTCCCAGGTGTTTTGAGAAGGGGCAACCCCTTTGAAGCCTTAGAGAAAGATGTGTGGATTGAGGACAAATTTGAAGAGAGACAGCGCTTCTGGTAGGTCTCGTGGGGTCTGGAGAATATGAACCTGGAAGGGATTGAGGCTGTGGGATTTCTATGTGCATGAGAGAAGCATTAACTTTTTCAGGGTGAGAAATAAATTTTTTGAACTCTGTCTTAATCAAATTTATGTTGTTCATGTAACACAATCTCTCCCATCCATTTTAGTCCTAAGTAGTGTTCCAAACTATTTTATACTTAATAAAGTAGGAGTACAGTAAAACTAATGACTAAAGGCCTCTCTGGAGAAGGTCCTGGCTCTTTATAAAGTTGATGTCTCCTCAAATGTCCTGAAGTGAAATAATTAAATTGGCCCATAGCAAAACAAGTCTATTTTTAGAACCAAATGACCATAGTTATGGTTGAATTGTAGCACTTTTCTCACCACACAGCCCAAATCCTATGTTAAATCCTAACCCCAGGAACTCAGGCTGTGACTGTACTTGGAAATAACATCTTCAAAGAGGTCGTTAAGTTAAAATAGGGTCCAGAGGAAGAACCCTAATCTCTTGTGACTGGTATCCTATATAAGATGGGTGTGAAGGCCTAGGCCTATGTGGAGGTGGAAGGAAAATGGAGTTACTCCGGCTCTCTTTGGCCTCCTGCCCCTAGCCTTTCCAGCCACCCCATGAGGCTTTGCTTTTCTCCTAGTTTCATTACCCATGTGCATGTGTGATAATGCGTCCTTTTAAAAAACCACTTAGAGGGCCCTCCCGAGCAGCCCAGCAGGTCAAAGCTCAGCACTAAGAAGCTAAAGCCACTTCAACATCAGTTCGAGCCCTGCCCCGGAGGTGACCACATAACCCGGTAGACCTCTCCTGACCCACCCACTGCTCCCCTCAGCAGTGTACTTCCTCCATCTGCCTGCTCTGCTCCCCACTTTGTCTCTGCCAAAACCTCTCACGGCACCACCTTTATATGCAAAACTAAATAAATCTTTTTTTTTTTTTTTTTAAAGTACTTATAAGCAATGAGCACAGGGCATGAGCACCCAGGCTGAGAGATCATAATAACAGAGAAGCTAGAGAGAAGAGTCAAGGGGTGGTGGTGGTAGGAGGCTCAGTTGCTGCATGCCTGCCTGCTGGCCAGCCAGTGTCCGGTCCCCTGCTTCAGCATGAACCCTACTTACAGCTCCAAGATGCCTTATCAGTTTGCCGGAATCAACAATGAACCTGCCTTCCCTGTGGCCACCTCATCAGGGATCACCACAGGGGATGAAGGGAGAAGACAGCTGTCTGCACACAAAGTAAAAGGCCTCAGGGGACACTAATTATGCCCACACCCTGATCTCAGACTTGCGGCCCCAGAACTGTAAAGCAATAAGTTGCTGCTATTTCAGTCACAGCCTGTGGTTCCTTGTTATGGTAGCACCAGCGAATTAACCCAGACACCCTTCCCAGGCCACATGTCAGCACAGAAGTATCCAGTCTTGTACAGGACCTGCATTCATCAGTCAGCACGCACGTCCCAGAATGCTTCCTCTCTCGAGAGGGGACAGAGTGTAGCAGGGAGCTGCCCTCTTCACTGTTTTCCAATAAAAAATAACCACAAAGTATTGCAACTAAGATGGAAAAATGCACACACATATATAAAAATAAACTGAAAAAAAAAAATAAAATAACCACAAAGTAGCAGAAGGAAGTTCCCAGAGGGAAGGAAGAAGCAAGGGAAGACCTCAAAGTAAGCACAGAGTCATTTGAGGGAACCCAGGACACTGCTGGCTGAGGGGTTCAGTGGTCTGTGTGCTCGGTCCTGCCCACAGGCACTGTCATGAGTGTACGTTAGGAGAATGTGGGGTGAATGGGGAGGCACTCAGCTCCCCCTTGTTCAAACCGACTTAGAGAGGCCTGCACTACAACGCTGAGCCAGGGGAGGCGGTTTCTCACCTGCCCCTGGGTCAGCAAGTACTCGTCCCTGCACCCACAGTGAGGCCACTGCCTTCCTGCAAAGTGACTCCCGCAAGTACCTGGAAGCAGCCCCTGTTCTGGAGGGGAAAGGCCCACAGCACTCCATGGACAATTCCCGCTGCTATTCTTTGTATCACTAAAGCCCAGCTAGGCTCCCGTTCCTGACTTTTATTTGTTTAGTTTTATATTGCATCTTGGTTTGGGGTTGGAGGAGCTGCAGCGTTCATGCAGCAAGCCAGCTGCTGCAATGGGATTGATGGCCCTGATGCTGAGGCGCCCTATCCCCGACCTCTGTGGGCTGTTTCACAGGTTTCCTCACGCTCTCCCAGCAAGTCCCCTGGCCAGTGGGGTGCACCAACTCCCTCCACGAATGCATCTGAAAAGAGGAGATGAAAGCTGCTTCTCTGAGCGGCCTAATTGGAGAGAATTGCGGTTTAGAGGTCAGGATGGGCCTAATAAGTCAGGGGGGAGGGGTTAGCGGGGGCTGGGGTGGGCTGGGAGGAGAGGGCTCTTTTTGATGAAAATATGGGCCTCCCCACAGTCATCGCTCTTCAGCGGCTGCCTCCGCAGATGGACCCTTTAATTGAATTTTCCTGTGGGCCTGGGGGAGGGAGCCATTTCAGGCCAGAGCAATTGAAGTGAATCGGATGGCTCTGGTTTCTTTTCATCAGGAGCAGAGAGGCAGGTGGGTGGGTGTCGTCTCTGGTGTTTTCATCCTATGTCTGCTATTCTTTTCTAAGTTTCAATTCACCTGAATTTTTTTCCCTTAAAAAAAAAAAATCCCGGGCCCTCCCTGGTGGCGCAGCAGGTTAAAGCACAGCACTAAGAAGCTTAAGCCACTTCCGCATGAGTTCGATTCCTGCCTGCCCTGGAGGTGACCACATGGCGCAACAGACCTCTCCTGACCCACCCGCTGCTCCCCTCAGCAGTGTACTTCGTCTATCTGCCTGTTCTGCTCCCGCTCTGTTTCTGGTGAATCCTCTCACCCTCTGCATCTCTGGTCTGTACCCCAGTTCTGTACGAATAAATAAATAAATCTTAAAAAAAAAAAATCCCCAGTTAGTGATATTTGACTACATTCTGGCCTTCGTCATCAAGGTTCACTTAGGAGAATAATAAACGGAGGGGTCTGATTGAGTCCACTGGATTCAGCAACACTTGAGGGGCATCCTGTGCTCTATGAGCCAAGTTCAGTGCCTGCCTTCTGAGAATATTCTCAGAATAGCCTCCATCAGAATGAAGCCTCTGAAAAACAAAATGAAACAAAGAGCAAATAAAGCTAACAGAAGAATGTCAAAGCTTGCAGGATGCTCTCAGTTCAATAATAGGAGAGGGATGAAAATGTAGAGGTCAAAGGCTCTGTGGAACATTTCATTCGGGCAACAGGCTGTAGATGATGCTCCAGGAAAAATCCCGTGCTCACTGAAGACTGAGGGACTTTCTACCAGTGAGTGCTCAGGAAATGAAGAGCAGGAGGCCGGGGAATGGTGGACTGTGCCTGTGAGGAAGACGGCTGGGTGGACTGCAGAGACTCGAGTGTAATTCCCAGGAACACCATGAGGAGGCCTGGATGTCCGCCCGCCCACATAGCGAGTCACTTCAGTAGGCCTCCATGAGATGAGGTACCTGGGTGTGGCAAAGGGAGGAGGGGACTTTTAACCCCCAAACCTTAGTTTGTTCATTTGTTCATGTTTGCTGAGGCTGCCTAGCAAGTTTTTGACTCTCTTTTAAAGTCTGGAGCTACAAAGCCAACTACCACACAGTCCCTGAGGCTTAGCGGAGCAAAGAGCTATGTGGGCACAGTTAATTCTGTTAAATAGTATTTGCTAGCAAGAAAAATGTATCAGCTGAAAGTTGGACAAAGGTACTTAAAGGATATAGCTGGTAAGAGAAGAACATATTTCCCTCGATGCAGGCATCCTACCCTCAGCAAGGAGTCTGGACATTCTCGCTGTCAGGTCTTCATGAGGCTTGTCAGGAGGGGGGGGGG